>NC_052485.1:11035251-11351751 GCF_009730915.1 Dioscorea cayenensis subsp. rotundata | reverse complement strand
GATTTGATTTTCCCTTTGTGTGACACTAGGGTTGAGAATCCATCTAGGTAATCCTTTGAAGGGGTGACAAATTCATTAGGATTAGACTTAGCGAGATTGAAAAGGGTTGAGAGGGCTAGTCAAGAGGTAGCAGAACATCCCCTTTCCCTTCCGACGTGATTTATCCTACCTCCACGTTCCAAGATTTCTTTGTGGTCCTGATAGAGTGAAATGTCAAAAGAAAAACTCTACTGGGGCTTAATTGCGCAAACAGCAGACTGAAGTGTTGAAGTAATCTCTAGTGCTGGGGCTTAATTGTGACTATGGGTCTTTCACCTGGACCAAAGGTTTAGACCTATATTAGGGAATAAGGTTTATCACTTGGAATCCATAAAGCTCCAAGCAGTTCCACATAGTGTGAAGTGTTGAGAGTATTTCTTTCTGCTGGGGCATAGTACTGAGGGCTAGTCACGGTTAACCTTAGGTTTGGGACCGTGTGTCTTTGGATTGCCCCGAGTTATTAAACTTCAATTAGGAGGCATAATAGTAGTATTTCCTATTCTTGCTTGTTCCCTCTTCTCTTTACTTTTACTTGCATTGATACTTTTAATCTACATTACAACTTGGTTTTTGCTATAGTTAAGTAGTAATACTTTTCTTTCCGAGCAACTATTCTCTGTGGATTCGACTACCCACTCACTGGGGTATTTTATTACTTCGATGACCCGTTCACTTGTGGTATGCACACGCAAGGGGTGTGTTACTTACACTTATAAAACTTAGCATATTTGAGAGTCATAGATACAACATTGCTTTTGAGCACCCTCTAGAATCTTAGGATGTACTTGGTAGGCATTAGAAATAATTCAGCACACTAAAGCACATAGGGATTATCCCAAGCATTCCTCTCTTGTTGTTGAAAACTCGATCCTAGTCTGCCTAATTATTCAATCCTTTTTGTCTTTTAATCAGTACTAGAAGTCTAGTTCCTGTGGTTTGACAACCCTACCCCTCATGGGGTACCATTTTATTACTTACTATGATCTGTACACTTGCGGAGAGTGTAATCACCCACAACATGGATTGGAGGGATGGGTGGAAGTGTAAACATTTTATCAAGCTCTATTTCCTAGTGTCTTCCAAATGATTGATGCATCAGCTAGAAAGGTGGTAGGAATCAAGACACCGGAAGAGGAAAAATAGCTCTTTGATGACATAGCAATGAATAGTTATCAATGAACTTCTAGAGGTAAGATAGTGAAAGCATCGAGGGTATTTGAAGTTGATGCAGTGACAGTTTTGGTAGCCCAGTTTAACTCTTTAAGCAAGGAAATAGATGGGATGATGGTGATAAGAGCGTCAACCATCATGTTATGTGAGACTTGTAGTGGTGGACACCCTATTAATGATTTTCCCATTGTCAAAACATCCTTAGGGCAACATGAGCAACTTGATTTTGTGAGTGGTGTAAATCAGCCATAAGGGAATCTATATAGCAGCACACATAATCTCGGTTGAAGAAACTACCCGAATTTTGAATGTAGTGGTGAAGGGCAATAAAGACCAAATTAACCATGGCGATAACCCGAGAAGAGGCCTAGTTTGGATGGATTAGTGACCAAGTTCATGCAATCCATGGAGTTGATATTCCTTTCAAACAATAATTGCCTAACTTTCATCGAGACTACTTTGCGGAATCAACAAGCTTCACTCCAAAACTTGGAGAGTTGGCCAAATTGCTCCGATGATATTGGAAAGACCCCAAGGAAGACTTCCAAGCAACATGAAGGTGATCCCATGAGAGCATGTTAAGGCAATCACTTTGAGAAGTGGCTAAGAAGTTGAGATGAGGGTTGAACAAGGCCGAAAATATGAAAAAGGAAAGCCGGTTGAAGTTGAAGATGAGATGAGCAAGAATAAGGTGGTGGAGAAACCTATTGTAAAGGAGTATCACCCAAGAATTCCATACCCTTCTTGGTTATAGAAAAAGGAAACAGATGATCAATTCAAGAGGTCCATAGATTTGTTCAAACAATTGCATATTGACCTCCCCTTTGTTGAGGAGTTGGTACAAATGCCCAAGTATGCAAAATTTTTGAAGTATCTCCTTACAAACAAAATGAAGCTTGGAGATGTGTCGATGGTGATATTGAGCGAAGAGTGCTCAGCTTTCCTCGAAAACAAATTACCTAGGTAGTTAAATGATCCTGATAGCTTTACTATTCCATGTGTTATCAGAGATTCTATAGAGGAGAGTGCATTAGTTAATACTGGTGAAAGCATCAACATCATGCCTTACAAGATCTTAATGAAATTGTGGTTAAGGGAACCAACTCCAACCAATATGACAATCCAATTAGCCGATCAATCATTTCGTCACCCTAGGGTTGTAGTGGAAGACATGCTAGTGAAGGTAGACAAGTTCATCTTCCAAGTTAACTTTGTGATTTTTTTATATTGGTGAAGATATGTAAATTCCTTTAATTTTGGGCCACCTATTCCTTGCAACATCCAAAGCACTAGTAGATTGACAAGTGAACATGATACTTGTTTTTCAATTAATGATACTGATGCTTTAGCTTTTGAATGTGTGTAGCAAATTTTGGATGAATACCCATTGCATTACTTAGGAAAGGAGAATACCCGGCTCGAAACATGGATGTGATGGTTATCTTTGAGAAAGAGCCATTTCTGCAGCCTCCAATGTGGACAGAAACAAAGAAGAGCCAATGAAAATTGAAAGCAAGTGTAGCTAGTGCCAAAGGATTATATGCATTTAATTCCTACATGAACTATCCTCCTAGTGAGATCTTTTCAATTTTTTATTCTGCTACATGTTTAGGAGGTGAATTTGGTTATAAGAGCAAGAAAATGTTCTATCTTCATGAGCCTCCTTGAGTTTTGTAGGTATGTCAAGCTAGTGACGTAAAACAAGCACTTCGTGGTAGGCAACCCAAATTTCTTGCTTTAGTTTTCATAATTTAGTTTATTTTTGTGAGTTTTAAATAAGTCATGATTTGATTTATTTCTTGTCACAATTTGCATGCAATTAGGTCTTTGTTCATAGCACAATTTTGTCCAAAATGTGTTATATCTGTTGTGCTTCGACATTTGTGTGAATTGAGATCAAATCGAGTTGTGAGAATAGGACAATTGTTGTTTGGGAACAGTACACAAGTAATGCAAGCCGGTATATTTGGCCATATAACTCTCTGGTTTCATTTTGATTGCATAGATTTTCCCAAACATAGATTTACATGGTCATGGAGGAAGATACACACCTATGTACTCAGCCATGCAAATCTTGGGATGTACTTTACACTGACCTATTCTACTAACAGAGATCTACATTGGTAGGCGAAGAGTTACACAACTTTATAAACCTTGGACTGAGTGGCTACCTTGCTTCAAGGAGTTACACGGGCATGAGGAGAGATACACGCTAGTGTTCTTTTTCACGTGTACTTTGACAAGAGAAAGGGTGTCTCCCTTCACCTTATTCTTCGTTTAATCTACTCGTATGTCCTCTACATAATTACTAATCCATTGCTCCTGAGTTCATCTCCTTCTTTTTCCACACTCGATTATCACTTGTTAACTGACCTTATTGCGATGGTTGGCTTTGTTGTATTGTGGCTCACTCTCATCCTCTTCTCTCAAACCCTAGTTCACCTCTCTCTCATTGGTGAATTTTTAAGAATTTATTATCATATTTTCTACTTTTTTTGGTTCCTTTCTTTTAGTAGAAATGTCTTGCATGATTTACAGGATAGTTTGGAACTTAGATCTATAGTTTTCACCTAGAAAATGTGATGCCTGTACTTAGGATGAGAGAAACATTGGCAACTAATTTTTTACCCGAGCATGTCTTCACCTGTGTAACTCCTTGACACACCATTTGCGTGTGTATACCGCAAGTACATGGATTGTTGAAGTAATAAAGTGCCCAATGGGTGGGTAGTCGAATCCACAGGGAATAGATGTCTAAAAACAAGTCGTATTGCTACTTAGCTAATGGTGAAAGTCAATTGATGATTGTGATTCAAGTTATTGATCAAAATGAAAATAAACAAAAAGCGAGGGAACAAAAGAAATCGAAGAAAGTAACCAATGGAAAAATGGGGTACTCGGACAATGCTCACCCTAGGACTATTGTTTAAAGTGCAAAACTAATATTATGCTTCCTTAATTAATGTTTAATGAGTTATGGAAATCCAAAGACACAAGATCCCAAACCTAAGGTCAACAGTGACTAGCCCTCTACACTATGCCCAATTTAAAGGGATACTCTCAACACCTCACACTGTGTGGGACTGCTTGAGGCTCTAGGGAATCCAAGTGATGAACCATGTTTCCTAATAAAGATCAAACCCTTTGGTCCAGGCAAAAGATCCCTAATCAAAATTAAGCCCCAACACTAAAGATTTCTCAACACTTCACTCTTTCACACGCGCAACTAAGCCCTAGTGGAAAAGCTCTACCATGATTGCAAAGAACCCTTGGAACTTAGAGGTAGGATAAATCACGCCAGAGGGGAAAGGGGACGCTCCACTACTTCTTGACTCACTCTCTCAACCCTCTTCAATCTTGCGAAGTCTAACCTAATGAAGTGTCATTCATTCAAGAGGTTACCTAGATAGATTCTCAACCCTAGTGTCGCTCTAAGGGAAAATCAAACTAACAAGTAATCAACAATGAAACTCAATTAAAACATCAATTAAAGGAAACATAATAGAAGTTAAGGAAACAAAATCATTCTAGGGTTTACAAGTTCACATAACCACTAGGGGTTTAGCTCTCCATGGAGCAATACAAAATGAAAGATGAAATCAAAAGTGAATGCAAAACCTCCATAAAGATAACCACCTTCTTTCCATGGTGATGGTCTTGAGGAGCCGCTTCTTCTTCTCCAAAGATTCCCCCGTCGAGCCTAGGGAACACCTCGTCGAATCAATGCGGTTAAAAAAATCCCTCAATAACTCTCCTCCGAAAGAAATATATGTTGAATGCCATAGAAATAATCCACAATCCCAGTAAAAAACCTCTCCAAGCCCTAGCCGCACTCTCTCCAAAAGATAGGCAAAATATTCCCTAAACAAAACTTTGAACCGGTAGTTAAAGGGCTAAAATCTAGATTTCACAGGCCCATGTTGAAATTCCACACGGGCGTGTGAATTTCCAGGCTCTTGATTTCGTGCGCACTGTGAACAGTAACTATTACATTAATATGATACAGTGAATTGATACAGTACTTATGAAATCATCTTCTTCATTGAGGCCACATGGCTGGGCACTAATAAGTGCTTGTGTGTTAAGAATGCGAACTAATTTTTCCTTACAATGAGAATTACTTTTATCAGGTTTGAACGCTAATACATGTGTATTTGTGTTCTTTTGGGCATGTAGGGATGTGAAGCTAAGTATTATGAAAAGAAGCCAAAAGTAGATCGTGAATGCACTATTTGGCAGAATCTTGGAAGGAACAAACGAGAAGACACAATATGTGCCAACCTCCATGTATTCAAGCCATTATAATGAGTTGGAGGAGCAAGAAGGGAGTCACATTTGCGTATCCTGACTTATTCATTGATAGCAAGATCTTTACCAACGAGGCTTTTGATTGAAGAAGAGTTGCAATCTACGGCATAAACGTGTGCCTGTTTATGTTGCCTCGATGAAAAGTGTGGAATTGGGAGTGTTTCGGAGGAGTACTGTAGCAGGTTTGTAGCAAATCACTATAGTAAGACACTGTAGCAGTTATTGTTCACAACTTGCTGAAAATCATATTTCCAGAGAATCCACACGTGCGGGTAGAAATTATCCAAGCCCGTGTGGAAATTCCACAGGGGCGTGTGGATTCCCGATTCCAGTCCTATTTAAGACGCGATTCAGCCCGATTTTGGTGATCTTCTTTCCCCTTTCTCTCCAACTTTTCTCCAACTTTTGAGAGGTCGTCAGCTAGGGTTTTGAGAGGCTTTTGGCACATCTTTTGAGTGGTTCTTCGGATTCAACACCGCGCTTCGCTTGGAAAAAAATTATTGGGGGAGATTTCGTCGGCACCGATTCGGCAAGGTGTGCCCTAGGCCAGACAAGGGAACCTTTGGAGAAGACGAGGCTACTCCACAAGACAATCAACATGAATACCGAAAGGGTTTTCCTATGGATTGCTTATCTTTATTTTAGATTTCATTGTTGATTGTACTGTGCTCCATGGAGAGCTAAACCCCCTAGTGGGTACTTAGATTTTGTAAACCCTAGGATGTTATTGTTTCATTGACTTTCCATTGTGCTTTCCTTAATTGATGCTTTTATTTGAATTCCAATCTTGAATTCTTGTTGAATGATGATAAGTGTCTAAATGTAGGTGTTTTCATATATGTATCGTATGCACTTTGCATGTATTTTGTGAGGTTTGATGCCCGTTTCGCGCTTAATCATCTATTATTTGCTTTGTAGGGCATATGGAAGCCATGGAGAACAAGAAGATATCATTTTGGCAAAAAGAGAAGAAAACAGGAATTTCATACTACCCCCATACTACCCAGTATGGGGGCCGTATGCACTGTAGCAGCGGATTGATTTGGTATTCTGTCCAGATTTCCATACTACCCAGTATAAGGGGCCGTATGGAGGCCGTATGCACCCCGTATGGAACGCGAATCTAGGGTTTCTGAGTGCTATACGACCCCCATATGACCCCTATACGGCCCGTATGCCTCGGGGGGTATATATACTCACTTTTAGGGCTGATTAAAGGACTTTTTGCTGGCGGACTTTTGGGAGATCATTTTGGGAGATTTTGGGCAACCTTGGGGAGGAGAAGAAGGGCAAGAAAGCTAGAAGATCATTCAAGCCCAAGGTCCAAGGCTCTCAAGGCAAGAACGCAACATCATTCAAAGGGGAGATCGATCACGACTTGAAGGAAGGAGAACCGCGGCTAGAGGAAGCGTCATTCGGCATTCCTTTGGCGGGGGAAGCGTCATTTGGCATATTCTCGCCTCATCCTTCACCATTTCATCTAGGGAGTGTCATACTATGTCTTTGTTTCATGTTTTGCTTGATTGTATGCTTTGTTATGAGATGATGACACTAGACCCCCAAGGCCACGGGTGTTGGTGAACCTTGGGGGGTTTTATCATGTATTTTTGGATGATTACTTGTTAATTCTATGCTTGGGTATTTTTGAGATCTAATCCATTGTTTTCATGCTAAGTGTTACACCAAGGAGAAATCCGTAGCTCTTTTATGAATGATGCATGTAGATGTGACTTGCTCGCATGTATTAGGTCATGAATGGATTAGAAGGGGGATACTTGTATCATCACGCCGAGAAATTGGGTGTTTGGTAGCCCTCCATGTAGATTTAATCCGAAGAAGAGTAGGTTTATTCCTAAGCGAGATTTCCTTGTACTTAATGCAATCGTAGGAATGTAGATTTGGAAGAAATTCCTATCTATGTTCGTATGGGATTAGGGTTCAATCGCCGAGAAATTGGGGTTGTTCTAATCTTGGAATCTCATGGTCCAATTTACCCTTGCATCTTTAAATCATCATCCAATGTGCATGATAATCCCTCAAGGGGATCCACATCCATAGGCCTTTGCACTTCATTGATTCTCTTGCTTGCTTATTGCTTGTTCTCTCTAATTTGCTAGCGAATCTTGTGTTTAGTTTTATTTGTATTTAGTAGAGTAAATCCATCACTTAAGATCTTAGGCTAGATAATAGCTCGAGAAGGAGTAATAGGAGATCCTTAGACCCGTGGAATACGATCCTCGTGTCTTTGCACGAGGTATTACTTGGCGATCCCGTACACTTGCGGGGAAGCGATCAAGTTTTTGGCGCCGTTGCAGGGGAACATTAAGGAATTCTAGGAAACTATGAGATTATTACTCTAGCCATTTCATTCTTTACTCATTTGTTGTTTTTCTTTTCCCTTGATCTTAACTTTCTATCAATTTTTGTTGGTTGTGCAAGGTACTGTGCATGACACGTTCGAATCCATCGACCTTGATTACACCATACATGGAAAAACCGAACATCAAGTTGGAAGACTACGTATATAGATTTGACGGCTGGATTAATGGGCAAACCCAACTTCATGTTTCACAATTTCCGAATGATTGTCTAGACGCACTTTTACTATCGGGGGACCCTAGTATAGCTTATAATGGAAGTGACTGGCACACAGTGTTTAAGACCTTTTTGGAAAGTGGTGCCCCATCAGCGAGCGAAGGAAACATGTCACTAGCCGAACTGTTTATGTTGACTACCGAGGGTCAGAGATCCACTGCCATGAATCCCACTCTGGAGGATTGTACTGAAATGGGCCAGATGCTAGCATTGGTACAGGAATCCGATGTGGAGCCTCAGTATTTACAGCATGAAAGTCCTGGATGTGGTACTAGATGTTGTGAGTTTGGTGTCCATGGTATCGAAAAACAACTCGATGATATTACAGGGGCGGAACAGGGGTGATGGGCTTTGGAACAGAGGGTTACCGCCATCAACCGAGGAAGCACCCGACTTGGAGTTAAAATCACTACCAGACCATCTTGAATATGCTTTTTTGGGAGAAAATACGCAGCTTCCAGTCATCATCTCTGCAAACCTATCAACTGAGCAGAAGAATAGATTGGTGGATATGCTAAAGCGGCACAAGAGCGCGATTGCTTGGAAGATTGCGGATATAAAAGGATTAAATCCGTCGGTTTGCACTCACAAAATTCTAATGACGGATGAACACAAGCCCAGAGCCTTGCCCCAAAGAAGACACAACCCAAACATGAAGTAAGTGGTTCGGGCAGAGATCATCAAGCTACTCGATGCAGGCATTATCTACCCGATATCAAACAGTGAGTGGGTAAGCCCCGTCCAGGTGGTCCCAAAGAAGGGGGGGATGACTGTGATCACCAATGAAAAAAATGAGTTGATTCCAACTCGTACAACTACCGGGTGGAGAGTATGTATCGACTATAGAAAACTAAATGACGCCACCCGAAAAGATCATTTTCCCCTACCATTCATTGACCAGATGCTAGAGCGATTAGCTGGACATTCTTACTATTGCTTTTTGGATGGGTTCTCAGGTTATTTCCAAATCCCTATCGCCCCCGAAGATCAGGAAAAGACCACCTTCACTTGTCCCTATGGCACCTTTGCTTATCGCCGCATGCCTTTCGGGTTATGCAACGCCCCAAC
Source organism: Dioscorea cayenensis subsp. rotundata (assembly GCF_009730915.1). Classification (NCBI taxonomy): domain Eukaryota; kingdom Viridiplantae; phylum Streptophyta; class Magnoliopsida; order Dioscoreales; family Dioscoreaceae; genus Dioscorea; species Dioscorea cayenensis. The sequence goes on along the minus strand of NC_052485.1, from coordinate 11,342,571 downwards.
TACCTTTCAGAGGTGCATGACGGCCATTTTCGAGGATATGGTGGAAGATTTTATGGAGGTATTCATGGATGATTTCTCCGTCTTCGGTGATTCATTTGATGTTTGCCTCAAGAACCTTGAGTTGGTCCTTATTCGATGTGAAGAGACTAATCTGGTGCTAAGTTGGGAGAAATGCCATTTTATGGTCCAAGAAGGGATAGTTTTGGGTCACAAAATCTCTAAAGATGGAATTGAGGTCGACAGGGCAAAAATCTCTACCATTGAAAAGCTACCACCTCCAAATTCTGTGAAGGCCATAAGAAGTTTTTTGGGACATGCCGGGTTTTATAGACGATTCATCAAGGATTTTTCAAAAATTGCTAGGCCCCTAACAAGGTTGCTGGAAAAAGATGCCCCATTCGAATTCAATAACGATTGCATGGCGTCCTTCACGGTGCTCAAGGAGAAGCTAATCCAAGCACCCATCATGGTCGCTCCCGATTGGGATTCCCCATTCGAATTGATGTGTGATGCGAGTGATTTTGCAGTTGGGGCTGTGCTTGGTCAGCGGAGAGACAAACATTTCCACCCCATCTACTACGCAAGCAAGACTCTAACGGGTGCCCAACTGAATTACACTACCACCGAAAAGGAACTACTTGCCGTCGTCTTTGGCTTTGATAAATTCCGGTCATATTTGGTTCTTTCTAAGGTTGTGGTGTACACTGATCATTCAGCGTTGAGGTACCTACTTAGCAAATCAGATGCAAAACCTCGCTTGATAAGGTGGGTTTTGTTGCTCCAAGAATTTGACCTTGAGATTAAGGATAAGCGGGGAGCGGAGAATCTCATGCCGATCATCTATCCCGGTTAGAAGCCCCCGGCCCGAAACCGTAAGAGAAAAGGACATTAATGACTCATTCCCTGAGGAGCATCTGTATAATATTCAGGCAGTTGAAGAGAAGGAACCACCCTGGTTTGCCGATTTTGCTAATTACTTGGTTGGTGGGGTCATCCCGAAATGGTTTACATATCAACAGAGGAAGAAATTCTTTTCTGATCTTAAACACTATATTTGGGAAGATCCATACTTATTTAGAGTGTGCTCCGATTAGGTTGCTCGAAGATGCGTCTCTAGAGCAGAGGGTCTAAGTATTTTGAAGCATTGCCACTCAGGACCAACAAGTGGCCATTATGATGCAAATAGAACAACCAAAAAGATTCTTGATGCAGGCTTCTATTGGCCATCAATATTTCAAGACACACAAAAATTCATTCAATCCTGTGACAGATGTCAGAGGGTCGGCAACATATCTCGCCGGGATGAGATGCCCCAAAATTGGAACCAAGCCCTGTGAAGTTTTTTTGATGTGTGGGGGATTGATTTTATGGGACCCTTTCCAAGCTCCCAAGGATACAAGTTTATCCTCGTGGCGCTTGATTATGTGTCTAAGTGGGTGGAGGCCCGGGCTTTTGCAAAACAAATGACGCGAGGGTGGTCGTAAAAATTCTTAAAGAAATTATTTTTCCGTGTTCGGGCGCACGCGTGCAATCATTAGTGACGAGGCACTCATTTCGTAATGCCCGCTTTGCCAAAAATTCGAGCGTTACGGAGTATCCCACGAATGGCAACACCTTACCATCCACAAAACCAGCGGGCAAGTTGAGGTGTCCAATAGGGACTTAAAAGCGAATCCTAGAGAAAACGTGTCTCAAAACCCGAAGAGATTGGGCGTAACATCTAGATGACGCCCTCGGGCCCTACTGAGCGGCTTACAAGACTCCTATTGGAATCACTCCATATCGTCCGGTCTATGGAAAAGCGTGCCATTTACCCGCTGAGCTTGAGCATAAGGCTTATTAGGGCGATAAAGTTTCTAAATCTTGATTCTTCTCTCGCAGTTGCAAGAGAAAACTCCAACTAAAATGAACTTGACGAGTGGCGCTCCACGGCATATGAAAGTTCGAGACTCTATAAAGAGAGAGTAAAAGAGTACCACGATAGACGCATCAAGCACCCTAAGCAATTTCACGTGGGCGATCAAGTTCTACTTTTCAACTCAAGGTTGAAACTATTTCCTGGGAAGCTTAGATCACGTTGGTCAGGCCCGTACACAGTCACTCAAGTCTTTCCCCATGGAGCGGTCGAGGTAACTCACCCGGAAAATGGCACTTTTAAAGTCAATGGGCAACGGTTGAAACTTTACTTCCAAAGCAACACTACAAGGGAAACCGGGGATGGCTTCAAATTGTTTGAACCCCCATGGGGTAAGGAACAAGGTACGTCAGGCTCGTGACGTTAAACAAGCGCTTCTTGGGAGGCAACCCAAGTGTTATGTGGTGTTTGCTTGCATTTTTCGTATTTTAGTTCCTAGTTCATTTCAAATTTTCGTATTTCTTAGTCTTGTTTTACTTTTGAATAAGTTCATGCTCACACACTTGGCACATTGTTCTCATCGTTTAAATTGTGGTATGTTTGTGCAACTTCTTGAGAAACTCATATTTAGGTGTTAATTCATGCACTAGATCGTCATTTTATTCAATTCACTCATTTTTGGATGAGTCTTTGAGCTTGCTATATCATTTTTTCATCATTTGGGGGCAGATTTTCGAAGTTTTAATTGATTCTAATGGGTATACGACCTTACTAGACCGTATGGAGGTCGTCTGAGATGAACACAGAGCAATTCCGAGGCTCTGTGCCATCTCAGACGGCCCCCCATACGGCCCCCCATACTGGGCCGTCTGGGATGCCATCCAGATTGCCCGAGAAGCCTTCTCAGGCCATACGGCCCCCATACGGGCCGTATGTCTCGGTTCTTGCCCATTTAACCCTCATCTCTCTTCTCTCTCTTCTCTTTCTTCCATTCTCTTCTTTTCTCTCTTTGTCCACCGACTTTTTCTCTTCTTTCTCACTCATTTCTTGGCCAAATCTCCTCATTTTTTCTCCTAAATCTTCTCCTCATCCATTAGAGATTTCAATCTAGTAATTTTCCTCGAGTTTAACGCTAGTTTTCTCAAGATTTCGTCGGTATGCTTTTTCAATGCCCTAGTTTTATCTTTTTCATTTCTTGGGCATTCTTGGAGCTTTTGTGTGGAATTTCTTTAGCATTTTGCTTGGTTTGGATGGTGTGATTGTTATGGATGAAGTCTCCCTTGAATTTATGTAAAAAAATTTTCGATTTTCATGTTTTTGGGGAGGTTCTGTCGAAATGAACAGTACCCATACGGCCCCCATACGGCCGTATGGACACTATGCATCATATTTTTCATTGTTTCTTCATCCCATGCGCAAAATTTGGAATCATATTGGATTCCTCTATGCTTGATTGTATTTTTCATGGTTTGTAGGAATCTTGGGTATGGAGAAATTGACAACAACCATGGAGTTATGTTCATACCTCATTGGTGACCACATGGAACAAGATGTCATTTTTGTGATGAGACACCCTAATTCTAAGGACATGGATGAGCATGGAGACTTTTATTTTTATTGTTTAGACTTTATTTCCTAGTTTTTTTGTGTTCTTTTTTGTATTTTTGCTTTAATTTTTTTGTTGATTACTCCCTAGTTTCTCCCTTGTGTTTGTATTTGTGATTTTTTTGTGGAATGATGATGTCCCCTTTTTGCCTCGCAGGGCATTGAGGGAATTTGGTGAGCTTTCCTAGTTTTAATTGGAGGTCGGACAAGACGTGTATTGCTCACCACACCTTTTGTCGAGTCCCACCTCACGACGAACACAAGATAAACCGGGAAGTTTTTGTTTTTTTCACTCTCCTCTATTATTATTTGCATTGGCCCTTCTTACATGTTTTTTCATGATTAGTGTACATTGAGGGCAATGTACAACACTAAGTGTGGGGATGGGTGCATTTCATGTTTTTAGGAACATTGTTTACATGCTAGTGTTACCAATGATGGCTTTATTCATTCTTGTAAGATTCTTTTTAGCTTGGACTAATGATGGATGTGAGTTACTTGTTTTTTTATGCTTTTATTGAACTCTGCTTTCACCCATAGTATTGTCTTGTGCACTCGAATTTTTTTGTCGATGCCCTAGGAATAGCCAATGTGACTACTCTAACTCTCTTGTATGCTTAACACACTACTTTGAGTACTTGGCCTTAGAACACTATGTTCTATCCTTCAATGTTTTCTTAAGAACTTCTAAGTCTTGTTGAGCTAATCCTAGTTTGTGGTATGTAGTATACTCTGAAGATGTGATCTAGGGTGAAAGTAAAAAATAAAAAAATAAAAAAAAATAAAAATAAAAAAAGAAAAGAAAAGAAAAAAATGAGTCTATGTCAGTATTCCTCTGCTATTGAAGCATGAATGCGTCTATGTAGACTGTAATCGAGTAGTTGGGTGGCTCTTGTGCCTAACCAGACATGTGCATCCTCCGGAAAGATTTTTAAAATGATTTTTGATGCGGTCTACGTTAGTCGGACTCGATGTTGAATATTGAGTTGAAAAATAAAAAAACCCTAGTAACCTTTTTTGAGTACCTACCAAAGGTATTGAAAAGAAAAAAAGGATTTAGTTTCAAGCTATAGAATTAGAAGGATCTTACTTGGCCATTGAAGTAGCACTTAGTAGTTTAAGACTTAGTATTCTTTGTATGTGGAGTGATTAGCATCTAGAGTCGTATCGATTGAAGTCCTTGAGCTAGACCGGATCGAGGGCAAATGAGATAAAGGATTCACTTACACGCATATACATATTAGGGGTGAGACAGGATATTTTTTTATTATGCTTAATGACTATAACTCAACATCTATGTTTCATTATCCTTTGCTTTTTGGAATCTTATATTTGCTTGAGCTGAGGTATTGCATTTAGCCACTTCTCGCTCTCTTTGTTTTTTTCATGAGTTGTTTGCTTGGGGACAAGCAACGCTTAAGTGTGGGGATGTTTGATAAGTGTCTAAATGTAGGTGTTTTCATATATGTATCGTATGCACTTTGCATGTATTTTGTGAGGTTTGATGCCCGTTTCGCGCTTAATCGTCTATTATTTGCTTTGTAGGGCATATGGAAGCCATGGAGAACAAGAAGATATCATTTTGGCAAAAAGAGAAGAAAACAGGAATTTCATACTACCCCCATACTACCCAGTATGGGGGCCGTATGCACTGTAGTAGCGGATTGATTTGGTGTTCTGTCCAGATTTCCATACTACCCAGTATACGGGGCCGTATGGAGGCCGTATGCACCCCGTATAGAACGCGAATCTAGGGTTTCTGAGTGCTATACGACCCCCATACGACCCCTATACGGCCCGTATGCCTCGGGGGGTATATATACTCACTTTTAGGGCTGATTAAAGGACTTTTTGCTGGCGGACTTTTGGGAGATCATTTTTGGGAGATTTTTGGGCGACCTTGGGGAGGAGAAGAAGGGCAAGAAAGCTAGAAGATCATTCAAGCCCAAGGTCCAAGGCTCTCAAGGCAAGAACGCAACATCATTCAAAGGGGAGATCGATCACGACTTGAAGGAAGGAGAACTGCGGCTAGAGAAGCGTCATTCGGCATTCCTTTGGCGGGGAAGCGTCATTTGGCATATTCTCGCCTCATCCTTCACCATTTCATCTAGGGAGTGTCATACTATGTCTTTGTTTCATGTTTTGCTTGATTGTATGCTTTGTTATGAGATGATGACACACTAGACCCCCCAAGGCCACCGGGTGTTGGTGAACCTTGGGGGGTTTTTATCATGTATTTTTGGATGATTACTTGTTAATTCTATGCTTGGGTATTTTTTGAGATCTAATCCATTGTTTTTCATGCTAAGTGTTACACCAAGGAGAAATCCGTAGCTCTTTTTCTCGAATGATGCATGTAGATGTGACTTGCTCGCATGTATTAGGTCATGAATGGATTAGAAGGGGGATACTTGTATCATCACGCCGAGAAATTGGGTGTTTGGTAGCCCTCCATGTAGGTTTAATCCGAAGAAGAGTAGGTTTATTCCTAAGCGAGATTTCCTTGTACTTAATGCAATCGTAGGGAATGTAGATTTGGAAGAAATTTCTATCTATGTTCAGTATGGGATTAGGGGTTCAATCGCCGAGAAATTGGGGTTGTTCTAATCTTGGAATCTCATGGTCCAATTTACCCTTGCATCTTTAAATCATCATCCAATGTGCATGATAATCCCTCAAGGGATCCACATCCATAGGCCTTTGCACTTCATTGATTCTCTTGCTTGCTTATTGCTTGTTTTTCTCTAATTTGCTAGCTGAATCTTGTGTTTAGTTTTATTTGTATTTAGTAGAGTAAATCCATCACTTAAGATCTTAGGCTAGATAATAGCTCGAGAAGGAGTAATAGGAGATCCTTAGCCCCGTGGAATACGATCCTCGTGTCTTTGCACGAGGTATTACTTGGCGATCCCGTACACTTGCGGGGAAGCGATCAAATGATTTCTTCCTTAGGGTGACACTAGGGTTGAGAGTCAATATTGGTAATCTTTGTGGATGGATGACATGCCATGAGGGTTAGACAAAGCTAAATTGGAGAGGGTTGAGAGGGTGAGTCTAGAGGTAGCGGAGCATCCACTTTCCCCTCCGGTGTGATTTATCCTACCTCCATTTCCTAGAGTTATTTGCGGTTACAATAGTGTGAAGTGCTAAGGGATGAACTCCGCTGGGCTTAGTTGCGCGAGTAACAAAGTGAAGCATTGAAGTGACCTTAGTATCTGGGTCTTAATTGTAATTAGGGTTCTTTCGCCTGCACCAAAGGGTTAGATCTACAGATAGGAATAGGGTTTATCACTTGGAATCCCTACAACTCCATCCAATTTTATGATGTGTGAGGTGTTGAGACTGAGCGATTTCTCCACCAGGACACAGTGTAGGATTAGTCACAGTTGACTTTAGGTTTGGGACCGTGTGCTTTAGGATTTCCATGACTCATTGAGTATTAATTAGGAAGTATAATGGTAGGTTTTGCGCTTGAAACATAAGTCTTAATGGGAGCATTCTCTAAGTACCCCATTTCTATCTATTGTCTTACATCTCACTTACTTGTTCCTCTCATTCTTATTCCTTTTATTTCTGTTTACATCACATCTTGTCAACACTATCATTATTCATCTTCACTTGGTTAAGTAGCAATTTAGGTATTTTTATTAACTACTCTCTGTGGATACGATACCCCACTCACTTTAGATTTATTACTTCGACAAACTCATGCACTTGCGGGTCATGCGTAAGGGCGTTGTCAAGTATTTGGTGCCGTTGCCAAGGAGTAGGCATTTAGAGATATTTTGCAATTTTCTATCTTAGCTATTCATTCATTCATTCTATTTTATATCTTATTATACTACCGTTGTTCTAATTTTGTTTTCTTTATTTTTTTGTGCAGGAAAAATGATCAACATATCCGAATTATTCGACACAATCACAGGGATGGTTGAAAATATAGAACAGAAAGTTCAACTGTTTGCAGTACAAAACACACAGTGTTTTCATTTGCAAGAGCACTACAATATTCACCATCCAGTGGAATAATCTGTTGTTGAGTACATTTCTAGAATTCAGGATCATAATGGTAAACTAGATAGTGTGCTAGATCAGTTTGAGAAATCTTCATTGGCATTTATGAGTGATCACTTAGAAGAAAATTTGGACAGAGTCCCCGACAACACCCCTTGCGTATGTCCCGCAAGTGCATAGGTTTGTCAAAGTAATAAAATCCCAGATGAGTGAGGCATCGTATCCATAGAGAGTAGGGAATAAAAACACATAAATTGTTTCTTAACCAAGTGAAAGACAAATAGTGATATGCGTAACAAGATGTGAAATAACAAAAGCAAAAGAACAAGAAAGAGAGCTCAAGTAAAGGAGAAGGTAAGCCAATCGATATAAATGGGGTACCGGGATATTGTTCCGCCTAGGACAATCAGTTAAAGTGCAAGGATCCTCTATTATACTTTCTAACTTATGCAATAATGAGTCATGGAGATCTTTAAATACACGGTCCCAAATCTAAGGTCAACCATGCCTAACTCTACACATGTACCGGAGGAGAAATCGAATAACCTCTCAATTACTCACTCGTATAGAATTGCAATGAGTTCTAGGGATTCCAAGTGATAAATCCTTTTCCTAGATGTAGACCTAACCCTTTGGTCCAGGTGGAAGGTCACTAGTCACAATTAAGCCCTAGGTGCTAAAATCACTTCAACGCTTCACTCCATTGCACTCGCAACTAAGTCCCAGCGAAAGGTTGATAAGTGCTTGAGTAGACATATTTTTATATATGTTTTACATGCATTGAGCATCATTTTTACTGTGGTTTATGTCTCATATTGTGTATTTGGTGTTCTTTTATGCATATAGGTTGTGAATGCCTTGAAGAGTAAAAAGAAAGCAAAGATAGGCTATAAAGACACAATGTTGGGAGTTATTGTTCAATTCAAGGACCAAGACACGAGAGCAGTTGATAAACGTGGAGATGTGTGCCAACTTCCAAGAAGATTCAAGTCAATTCACCATTTGGAAGGGCACAAAGGCAGCCACATCTTCATATTCCTTCTCTTTGTGAAGATTGCAAGACCTCTCAAAGATACGTCGATGAAGAAAAGTTTTATAGCCTACCACATGGACGTGTGCCCGGACATGTGGCCTTAAGAGAAGAGTGTTCGGATCGCGCTTTGTGAAAAGTACTGTAGCTATACTGTAGCAAAATTACTGTTCACGCGGCCGCGTGGAAATTCCGCGCGCCCGCGTGGAAATTCTTGCAGCCCACGCGGGCGCGTGGAAAATCCACACGGGCGCGTGAGGCCACGTGACAGACGCGATCTAAGGCCTATAAATAGCCGTTTTGCCCTATTCTTTCTTATCTTTTGTGCGGCTCTTGAGGGGTGAGACGGCTAGGGGTTTGGAGAGGAGGTCTTTGCGGCTTTTGGAGGCGCTTCGTCACCAACTTTGATCGATTCCTCCTCCGTCATAGCATCAAGGAAGCCACCCGGTGAACCTAGCTTCGAGTGGGTCCTTCAAGACGTCGAAGCTCTCCATCAAGGCCATCGGTTCATATATAAGGGGTTTATTTCTATGGTTTTTAATGTACTTTCATTCATTGATGGTGTGTTTTTGTATGTTGCTCCATGGAGAGCTAAAAACCCTAGAGGGTATTTGGGCTTGTGAACCCTAAGATTCTCATCTTTTGTGGATTTGCTTAGTGTTTCTATTTAATCCGAGTTTGATTAAGTTTTTAATCTTGTATTCTCATTGCTTGTTTGTTTAATTAATCCTTGTGGTTGATTGGATTTGCATGATTTGTTGCCTTGGTGGGAGAGAGATCTCCATTAGGGTTAGAACCTCAAGATTGAAGAGGGTTGAGAGGGTGAATCATGAGATAGTGAAGTATCCCCTTTCCCCTCCGATTGGTGTATTCTATCTCCATTCCCTAAGCTCTATGCAACCATATTTGGTGGGAGGCGTGAGATTGCTAGATTTCTCCGCCCGGGACCTTGTAGGGGTTAGGATCCTTCGCGGGAATTAGGGTTGGATCAATCTTTAGGAATTGGATACACAATTTGGAATCCCTAGAGTGCTTTGCGGTCATATGTGGTGTGAGGTGTTGAGATTGAGCGATTTCTCCACCGGGACCTCGTAGGGGACTAGTATCGGTGATCTAGAGATAGACCCGATTATGTTTATATTTCCACGACTTAACTTACTCATCATAGAAACACTTTGCTTATCTGGTACCTAATACCTGAATCCTAGGGGGAGCAATGCCCGAATACCCCACTTTTACTGATTGAGATTCTTCTTCCATTTTACCCCTTGCATATTCGTCTCCGGTGTTCATCTCTTCGCACATTAGATCACCACACTATCCCATTATCATTAGACTAGATAGCAGAGAAGAAGTTAGTACTAGTAGCCCTGTTCCCTGTGGATTCGACTACCCGACTCACCGGGTATTTATTACTTCGACACCCGTGCACTTACGGTACACACACGCATATTCGGACGTGTCAAAGGTCATCCTTTAGCCCATTCACTCTACTATGAACGCAAAGAACTTGAGAAAATGGAGGTAGAATAAATCACACCGAAGGGGAAAGGGGACGCTCCGCTACCCCTCGACTGACCCTCTCAACCCTTTCTAAACTAGATTTGTCTAACTCTCGTGGTGTGTCACTCACTCACAAGGGTTACCAACAAGAACTCTCAAACCTATTGTCACTCTAAGGGAGTATTTATACAATCAATCATTCAAGATTGGAACTTAAATAAAACATCAATTAATTGAAAGCATAATAAACAGGTTCAATGAAACGAATACATCCTAGGGTTCACAAATACCCAAGTACCCACTAGGGGGTTTAGCTCTCCATGTAACAAATTACAATCAATGAAATCAAATGTAAAAGCAAAGAATCCATAGAAAACCTCCTCGATAGTTGTAGTGATGGTCTTGTGGAGAGTCCTCTACACATCCAAGGGTCAGTTTGTCTGGCCTAGGATACACCTCGCCGGATCAGTGCCGACGAAAGCTCTCCCACTAACCTTCTTCCGGACGGAGCGCGATGTCAGAGCCGTAGAACCTCTCCAAATCCCTAGCCAATACCTCTCCAAACCCTAGCCACCGCCTTTTCTCAAGTTAGGGAAAAGATCCGAAAAAAAGAATTTTGAAATCGTGGCTGAAATCAGCCTTAAATAGGGCTAGAATCGGGAATCCACAAGCCCATGTGAGCGCCCCTGTAGATTTTATACATGGGCGTGTGGAATTTCCACATGCCCATGTGGATTCTCTGTTTTGCTCAGTTTCGGCAGGCTGTGAACAGTACCTACTACAGTGAAATACTATTATTTTGCTATAGTACACTACTACAGTATTGACACAAAACTCTCCTAAATCCATGTTTTCATTGAGGTAACGCAAACGGGCACATTGTTTGCGTCGTGAATCGCTTTACTTCTTCAATAACGGACACGTTGGTGAAGATCTTGTTATACATGCACAAGCTGGAATGCTTGAATGTGACTGCCCTTGTGCCCCTCCAAATCATAGTGCTAACCTGAGTATAAGGAGGTTGGCACACATTCTTGCATCTTGAACCCGACTTATGTCTTCGCGTTTGACCCTTCTCAAGATTTCCTCCAATTGGTGCATTTACGATCCACATTGGCTTCTTTCTCTAATATTTGGCCTCACAACCCTATCTGCATAAAAGTAACATAAATATACAAATATTAGAGTTAAAACCTGATAAAAGTAATGCTCATCATAAGGAAAGAACGCTTCGTATTCTTATCACACAAGCACTCATCAGTCCTTGCTCAGTTTGACTCGTTTTATCATGAACAAAGACAGGAACTTTTCTCTTTGGGTGTATCCATGTCAAGGAAGGAAAGTGGTGAGATGAAAGAATTGATAGCTGTTGAGGATCCTTCAGAAGCACATGCACAAGTGGAAGTGGTAGAGAATGAGTGTGAACAGGTAGTGAGCAATTTTGAGGAAATTGATAGATTGAAAGAAAGCAGATTGCTTCCTTCAATTGAGGAACCACCCGAACTAGAGCTGAAAACCTTGCCAGTACATTTGGAGTATGCTTTTTTAATGGAAGAATCAAACTCCCTTTTTTAATGGAAGATCAGAAGGAGAAGCTTATTAGCATGTTGAAAAGACATAAATCGGCTATTGCTTGGAAGATCTTTGGTATCAAGGGCATCAACCCATCATTTTGCACTCATAAAATCTTGATATAGGACAATTACAAATTAGTGATTCAACCCCAAAGAAGATTGAACCCAAACATGAAGGAGGTTGCCAAAGCAGAAGTGGTAAAACTACTATATACAGGAATTATCTATACAATCTTCGACAGTGCATGGGCGAGCCCTACTCAAGTAGTTCCAAAAAAAGGAGGAATGACCATTGTGAGAAATGAAAAGAATGAATTGATTCCCACCAAGATAGTTACGACCTGGCGTGTTTGCATTGACTATAGAAGGTTGAATGATGCTACCCGAAAGGATCATTTTTCATTGTCGTTTATTGATCAAATGTTGGAGTGATTGGTAGGGCATCAGTTTTATTACTTGCTTGATGGTATGTCAGGGTACTTCCAAATTTCGATAGCTCCAGAGGATCAAGAGAAGACAACATTCACTTGTCCTTATGGTACTTTTGCTTATAGAAGAATGCCTTTCGGGATGTGTAATGCACCGACGACATTTCAGCGATGCATGACCACTATCTTTGATGATCTTCTCAAGGACATAATGGAGGTGTTCATAGATGATTTTTCAGTATTCAGAGATTCCTTCGATATATATCTAAAAAATTTGGAAAGAATGCTAGTGAGGTGTGAAGAGACAAATCTTGTCCTTAATTGGGAGAAATGTCACTTTATGGTTCAAGAAAGCATTGTTCTCGGACCTAAAATTTCCCAAGTAGTCATGGAAGTAGATAAGGCGAAGATTGATGTCATAGAGAAGTTTGCTCCATCCACAAATGTAAAAGGGGTTCATAGTTTCTTGGGACACTCAAGCTTTTACAGAAGGTTCATCAAGGATTTTTCGAAGATCGTGCAATTGTTGAATAAACTTCTTCAAAAAGATGCTCCTTTTGATTTTAGGAATGATTGTCTGATTGCGTTCAACTTGTTGAAGGAGAGATTAGTGCAAGCACCAATTTTAACCATACCGGATTGGAATGAACCTTTTGAGCTCATGTGCAACGCAAGTGATTATACTGTTGGAGCTGTTCTAGGTCAGAGGAAAGATAAGCAGTTTCGACCGATTTATTATGCTTGTAAGACTCTCACAAGTGCTCAAAATAATTATACAACCACATAAATAGAGTTGTTAGCAATGGTATTTGCTTTTGACAAGTTCAGGCCATACCTCATTTTATCTAGGCTCACGGTATTTACATATCACTCGGCACTCCGTTATCTCATGAACAAGGCTGAAGCAAAACTGAGATTGATTCATTGGATCCTGTTGTTGCAAAAATTTGATATGGAGATAAAAGATAAGAGAGGGACTGAAAATGTCATTGCGGATCATCTGTCGAGGTTAAAAGGCTGTGAAGAACAAGAACTGGCAAGCAAGGAAATGAATATTTTTTTCCTAAAGAGCATTTATATGCAATGCATGAGTCAGAGTCAGAGGATACTCCGTGGTTCGCAGATTTTGCAAATTATTTGTCGGGGAAAGTACTGAAGTAGGGCCTCAATTTTCAACAGAAGAAAAAGTTTTTCAGTGACTTGAAGAACTATTTTTGGGATAACCCATACTTGTTCCGTATTTGTGAAGACCAGTTGGTTCGAAGATGTATATCTAGGGAGGAAGGTTGGAGTATTATTGCTCACAGTCACTCGGGGACAGTTGGGTGGCACTATGCTTCAAGTAGAACTGCTGAGAAAGTTTTGGCTGCTAGTTTCTATTAGCCTACTCTTTTCTAGGATGTCCATCAGTTTGTTCTTCGATGTGATAGTTATCAGATGGCCGAAAATCTATCGCGAAGGGTTGAAATGCCTTAGAATCTGATGCAATTTTGTGAGGTGTTTGATGTGTGGGGCATTGACTTCATGGGACCATTTCCGAAGTCTAATGGTAACCAATATATCCTAGTGGTGGTGGATTATGTCTCTAAATGGGTGTAAGCTCAAGCTCTTCCAACTAATGATGCTAGAACCACGGTAAAATTTCTGAAGAGATTGTTTACTTGATTTGGGACTCCACGGATTATCATTAGTGATAGAGGGACCCATTTTTGCAATACACAACTTGTGAAAGTGTTAAAGCGCTATGGAGTGCATCATCGCCTTGCTACCCTCTACCACTCACAAACGAGTGGTCAAGTGGAAGTCATGAAAGAGAGATTAAGAGAATCTTGACAAAATCAGTGGAACAAGGGAAACAGGATTGGTCGGAATGTTTGGATAACATGCTTTGGGCCCACAGAGCACCGTACAAGACTCCAATAGGTACCACTCCCTATAACTTGGTATATGGAAAATCTTGCCATTTGCCGGTGGAGCTAGAGCATAAAGTATACTGGGCCATCAAGGCTATGAATTTTGACTTGAGCAAGGCAAGAAAACAAAGACTGCTTCATCTGAATGAGTTAGATGAGTGGAGGATGAAAGCATACGAGAATACGGCAATCTATAAGGAAAGAATTCGGAATTAGCATGACAAGCATATCAAGAATCCGAAAGAGTTCAAAGTTGGCAATCAAGTGTTGTTATTCAATTCTTTTCTACGGCTATTTCAGGGAAAGCTCAAGTCTTGATGGTTTAGGCCTTACAAAGTAACCGAAGTTTCACCTCATAGTACCGTAGAAATTACCCATCCAGAGAAGTTTACATTTAAGGTGAACGAACACCGGCTAAAACCATACTATGGGAGAGAGGTTGGTAATGATGACAAGGAAGTGGTCTTTCTTCATAAGCCCCGTGAGGTAAGAAAAGGTACGTCAAGCTAAGAGACGTTAAACAATCGCTTCTTGGGAGGCAACCCAAGTCTTTACTGTTTTCCTAGTTTTTAGTCAAGTGTTTGCATGAATAAAGCTTTAAGTGTTGATGTCTTGATTCTTGGATGCTTTTGCTTTGATTTTGTCTTGGACATTGTGGTGTTATCATGAGCCGAATTGTATGTGGCGAAGAATCTTGGTCATTTGAGAGTGGTTTTCATGTTTTCTCTGGTTAAAATTGCATTGTTTGGCAGGCTCTGAGTGTTTATTTGTGTTCAGAAATTTTGTACAAAGCCTGCAAAGTTTTCTAAGTGTCCAGAGAAAACACACGCCCGTGTGGGATTTCCACATGGACGTGCGTTCTCACTTAGAGCTCATCCAGAGATGGTACAGGGGCATGGACTCACCCTTGTGAATGACCTTGTGAATTTCACACGCCCGTGGGTAATTTCTGCACGAGCGTGTATCATCCTGCAGAGACTTAGCATTTTTTCCAAAAAAGACACAGGGGTATGGACTCACCCCTGTGGATGATTCTGTCAACAAACGCATGGGTGTGGGTAATTTTCACACGCTCGTGTGGACCACTGCAGAGAGTTCTCCCTCCATCCTAAGAATACACAGGGGCGTTTGACTGCCCCTGTAAACTGGCAAGTAAGGATCCACGCCCGTGTGGAATTTCCGTACGGGCATGTAAAACATTTAGAGAGTTTCCTCGGGGTGACAGAGAAGCCACAGGGGCGTGTGTTTGCCCTGTGGGTTGAACACATGGGCATGGGTAATTTCCACACGTCCGTATTCATATGCAGAGAACAAAGAGGCTGCGATTTCATTTATAAATCTATTAAGCCTTTCTCATCTTCACACTCCTAGACGCGTAAAAAACTTCTCTCATACTCTCCTGACTCCCTCACCGTTGATTTTGAGAGGATTCACTCGAGTTTCTGGCCGCTTAAAAGGTTTTCAACTTTATCTTGTCAATAAACCCTCATTCACCCTTTTCTTCGCATCATTTGATTTTATTCGTTTAAATCTGACGAGTGTGTTTCGCTTTCATTCTAAAAAGGGTCTCGCATGCTTGGAATGGGTTTTTAGATAAAATTTTGGGTGTGTTTGTGGGTTTTAACCCAAGGGTCCTGCAACCTTCACACCGTAAGGATCCACACGGGTGTGTGGAATTTCCACAGGCCCGTGTGAAATCCTGCAACATTGATCTATGAGATAATTTCATTGATTTTCTTTCAATTCTTGCAGGAATGGCTTCTAAGACAAAGAGAGCAGCTGGCAAGCACCACTGAGAGCACTCTTCTGAACCCGAGCGTGTAGAGTTTGACATCCCCGAACACCAGGCTCGATTTGAGCGTCTGTCCAAGCTAAAGTTTGGTTAAACATAGTTTATGGATTCAAGTGTTGTACGAGAAATAGATTTTATCGAGGAGATGGCGGATGTGGTTGATAAGATGCTGGACGTGGGGAGTTAGCGCCGACTACTGATTATTCGTGATCCTACTATCTGTATACCAACACTGGAGGTTCTTGCATCATTTGAGTTCGAGAGATCATACTCCAGTTTTGAGAGTGGTGACGCCATACAGTTCAGAGTATCCAGACATCATTATAATATGAGCGTTACATAGTTCTCGATTCGGTTGGGGTTATACGAGGAGGAATTCACTACCACAGAGGAGTATGAGCAGCTTCCTACAGACTACCCGAGTAGCTTGACTCCTCAGCGTGCATATCGGGTACTATATGGCAGTGGTCAATATGAGCCAGGGGTTTCAAAGGCAACTTGTCTATCTCATCCAAGTTACAGATATATGCATGCTGTCCTGAGCAGATCGGTGAATGGTCATGGTGACAGCACTAGATTTTTTATCAGGCAAGAGTTATTGTATTTGTACTATATTGTGTGGAATGAGCCAGTTCATCTTGGATATATAGTGGCCTAGTATCTGAGATATTAGGGACAGTATGCCAGGATCGGCGCCTTATTCGCTGGCCCTTACATTATGAGGCTTATTACAGGTATGGGCCTAATGGGTGCTATCAGAGGGGCCGAAAAGGCAATCATACCCACTCCCTTGGGTATAAAGATGATAAGACAGATGGGTATGCTTCGCAGGTATGGGCCAGGGGTGCATGTTTTGATTGTACATAACCCAGAGAGGCCTAAGAGAGACGCGGATGCTATTGAAGGATCTCAACTATTACAGGAGCCTAAGCCTGAACAGAGGGAGCCAGTGGTGCCTCATGCACTACAGGAACCACCACATGCCCGTATTTTTTCTCCACCGCCGACCCATGATCGCTTTGAGAGGCTCAAGAGTGCTATAGGGATATTGTAGACTAAGGTAGCTGAGCTCCGCTCAACAAAGGCCTCGCAGCACACTGAGTTCATGGAACGTTTTGACATTTTACGGTAGTTGCTAGAGTAAGACGCGAGATCACTATTTGTGCTGCGACCTCGGACCTCTCCGGCTCCTCCAGCATCACCATCACCAGATCCACCGACACTATTCGATTATGTACCACCATCAGCAGCAACAGAGTCGACAACAGATGACACCGACGCTTGGCGCGTCTTTCTTTCTTTCTTTCTTATTATTTCATTTTGTATTGTTGTTAGACTTGCATTACTCAAAAAGGATTCTCCTTTTGAGTATGTCTTTTATTTTCATTTTGGTGTCTCGAGTTGTATTCATTACCTTATCTTTTATATACTCGAGTTGTTTTTGTTTTTATTGAGCTTCACTGAACCCCCTTATGTATGCGTGCAGATGGTCTTGTCAGTATGGGAATTGAGAACTAGTTATGGACACGGCCAATGTAGGCCGTGTGTGCTTCCCAACCCGTTTGAACTTTACTCCCAAGGATTTAGCTCCATCAAACGCAACACTAGGAGTCAGGAGAGTATTGTTTTGATTGCCCACTCCCACATACTTTTCTTTATTGCTATACTTTCTATGGATCTTGCATGTGTACATTGAAGGTAATGTACATCTTAAGTGTGTTTCGGGGAGGAGGGAGTTCACATTGCACATGTCCTTTACATAGATTTTGATTGACATACATGCTCACGTAGCCAATGGTGTCTCACCTTCGTTGAATGTTTGTATTCTTGAGTTTAGGAGAAGTTTTAACATTGAATATTTTCATGCTCTAGTTTGTTCTTGAATTTCTAGGAATTTTTGCCCAATTGACACTTGTTTCACCACCCGCTCATGAAACTTGATAAGTGCTTGTGTGATATGAATGCGAAGCATTCTTTCCTTATGTTGAGCATTACTTTTCTCAGGTTTTTACATTAATATGAATCGCTTCCTTAGGAATTTTTGCCCAATTGACACTTGTTTCACCTCCGACGTGATAGATTCTACCTCCGTTCCTTGAGTTCTTTGCGGCCATAATAGAGTGAATGGTCTAAGGGATGAACCTCCGCTGGGGCCTAGTTGCGCGTGCAATGGAGTGAAGCATTGAGGGGATCTTAGTATCTAGGGCTTAATTGTGGCTAGGGACCTTCCGCTTGGACCAAAGGGTTAGGTCTATAATTAGGAAGCGATTTATCACTTGGAATCCCTAGAGCTCATTGCAACTTTATTCGAGTGCGAGGTTGAGAGGTTATTTAATCTCTCCTCCGGGACATGAATAGAGTTAGGCATAGTTGACCTTAGATTTGGGACTATGTATGTAAGGATTTCCATGACTCACCATTGCATTGATTAGGAAGCATAATAGAGAGTTCTTGCACTTGAAACGATTTTCCTAGGTGAAGCATCATCCGAGTACCCCATATTTATCGATTGCCTTGCCTCCTCCTTACTTTTGCTCTCTTACTTGTTGCTTTTAATTGTTGAGAATTGAATCATTATCACACTTATCATTGTTGATACTCCACATAGCTAATAATCGAATTAAGTGTCTTTACTCCCTACTCCCTGTGGATTCGACCCCGCTCACCAGGGATTATTACTTCGACAAACCCGTGCACTTGTGGGATATACGCAAGGGGATCTTGTCAAAACTCTTTTGGAAACTCAAGTTTGATGTTTAAGGGACTAATTAGTTTTGTTTCTTGTTCTATTTTGCCAAAAAAAAAATTTAAAGAGAAAAGAAAGGTTCAGTTGTGCATTTGGGGTGGAAAGAGCTACCACCTATGAAGCATGAAGCTACCCTCATAAGTCGGATACTAGTTATGCCCTAATGAGAGAAAGAGCTATTTCATGGGATCAGTGGAAGCTACCACCCGGTAGAAAGAGCTACCACCTCGAAAGTGTGAAAGCCACCTTAGCAGCCGCTTCGGAAAGGGCTACCTTAGAGGATGTGTGAAGCTACTACCATCTTTTTGGTTTGTTATATTTGTAGTTAAACAAGTTCCTTATACTTAGAACTTTGAGGAGTATACTTTGGGTTGAATTGAGCGAGTTTACAAGCACTTACATGATTTCGGGTTGTTGTCCTTTTTTATTCAAGTTTTTATCTAGAACATTGATTTTTCGTATTTAGTGTTAAAATTTCCCTTACTTGTAGAATGCTCGACATGCATGCTTTGGTGAACCTAAGTCCGAGCACTTTCAATATTTCCTTCTTCTATGCTTCAATGTTTTATTTCTTTGCTTGAGGACAAGCAAAAGCTTAAGTATGGGGTAGTTTGATTAGTGCTTGTGTGTTAAGAATGCAAAGTGTTCTTTCATACGATGAGCATTACTTTTATCAGGTTTGAGTGCTAATACATGTGTATTTGTGTTCTTTTGCGCATGTAAGGTTGTGAAGCTAAGTATTAAGAAAAAAAGCCAAAAGTAGATCATGAATGCACTATTTGGTAGAATCTTGGAAGGAACAAACGAGAAGACACTAGTGGGGCTCTAAAATACGTGAATATATGCCAACCTCCATGTATTCAAGCCATTACAATGAGTTGGATGGGCATGAAGGCAGTCACATTTGCGTATCTCGACTTGTGCATTGATAGCCAGATCTTCACCAATGAGGCTTTTGATTGAAAAAGAGTTACGATCTACGGCATAAACGTGTGCCCGTTTATGTTGCCTCGATGAAAAGTGTAGAATTGGGAGTGTTTCAGTGGAGTACTATAGCAGTTTTGTAGCAAATCATTATAGCAAAACACTATAGCAGTTACTGTTCACAGCCGGCCGAAAATTAGATTTCCAGAGAATCCACACGGGCGTGTGAAAATTATCTACGCCCATGTAGAAATTCCATGGGCGTGTGAAAATTATCCACGCCCATGCGATTACAATAGAGTGAAGTGCTAAGGGATGAGCTCCACTAGGGCTTAGTTGCGTGAGCAACAAAGTGAAGCGTTGAAGTGATCTTAATATCTGGGCTTAATGGTAATTAGGGATCTTTTGCCTGGACCAAAGGGTTAGATCTAAATATAGGAATAGAGTTTATCACTTGGAATCCCTAGAACTCCATAAAAGTTTGTGCAGTGCGATATGTTGAGACTGAGCGATTTCTCCACCGGAACACAGTGTAGGGTTAGTCACGATTGACGTTAGGTTTGGTACCGTGTGCTTTAGGATTTCCACAACTCATTGAGCATTAATTAGGAAGTATAATGGTAGGTCTTTCACTTGAAGCATAAGTCTTAGGGGGAGCATTGTCCGAGTACCCCATTTCAATCGATTGCCTTACCTCTCACTTACCTGTGCCTCTCATTCTTGTTCCTTTTATTTCTGTTTACATCACATCTTATCAACACAATCATTATTCATCTTTACTTGGTTAAGTAGCAATTTAGGTATTTTTATTCCCTACTCTCTGTGGATACGATACCCCACTCACCTGGGATTTATTACTTCGACAAACCCGTGCACTTGCGGGTCACACGTAAGGGGCGTTGTCAGGCACATATTCATGGAGTAAATCATATCGCATCTTCACTTTCAAACACATTGATGAAGCTCTTGAAAATGTTACACAAGCTGGAGCATATGTGTGTGACTGCCTTTGTGCCCATTTAATTTGTAAATTCACTTGCACATTTTTGGAGGTTGGTACACACCCACATGCCGGTGATCACAACTTGTGCCTTGATCCTTGTCAGTATAGGAGATTCTTCAAAAATCACGTCCATGATCTATTTTTGCTTTCTTTCTTCCAAACTTATCTCCATAACCCTAAATCCATAAAAGAACTAAAATACACATGAATGAGCCATAAAATCTGATAAAAGTGATGCTCAATGTAAGAAAAGTATAATTAATAATGCTTATACAAAAGAACTTATCACTCCTCACCCAAGAGAGGAAGAAGGCTAATACACAACCCCAGCTAATTATATGCAAGCATGTGTAGACCTTGTAGTTCTCAATTTGGAGGACTTTGGAAGAGAAATTAGGTTACACGGATCTAACTCAAGATACACTGGAGTTTTCTTGCCCATGTAAATCTCGGGTTGAAGAACTTTTCATTATGAACTGGAGGTACACGACCTTAGTTTCATATACACGTCTGTGTACCTACCAGTGTAACCCTCTACCTGGGTGATTTGCTTGTGAAAACCTAAGATACACAGCCATGTACCAAATCATGTAGTTCATTGCTTTCTCCTTTTTTGTATTTTCTTGTGAATTCTAACTCAATTCTTGTCATGCAAAAATTGATGAACACTAAGAGGATTGCAAGCAGGCCTAAGAGGGTAAGAGAGGAGTCATCTTTAGCCACGCAACTACCCAACAGTTAAGTGTACCTTCTCAAAAGCAACAGTACACATTACTTCCCCAATTGAAATTTGGGGAAACCTGAGTTATTGATTAGGTGACACAAGAGTCAGTGGGACGGTTATATGATGTGCATGAGCTCTTGTTCGATAATTTATGGGAGCAGCTATTCGCCATTGACAAGCAGGTGTACCGAGAGCTCACACTAGAGGTGATGTCTGCCTTCCTCATCTGGAAGGTGTTGCCAAATTAGAGTAGGAGTGACATGATCTAGCTTTAACTGTAAGGGGAGATGACCCAGATGTCATACATGGAATTAATCTTCCAAATGGGAATATACAAACAAGATTTCACTAAGACTATGGCATACGAGCCATTAGAGACATAGTTGCCCTTGATGACCTTACAGTAGACTAGGTGGCAAAGGATTAGCCATGACCCCTATTTCCATTTGACAGGCTCGAACACATCAACATTACACTCACCGGCCCTGAGGTATATACATACTCTCCTCTACAAGACTTTGATAGGATGTGAGGAGTCAACAGTTGTCCTGAGCACAACAGATTTTACATTCCTCTGTACAATGACCAAGAACATAACCTTCTATCTGGGATACATCGTCACACAGTCGATACTTTATTAGGCCTCTGACATTGGCGTCGAAGTCCTCCACATCGGCCCTTACATCACCCAGCTTGTTCGTGGAATGGGTCAACTGTGGGACACAGAGCATATGTGCTTCATGGGCTGGACTATTCCACTTACTATGACCATATTGAGAACCATGAGAATGGTTCGCCATCAACGGACTTCCAAGGATGATCGTTAAGTCCTAGTCAGGGCCTCTAAATCTAGTCTAGATCAAGAGCAACTACCAGCAGCACGACTAACATCAACTACACCATTATCTCTAACAGCAACAACACCAACTCCGCTAGCCCCTACTCCGATTGCTACTACATCCCCACAGCGGCCAAGCGGTAGATTGTCTACTCATTATACCAACTAGAGGCACATACTGGGGTGGAGCTTCTTCCTCTATATCCCACCTTTCCTCCAACTTCTACATCCAAAGTGGGGGTAGATGAGAAGGAGGATACCGTCAATGAGACCCACACTGGCACTGACAGCTCTTGTAGTTCTAAGAGCCAAACTAACACTGAACACTCTCTTATACACAGGATGATGTGAGCCACATCTTCCAAATCTCCCCAATCATTTTTTGAAACCCAATTGTGGTATATAGACAAAGGAACAACACACCCGGTGGTATTGTCAAGACTCACCAAATTTTATCGGAAGTAATGTTTCAATTTACACACTCTCGAACACCTATTACTTGTTATTGTGTTTCTCTTATTAGCTATATCCTTTTTACATTCAGAACAATGTACATCTGTGTGTGTGTGTGTGTGTGTGTGTGTGGGGAGGAGGGAGGGGGGAAGGGTGAATTTTTGGCTTTAATGACCAATTATTTGTTAGCAAGGGAGCATGTTGAACTGAGTCATACACAAACACATGGAACACTTTCAATAGGATATTTTTATACTTGTTAAATACATTTATGAATGTATTTTACTTGTTTGTCACTTTCAAGTTACACTTGCAATTTTAAGTTTTGAAGCTTGAGATCAAGCACTTATCAATTGTAATCATCTTTTTGCTTGAGGATAGAAAAACCTTAAATTGGGGGTGGGGGGTATTTGATAAGTGTTATATAATACATATCCTAATGATTGTCTTTTGCACTTAAGTGGCTTGCAAGAGTGTTTTTTACAGATGATTTTGTACTTACATTGTTCTATTTATACTTTTAGGGCAATATAACCACAACTTGAGCCAAAGTATGAAATCGAGAGCAAAGCGGGGCCAAAAACAACATTCATATAAATACATGGGTCAACTACACACCTGTATAATTACATGTGAACCGTTCAAGTGTCGGTAAGTTGAAAATCCAAAAATATATATGGACCATGTATATGGCCTTGTACATGATCATGTATTTCCAGACCAACATCATCCAAAGAAGAACACTTATATCAGGTACACATCAGTGTACATCCAATAATCAAAAGAGCATGTTTCGTTGATTTGCATAGGCAAGATACATGTGTTGGGATCTTATCACTCTAGCAAGGAAATTATCATGCAAAAAATACATGCCAAAATACAATGGATAACAAAATTTTTTTAACAACAAGTAAATATGATAAAACCATAACACATGCCAATATTATGATTAAATTATAAATAAATAGATAATTAAAAGTTACACCTTTCTTTTGATGACGATTCTAAACACACCCTTGTTTCACCAAAATCGAAAGGGACTGCAAATCGTAACTCCCCTCTGTAATCATATACACACGAATGCCTCAAGGAATCAAGCAGGTATGCTAGTATCTCAAGAAACAACACTTGTTTCTTTGTTTGAATAGCAAGCACCAGAGATTCAAGAGAAAAAGGGTTGTAGGCGCTGTAGCAACAAGTTCTGGTGGCTGGATCCGACGGCAGCTGCCAAGGAAGAAGACTGGATGGCGGCTAGGGTTTCTTAAGAGAAAATCTCTCAATTACTCTATCTTTCTTCTTCTCTTCTTTCTTCTTTTTCATATTAGTATTAGACCATCTATTTATATTGGAAACCCAAAATCCTAATTTACAAAAAAAAAACCCTTCACTCCTAATCAAATTAGGAATCTCTTCTTTACTTGATTAAACCATTTAAATTAACCAAATCGATTAGATTGGATCAACACTTAATAAGACCCAACCCAAATAAGCTATTCACTCCACATAATTTAGGTTTTTCACGAAAACCCTAAATAGGTGGTCCAATAAGTAACAAATATTGAACCTTGATCCTGGCATTGTTAGTGTATGATCCTGTAGGTCCATTTAACATTGGCAATGAGCTTAAGCAATTTTAACGCTCAGAAATTATAATTATTCTCTAGCAAGATAATACGATTGCCCAATATTAAATGAAGGTCAATTTCTAGACTTAACGGAACCTATCGCAACCTCAAACAATCATTTTCCACTGAATATCTTAATTAGCATAAGGCATGGAGCGAGTCACCCTTATTTTAATGCTAATTAATTTCTTGATCTCTTAGTGAACTGACTAGGTCAAGTAAATGATAACTCTTATCATTTTCGTTGGGCGTGGCCACGCACTACTCAGTCTCACTAATCAAGTGGCCAGTGATATTTACTCTCTCTACAGAGAGGGACAATCCCTTCACTTCACTTATGTCTCTTAACATGAACTGCAACATGCCCAAACATACCCGTACTTGCCACTAACTTACGACTGATGTTAGGCGTAAGTTAAAGCATGTAAGGATTCATCCAAGATCCATAGAGATTTTAGGTCGAAGGATTCGAGTACAAGAATTGCTTGAGAAAAACACTTATGACTTTACAACCATGTAGTGTTCTCAAGAGTGGATTGATCTAGGTACACTGTTCCCTAACATGTATCTATGTCCTTTGATTGATATCCCATATTCTATGACCCGTAAAATAAGGTCATCTCACGAAAGACATACTAGTCTTAATTTATTTTCATTCCCATGAAAATAATCTACTAGGGACATTTAGAATATTGTTATAGTTTATGCTTCAAGGTTTTACTATCCAAATCACACATTTGATAACTTGAGCAGAACCAATATTCAAGGATATTTTATCTTATTAACTATGCACAGAAATAATAATAGATAAAACGATGCCTCATAATATTTATCCAAATAATAAGAGTTCATACAATGTATTCAGGCTAGGGCTTACACTAACAACATGCCCGTGTACTTACTCAATTCCTAGGGGTATAAAAGAAAGCTAAAAAAGGTATCAAGAGAGCTAGTTTTGGTGAAAGTGCTTTTGAGATGATGGCTAGCATTTGGAGATGAGTTCAAGGGAGAAGAGGGAGTTCGAAGGAATTTCTAGATTGACGCGATAAGTGTCCATGTACACTATGTTTCATTTATAAATTCTTTGCACTTTGATGCACTTTTGTTTGATATCGATGTCCTTTTACGCAATTTAATTATTTATTGCATCACAGGGCATCGGGAGGCCACATATGCAAGGAGAAGCTTTATCTGAGTCTTTTTGGAGGGAAATAGCAAAGAACCGAAGGTTACATAAACTCCAGATGCAAATCGAATGAACCTCGCACCTTGGCCAGGCTTTGAAGGGCCTGTGCGGGCTGCGCGCAAGCCACAAAACCTTGCTTAGGGGTTGTGCATCCCTATATTGGTCGCACAGCCTCTTGTGTGGCCACACACGAGGCTGCACACCCTCAGGATATTCTGTTTTGAAGACCAAACATCATTGTCCGAAACATACCCATACTCGGAAGCACAGTCAGAAGCATGGGTATGCTAAAGCTCCTGTGTATTTTATTGGAGTCTACATAGAACTAAGAAGCACAATTTCATTGCCCGTAACACCATCATGCTAAGGGAGCACGGTCAGTAAGCATGAGCGTGCTTACCCTATACATTTTACTATAAATCTTAAGGAAATATCAGCATGGTCACTGTGCTCCTTGCATGATCGTGCTCCCAAAGCACAGTCAGTAAGAACAGGCATGCTTACCCCCATGTGATTTACTAGTTTTGCACTAAAATTAATTCCCATGATCTGGAGGTAAGCACAGTCATTAGCACGCCCATGCAGGTTTTTACAGAAGGTTCATTAAGGACTTTTTGAAGATCTCCCAATCGTTGACCAAACTCTTGGTGAAGGATACTCCTTTTGATTTCGGAAATGACTGTTTGAATGCATTTAATGTGCTGAAAGAAAAGTTAGTGCAAACACCAATCCTGAAAACACCGAAGTGGAATGAGCCGTTCGAAGTAATGTGTGATGCTAGTGATTATGCAGTGGGAGCGGTCTTGGGTCAGAGGAGAAGCAAGCAATTTCAAATGATCTATTATGCTAGCAAGACTCTCACAAGTGCACAAGAGAATTACACCACTACTGAAAAGGAATTATTAGCAGTAGTGTTTGCTTTTGATAAATTCAGACCATATCTCATCCTATCTAATGTCACAGTGTTCACAGATCACTCTACACTCCGTTATCTCATTAACAAGGCAGATGCTAAACCGAGATTGATTCGGTGGCTATTGTTATTGCAAGAATTTGACATGGAAATAAAAGATAAAAAGGGGACAGAGAATGTGGTTGCAGATCATCTGTCGAGATTAGAAGATTATGAGGGGCAAGAACCGGCAAATAAGGAAATTAATGATTTCTTCCCTGAAGAGCATCTGTATGCGGTACAGGTATCAGAATCGAAAGATGTTCCATGGTTCGCAGATTTTGAGAATTATCTGTCAAGAAGGGTATTGAAGCAGGGTTTAAGCTTTCAGCAGAAAAAGAAATTTTTCAGTGACCTTAAGAACTTTTTCTGGGAAGATCCTTACCTATTCCGTATTTATGCAGATCAGGTGGTGCGAAGGTGTGTTTCTAGGGAGGAAGGTTGGAACATCATTGCGCATTGTCACTCAGGCCCAGTGGGAGGGCATTATGCTTCAAGTCAAACTGCAGAGAAGGTTTTAGCCGCTGGGTTATATTGGCTAACCTTATTCCAAGATGTTCATCAATTCGTTTTATGATGTGATAGTTATCAAAGGGCTGGAAATTTATCACAAAGGGATGAGATGCCTCAAAATCCCATGTAATTTTGCGAGGTATTTGATGTATGGGGGATTGATTTTATGGGACCATTTCCGAAGTCCAATGGAAATCAATACATTCTGGTAGTAGTTGATTATGTTTCCAAGTGGGTAGAAGCCCAGGCTCTTCCAACTAATGATGCAAGAACTGTGGTGAAGTTTTTGAAGAAGCTATTCACTCGCTTTGGAACTCCAAGAATTATCATCAGCGATCGGGGAACCCATTTTTGTAATACACAATTGGCGAAATGTTAAAGCGTTATGGAGTTCATCATCGTCTTGCTACTCCTTACCATCCGCAAACGAGTGGGCAAGTGGAGGTTACAAACAGAGAGCTCAAGAGAATATTAACCAAATCAGGGGAACAAGGGAAACGAGATTGGTCCGAAAGGTTGGATGACACACTTTGGGCTCATAGAACAGCATAAAAAAACCCAATAGGGACCACTCCCTATAATTTAGTGCATGGAAAATCTTGTCATTTACCGGTGGAATTAGAGCACAAAGCATATTGGGCAATTAAAGTGATGAATTTTGACTTGCGCAAATCTGGAGTGCAACAAATATTACATCTCAACGAGTTAGACGAATGGAGGATGAAGTCATATGAGAATGCAAGGATATACAAGGAAAGAATTCGGAAGTGGCATGACAAGCATATTAAGATTCCGAAGGACTTCAAAGCAGGCGATCAGGTCTTACTATTCAACTATCGCCTACGTTTATTTCCGGGGAAACTAAAATCAAGGTGGTCTGGTTCGTATACCATAACTGAAGTTTCACCCCATGGAACCATTGAAATTAACTATCCGGAGAAGGGTACATTCAAGGTGAATGGACATAGGCTGAAACCATACTATGGCGGAGAGATTTGCAGTGATAATAGAGAAGTATTTTTCCTCCATGAACCCCCGTGAGGTAAGACAAAGTACGTCAAGTTTAGTAACGTAAAACAAGCGCTTCTTGGGAGGCAACCCAAGTGTTTACTGTTTTCTTATTTTTAGTTAGGTTATTCGCATGAATAAATTGTTAAGTGTTGATGTCTTCAATTTTATGATGCCTGTGCTGCTATTTTATTGTGGGTTTTAAAAGTCATTGTGTGTTTTAAAGTGGAATTGGCGAAGTATGGTCGTTTGAGCTCTATTTCATGTTTTTCACTGGTAAAATTTGCTTAATAGAGTAGGCTCTAAGTGTGTAAACATGTTCAGAAATTTTCTGCAGAGCCTGCAGATTTTTCTAAGTCATCAAGAGAAAACACACGAGCATGTGAAATTTCCGCACGCCCGTGGAGTTGCACTGCGAGCTCATCCAGAGAAGGCACATGGGCGTACGGCTACCCCTGTGAACGACCATGCGACTGTCACACGCCCGTGGCTAATTTCCGCACGGGCGTGTGAATTCCTGCAGCGTTGGGCAGATTATCCCGAGAGCACGCAAGGGCGTGGACTCACCCCTGTGGGCGACCTTGTGAACCACACACGGGCATGGGTAATTTCCACACGCCCGTGCGAAATTCTGCAGAGGAGTTCTCTCCATCCCGAGAAGACAAGGGGGCGTGTGGCGGCCCCTGTGAGTTGGGCATATGAATGTCCACGCCCGTGCGTAATTCCACACGGGCGTGTAGAACATTTGATAATATTTCTTGGATATCCAGCGAAGCCACAGGGGCGTTCGTCCGCCACTGTGATACCTTCGTTTGAGGGCACACGGGTGTGGGCTATGCCGCACGCCCATGTGGATCTCCAGGAATTAAAAGACTGTCTGCTCTCCTAATACAATAGTCACACCTTGCTGCTCAGCTGACCCTAGGTCGCTCAAAGAACATTTTTCGACATTCTTTTGACCTCCTCTTGCTGTCTTTGAATTGATTGACTGTGCATTGTGTGGATTGTAGAGGTGTTTTGCTTCAACTCATCGGTAAGACCTTATTTCTTCTCATCATCGACTACCTTTGAGTCTAGCTGATTACATGCGATTTAAATGGATAATACACATCGATTTCTTGCTAAAATGGTTATGATTTGTTTTTGAGAAGATGTGGGAGTGAGATGGGGGTGTAGCTGGGAGAATGACTACAAAGGCCGTGCGTTTTCCACGCCCCATGAAAGTACATGTGCGTGTGGAATTTCCTCACAACCGTGCGTTGTTATGTCAACGAGATCGAAGAAGACAGTTGCTAAACGTCCTAGAGGGCCTACCCCTGAGCCGGAAGTCATGGAATTCCGACTTCCTGAGCATCGAGCTCGGTTTGAGCAGTTAGCGAAGCTTAAGTTTGGTCAAACGCGAATCCCGGATGTTGGGTCACTCAGGAAGATGCAACTAGCAGATGACATGGCTGATGAGGTCGAGAAACTATTATCGGTCGGTAGTTAGCACAAGATATTGAATATTCATGACCCTGCTATCCGTTCACTCACTCTAGAGGTGCTTGCTTCATTTGAGTTCGACCGCTCTTATGCTTATTTTTATAGTGTCGGTGCTATTCAGTTCAGAGCTTTTGGGCAACATCATAGTATGAGCGTCACACAGTTCTCCACTAGAATTGGTTTATATGATGAGGAGTATACTAAGACTAAGGAGTATGAGAGTCTTCCAATTGACATGTCGGGTTTATCTCCCACGGAGGAGTATAGAATACTATGTGGTAAGGGGCGATATGAACCAGGAGTGTTTAAGGCTTCATGTTTATCTCGATCTAGTTATAGATATCTTCACCCCATCATAAGCAGGTCAGTGAATGGTCGCGGTGATAGCACGGGAGTCATAAACAAGCAAGAACTTCTTTACTTACACTCCATGGTGCGCAATGAGCCGGTCCATCTGGGCCACATTTTAGCGGAGTATTTGAAGCATCAAGGAAAGTATCCCAGACTAGGTGTCATTTTCTCGGGTCCATAGATTACTAGACTCATTTTGGGGATGGGTCTACGAGACACAATCAGCAGAGCCGAGAAGACAATCATACCAGCACCACTGGGGTTAGAGACAATGAGGCTCATGGGTTTGGTCCGTAAATATCCAAATGGTGTTTATCTGCTGAATATACCATTCGAGGATAACGGTGATGAGCCTCAGTCAGCACCAATGGAGACTGAGGCACCTCCAACGGCGGAGAACATACCCCCGTACGTTCGTTTACAGCATCTCAAACCCATGATCGCTTTGAGAGGCTCGAGAATGTTTTACGAATGGTGCGGGCAGAGGTTTCCGAGATCAGGGCCACGCAAGAAGCTCAGTACACAAAGTTCATGGCATGCTTCGACGTATTACAGCAGATCTTAGATCGAGACGCCGCCTCTTCATTTGTTTTGCGACCGAGGACTCCTCAGTTCCTCCAGCATCTCCATCATCTACCCCGGCACCGGTGGACCCACCATGTGCATCTTCAGCAGTAGCAGCAGCACCTGAGCCCGAGGGTGACACCGACATTTGACTTTTAGTTCTTTTTCTTTTATGCATTTTATTTTAGACTTGTTCACTCAGAAAGGATTCTCCTTCTGAGTTTATTTTCATCTTGCATCTCGAATTGTATTCATTGTCTATCTTTTATATATACTCGAGATATTTTGTTTTTATTGAGCTTCACTGAACCCCCTCGTGTATGCGTGCAGATGGTCTTGTCATTATGGGAATTGAGACTTAGTCATGGGCACGGCCAAGGTGCTTAGGCACTTGGTCGTATGAGCTTCACAACCCGTCGGAACACTACTCCCATGGAATTAGCTTCATCAAACGCAACACTAGGAGTCAGGGAAGTATTGTTTTGATTGCTTCTCCCACATTTACTTTTGAATGATATACATTTTGAGTGAGCTTGCATGTGTACATTGGGGACAATGGCGGTTCACCTTAGTTGCAATGATTGTATTCTTGAATGTAGGAAAATTTCTAACATTGACTGTTTTCATGCTCTAATTCTTGCTTGAATTTCTAGGAATTTTTGCCCGATTTACACTTAGTGCACTACTCACTCTTTAAACTCTTTTGGAAACTCAAGTTTGATGTTAAAGGGACTAGTTATAGTTGTTTCCTGTGTTAAATTCTAAAAAAATAAAAATGGAAAATGAAAAGAAAGAACAAAATAGTTTTATTGGTTATTTGTGCTTGTTGGGTGGAAAGAGCTACCACCTATGAAGTATGAAGCTACTCTCATAAGTCAGATACTAGTTATGCCCTAATGAGAGAAAGAGCTATCTCATAGGATGAGTGAAAGCTACCACTCCGGTAGAAAGAGCTACCACATCGAAAGTGTGAAAGCCACCTTAGCGGCCGCTTTGGAAAGGGCTACCTTAGAGGATGTGTGAAGCTACTACCGTCTTTGAAATTGTTGTCACTTTGGTAGATAAATAAGTCCCTTGTACTTAGAACTTTGAGGAGTATACTTTGGCTTGTTTTGAGTGAGTTCACACACATACACGATTTCGTGTTTGTTACCCTTTTTTATTCAAGTTTTTAGCAAGAGCTTTGATTTTTTGTATTTAATGTTGAAATTTCCCTTACTTGAAGAATGCTCTCTCTGTACACTTTATTGAACCTAAGGCCAAGAACTTCCAATATTTCCTTCATCTATGCACAGAATGTTTAATTTTTGCTTGAGGACAAGCAAAAGCTTAAGTGTGGGGGAGTTTGATAAGTGCTTGTGTGATATGAATGCGAAGCCTTCATTCCTTATGTTGAGCATTATTTTTCTCAGGTTTTTAGACTAATATGTGTGTTTTTATGTTACTTTCATGCAGGTAGGGTTGTGAGGCCGAGTATGAAGGAAAGAAGCCAATGTGGATCACAATGCACCGATTTTGGAGGAAATCTTGCTAAGGTTCAAACGCGAAGACATAGGTCGGATGTGAGATGCTAGAGTATGTGCCAACCTCCTCGTATTTGAGTTTGGCACATCCATTTGGAGGGGCACAAAGGCAGTCACACTCGAGCATTCCGACTTATGCACATAGAACAAGAGCTCTACCAACTTGCCCATCATTGAAGAAGCAAGTGATCCACGACGTGAACGTGTGCCCATTTGCGTTACTCCGATGAAAGTATGGATTCGGGAAGCTATTCAGGACGGATACTGTAGCAGATCACTGCAGTAAGTACTGTAGCAGCATTGTTCACAGCCGGCCGAGAAAACAGGAGTTCAAAGAATCCACACGGGCGTGTGAAAATTATCCACACCCGTGTGGAAATTCTGCACGGGCACGTGAAGCATCCACGCCCGTGTAGTCGGCCGATTCCAGCCCTATAAAAAGCCGATTCAGCCCCGATTTTAGTATTATTTTCTCCATCTTTCCCTAACTTGAGAGAGGGCTTCGGCTAGGGTTTTGGAGAGGTTCTACGGCTCCGGCATCGCGCATCGTTTGGAAAAAGGTTATTGGGAGAGCTTTCGTCGGCACCGATCCGGCGAGATGTATCCTAGACCGGACAAAGGATCCCTTGCGACGAGTAGAGGACTCTCCACAAGACCATCGACACAACCATCGAGGGGGTTTCTTTATGGATTCATTGCTTTTACATTCTATTTCTTTGATTGTACTTAGCTCCATGGAGAGCTAAACCCCTAGTGGGTACTTGGGTATTTGTAAACCCTAGGATGTATTCATTTCTTTGAATCTCTTTATTATGCTTTCAATAAATTGATGTTTATTGTGAGTTCCAACCTTGAATGCTTGATTGTATGAACATTTCCCCTAGAGTGACACTAGGGTTGAGAGTTCTCGTTGGTAACCTTGTGAGTGAGTGACACACCACGAGCGTTAGACAAAGCTAGGTTGGAGAGGGTCGAGAGGGTGAGTCGAGAGGAACAGGAGCGTCCCCTTTCCCCTTCGACGTGATAGATTCTACCTCCATTCCTCGAGTTCTTTGCGACCATAATAGAGTGAATGGTCTAAGGGATGACCCTGCGCTGGGGCTTAGTTGCGCGTGCAATGGAGTGAAGCGTTGAGGTGATCTTAGTATCTAGGGCTTAATCGTGGTTAGGGCCCTTCCTCTTGGACCAAAGGGTTAGGTCTATAATTAGGAAGAGATTTATCACTTGGAATCCCTAGAGCTCATTGCAACTCTATGCGAGTGCGAGGTTGAGAGGTTATCTAATCTCTCCTCCGGGACATGTATAGAGTTAGGCATAGTTGACTTTAGATTTGGGACTATGTAATTTAGGATTTCCACGACTCACCATTGCATTGATTAGTAAGCATAATAGAGGGTTCTTGCACTTGAAACGATTATCCTAGGCGGAGCATTATCCGGGTACCCCATCTTTATCGATTGCCTTACCCCCTTCTTTAATTTTGCTCTCTTACTTGTTGTTTTTATTGTTGAGAATTAAATCATTGTCACACTTATCATCATTGATCTTTCACATAGCTAAGAATCGAATTAAGTATTTTTATTCCCTATTCCCTGTGGATTCGATACCCACTCATCCGGGATTATTACTTCGACAAACCCATGCACTTGCGGGATATACGCAAGGGGACCTTGTCAATTAGCACGCTCATCAGCACGGGTGTGCTTACATTGGGAAAAAGCTATTTAATCCCTAAAGTCAAATTTCAAGGGAATCTTCTTCTCTCTTTCTGGAGGCACAAGTTAGGGCAGCTGTCGGCACCATTCAGGGCCTGATCTGGAGTGGATAAAACCATGGAAAAGGAGGATCATCGGCGACAACCATTGTCAAGCTCTCTCTGACGTGATTGTGAAGCAAAAAGGGAGTTTAATGGACAATTTCTATTTCTCTTATTGCTTTTCTATGATTTTTTGTAAGACTATGAGGGGCTAACCATCTTTCGGTGCCTCGGATTGTGAACCTTGGCTTCTAATGCTTTGATTTTAGTGATATTGATTCTTGAGTTTCCTTGTGGTCTACATTTTGTTCATGTTGCTTATCATTCTATGTGTTGATTGTCATGATGCTTGTATGTTGCTAACCCAACGAGGCAATTACCGAAAGCCACATGAGCATTGATTTTTTATTACTATTTCCCTTGTTGGTTGCCATTGCATTTTAAGTTGCTAGTTAACCCTAGATTGACTTGCTGTCTAGAGGGTAATCTCTTCTTGTTTAGCTAGGACACACGTTAGGGAAGGGGTCGAGTCAGCTCCGAGCCTTGGGTGAGTACATACATTATCAAACCCTCCATAGGTGTTTACCAAAGTCCAAGAAGAAACTCTAGAATTATTTCCTAGTTATTGCATTTATCAAGGGGATAAATCTGGAGCACTGTCCTTTCCACTGCTATCTCTTCAACCTAAAACCCTATCTCTTCTTCCTTCTCTATTCTTTTCTCCTTTAGTAGATTAATTAATTCAAACCAATCTTTGAATCGGCTAGATATTAGGAAATGAACAAGTATCGAGAGCTATACTAGTCCCTGTGGATTCGACTACCCATTCCTATTGGGTACACTTTACAACTTGTATGACCCATGCACTTATGGATATGCAAGGGGCGTATCAATCACCCTCTCATGCTTATACGAGAGGTTATTACTTAATGAACCGTGCACTTGCAGCCGAGGAGTCATGTGCTCACTTTTTAGCATGTCGCGTGATGACACATCATGACGATCTATGGTGACGATATTGGCTCACATCGATTCTTACATTGAAAACATTGAGAGGGGATCCTTCTTCCATGTATATTGTTATAGGACTTTATTCCTTTTGTTTTGAGATGAACATGAACCCCATGGAGGGAAAACTTCCTTGGGTGTTTGAATTTGATTTAGTTTGGCATAATTACATTTTTATATTATTTTTTATGTAGATTTCTTCCAATTGTTGGGTTCATCTCCATATTTATATTGTTGATTTAGAATAAAGAGAGTGGCTATTTTGTTTTGATTGCATGATTAAGATCAAGAGATTCATCATGTAATATCGCCTGTAGATGAAAGAAATCAATGGTGTGAGCTAGAGATAGGTTACTTGTGATTTTTCCAGTAAGGATCGTGTAGTGAAAGCTCCGATTTGGCTTAATTGGTGGCCTTAAAGAGGAAAGAGCCATTGGTGGTCACCCCAATCTCAATACTTTCCACAAATTAAGCATGAGTCTTGAATTCTTTCACACCTCATCATGTTGAACCATTGCTTCTCTTGTATTTAGCTTAATCTTATAGCATCTTTGTAAAACCCTAGCCATACTTGCAATAGAGATATTTGGAGATCATGATATCGATTGACCAAAGCACTTGCATGGACTCTTTCTTGTTTCATTGTTTTGATTTTGGTAGTTGTTGATTTATTTTTGTGTTTCCTTTCTTTGTGTGTGACAGATGCCTTGAGATGATGTTCCTTTCTACCTTGTAGGGTGGAATGAGGGAATCAAGCACATCTTCTTTCTCTATCATCTACTGGAATCATTGCTGATCACCCCGATCTCATAGACTTAATGACTCATGCTTTGAGACTCCGGGAAGCTCACAAAACCTTCTTACTATGTTTTTATTATCTATATTGTTGCATTCTATTGATTTAGGCACATTGGGGACAATGTGCATCTTTAAGTGGGGGATGGATTTTTGTGAACATTGAAAATTTTTGCAATTGCATGCTTGACATATCTATGAAAGCTATGATACTTAGTTAAGAAATTCATAGCTTGAAAGAATGATAGATGTGAGTTGTATTTCTTATTTGTCCTTGAATGGAAGTCCTATTTTGGAGATATTTGGAGATCATGATATCGATTGATCAAAGCACTTGCATGGACTCTTTCTTGTTTCATTGTTTTGATTTTGGTAGTTGTTGATTTATTTTTGTGTTTCTTTTCTTTGTGTGTGACAGATGCCTTGAGATGATGTCCCTTTCTACGTAGCAGGGTGGAATGAGGGCATCAAGCACACCTTCTTTCTCTATCATCTACTGGAATCATTGCTGATCACCCCGATCTCATAGACTTAATGACTCATGCTTTGAGACTCCGGGAAGCTCACAAAACCTTCTTACTATGTTTTTATTATCTATATTGTTGCATTCTATTGATTTAGGCACATTGGGGACAATGTGCATCTTTAAGTGGGGGATGGATTTTTGTGAACATTGAAAATTTTTGCAATTGCATGCTTGACATATCTATGAAAGCTATGATACTTAGTTAAGAAATTCATAGCTTGAAAGAATGATAGATGTGAGTTGTATTTCTTATTTGTCCTTGAATGGAAGTCCTATTTTGGAGATATTTGGAGATCATGATATCGATTGACCAAAGCACTTGCATGGACTCTATCTTGTTTCATTGTTTTGGTTTTGTTAGTTGTTGATTTGTTTTTGTGTTTCCTTTCTTTGTGTGTGATAGATGCCTTGAGATGATGTTCCTTTCTACCTAGCAGGGTGGAATGAGGGCATCAAGCACACCTTCTTTCTCTATCATCTACTGGAATCATTGCTGATCACCCCGATCTCATGGACTTAAAGACTCATGCTTTGGGACTCTGGGAAGCTCACAAAACCTAGTTACTATGTTTTTATTATCTATATTGTTGCATTCTATTGATTTAGGCACATTGGGGACAATGTGCATCCTTAAGTGGGGGATGGATTTTTGTGAACATTGAAAATTTTTGCAATTGCATGCTTGACATATCTATGAAAGCTATGATACTTAGTTAAGAAATTCCTAGCTTGAAAGAATGATAGATGTGAGTTGTATTTCTTATTTGTGCTTGAATGGAAGTCCTATTTTATCTCGAGTGCACCTTCACGCTTTGTCATGATTACTTCCACCTTGTACACTTCGGCCAACCCATCACAATAATATTGGCATTGGAATGTTAAATTCTACCTTCAATATTCATTTAAGAGCTTTTGGTTCCTTTATTATTTTTATTTAGCCTTAAGTGAAGGTTTTTTTTTTGTAGCAAGTATTAAGACAGGAGGCATGAGATAGAGTATGTATATATGTATATTAAAAAAGAGAAGAAAAAAAAGAGTCTATGACAATATTTTTCTGCTAGTAAAGCATGAATACGTCTATTTAGACATGTAATCGAGTAAGTTGGGTGGCTCTTGTGCCTAATCATCATATGCATCTAATAGAAAGATTTTGTGTAGTTTACAATAGAAAAACTCAGAAAAAATAATAAAATAAATTATCTCTATTAATCTCCTGGAACCTATTTTACAGTCACTTAAAGGCTAGAGTTTTATTTAGAAACCGAAGGACACTTTATTGATTATTGAGAGTATCTTTAACACTTCTAACACCAATTATCATTGTGTATGGGGTGAATGGACATCTTGGGATAATCCAGGGTGTGAATGATGAGGTAGGAAGTTTACACACACTCACAAGAGCAATTTAGGTGAAACAGGACTACCTCTACTTGTTTGCTTACAGAATAACTCACTATCTTGATTTCTTTTCACTTGTGCTTGTGAGATTCTTTACTTGTGAGATTGCGGTCTTACATTTAGCTATTTATCTTCTTGCCCCTATTCTTCCTATTTGTTTGCTTAAGGACAAGAAAATGCTTAGGTGTGGGAATGTTTGATAAACATCTAATGTATGTATTTTATATGTATACATTTGTGACTATTTATGTGTATTTGGATGAATCGATACCCTTTGTGTGGTTTAATTGTTTCTATTTGTGTTATAGGCTTAGAAGAAGCCTAGATGAGCCCAAGAACACATTCAAGAAGAAATCTACACCAAAAATGATGTTTTAGGGCCTCAAGTACAATAGCGACACTGCAGCACAATAGGATGAAAAATTTGTGAAGTCTCAAGTTTTATTGACAGAAAACCTAATGGTCGTGAAGATACCTACAAGACAGCTAAAGAATCTAAAGTTACTGTAGCAGTTTTACTGTAGTATTTCACTATAATTTCGACAGAATTCCTGAGGCTTTCACGGGCTTCCTGACACCCATGAACCAGACTGTAAAGCCATCTTGAAAGCACTTTAAAAGAGGGCTAAGGCATCATTGAAAAGGTCTTTGGACATCCTTTCTCCACCATCATCACCTAGGGCTTCCAGGAGGCTAGAGAAGGTAGATCTAAGGGGCAAATCCAAGGGGAGAAGAGGAGTGCTATCAAGGAGAACATCGAGCTTGCTGGTACGGATCCGACAAGTTCTCATCACCTTCTAGTCAATGAGTCTAATGAAGTTTTTTATGATCTTGCTTAGGCTTCCTATGTATTTTGAGATCTCTCTCTTATTCATGTTGAACTAGACTTCCAAGGTTCACCGGGCAACCGGTGAACCTTGGGATAAACTTTCTAATATGGATGTTGTGATTTACATTTATGGTATTTGGTTTGCTTTGTGGTTTAAGCTTTGTGTTCATTGATGTATTAAATTGCATGATAACTCTATGGTTTGATTTCTAGGTTGTACTTGCTTGCGTGACCATCGCCATTGTAATAAAAACACTTGGAATAGAAGGGATTTATGTATGAATACGTAGTGACCATCGGGTATTTTGTACCCCTCCAACCATTAGGGATGAACCTAGATATTAAGTTTGACCCTAATTAGAGATTTACCTAGTGGTAATACAATCATAGGAGTATTTGGACGGGAGCAATTCTGACCCAATACTTGTATGGGATTAGGGGTTAATTACCATGACCATCAGGGTAACATACTTTTGGATGTATTTTGGCCCAAAACCACCATTGCCTTTGTAATTCTAGCATCCTTCCAGCTATAGCAGTCCTAAAGGGATCCTCACCAGGGGACCTCGCTCTTTTATTATTAATCACTTCCTTAATGTGCTTAAGTGGTGTGCCTTAGTCCATTTGTTTATAGCCTTTTCTTTTGTTATTTTCTTACTTTGTTTTAATCCTATATTTGGTAGACTAGATAGTGCCCTCTAGGGAAAAGTAATAGTAGCTCTTAGGACCCCAGGGAATACGACCCTCTCGTGCTTGCTCGAGAGGTTTCTTACTTGATGTCTTGTGTGCTTGCGGATCACACCACTTCTCGAATCCCTCATCATAATCAATAAACTCTTCTAAAGGATGAGCATCCAACATCCTAACTAGTGCCTCTCAATCTTCTTTTTGTTTGTTAAAAGATCCTTCAAGAATTTTGCATAGCGTGGCGTATGAGCAAGTGCCTTAATAAAAAGAATGTTGATGTGGAGATGCTTGAACAACTCTAGAAATTTCATGAACTGGTCATCGGAATAATCCTTCTTCAAACGGGTTGGATATGGGATTCATGGCATGAAAGTAAAGGATGCAGCCCCTTCTTTCATCTTGTCCTTGAGCTAGTTTTCTATTGCAACTATAATTTCTTTATTCTTGTTTTGACCACTCCTCAAAGTAATCATCTTGACATATTTTCTTGGATTTATTTTGGTGTTACTTGGCAAACTTCCTTGATGCCTCTCCGCTAACGTCTTGGCTATTTGTTCAACTTGATTCTCTAAATTCAGTAGTGAAGCTTGCTGATTCTATAGAGTTGCCTCCACATTTTAAAACCTTAAATGGGAGGATAGAATGATTTTTTCCAACACCTTTTCTAAATCAAAAATTCTGTCTGATTGATTTGGTTGCTGAAATCTCGAAGGTATAATTGGATTTTGTTGTCCTTGATTTCCCCATTCAAAATTAGGATGGTTCATCCATCCTTGGTTGTAGGTATTGTTGAATATATAGCCTTGTCCCTTTATTGCATTTCCCACAAAATCTATGTACTCAACATGTGCTAAAGATCCAATAGAAATCTGATAATCAGTTTGGTTATGTCCTCCTCCTCAACCTTCGAAATGCATAACCGATGCAATTCTTGAAATAGTTAGGGTATCAATTTTCTTATTCAATGCCTCTACTTGGGAGCTAAAAATGTGACCGCGTCAACCTCATGAATGCCGGCTATCTTCTTCTTCTCACGGATGTTCTATTGGTAGCTGTTTATTACATATCCTTAATGAGTTAGCATATAGCCTCTAGTATTTTATTCCGCAAAGTTCCTCCGGTGTCATTATCAAGAAATTTTCGTGTGCTTGGATTCAACCTATTGTGCAATGTGCTTACAATCATCCAATCAGGGAATCTGTGTTATAGGCACCTCTGCAATAGATCTTTAAACCTCTCGCAAGTCTCAAATAGGGATTCCGCCACTAACTGGACATAAGAAGATATTTCGTTGTAAAGCTTCACCGACTTCTCTGTAGGAAAATATCTTGCTAGAAAAGCTTCCACCATTTCATTCCATGTGATGATGGATGCTTAGATAATCACTAAAGCCACTATTTGGCTCAGATCTTCAACAAGAATAGGAATGCTCTCAAGGGAATGGCATAATCTGATACTCCATTTATCACACATGTCGCACACTTCAAAGAAATTCTTAAAATGGATATTCAGATCTTCATCCGTCAACCCATTAAACTGTGCAGACTGCTGAATCATTTAGATAAATTTTGTCTTAAGCTCAAAATTGTTAGCCACAATGAGCAATCTAACAATACTTGACTAAGTACAAAAAACAAATGGTCTTCCAAAATCTGAAAGTGTTATATACTGCTCGTTTTGTTCTACCATCCAATCCAACTCTTCGACTTCAATCTTAGATTCTGACTGATGTTACTCTTACATAATAACCTTTTTATTAAGTCTATGCTCAATCACGAGATCCCCTTCAACCAATGATGATGTGTTTTCTCAGGTCATAAACTAAGCCTAAAACAAGGAATTATAAAAGTGAGAACTATGGGAGAAAGTAGAATTAAAAAGGTTGATGAGAAGTGAAAAAAGAAGGCTAAATTAAGAAAGTCTTAGTGTTCCTTTTATCCCATTCTCTAGCAACGGTGCAAAAAATTTATGGTGCCACCACCGAGACCAATGGCTGTTCATAGCAAGTGCGCAGATAATCAAGTAATAAAGTAGTGAGTGAAGGGCTTGTCATATCCCATAAGGAACGTGATTGATCGCCAACAAGTGTACGGGATCGCCAAGTAATACCCTATGAGTGACACAGGGGTCGTAGTATTCCACGGGGCCAAGGAAGTATTATTACTCACTCTTCATCTATTATCTAGCCTACAATTCTTAGTATGAAGAATAAATGAAATAAAATAAAATAAACTAACTAATCTATGGTCGGGTAACTAGCACACGGATGTAAACAAACAAGGGAGTATCAAGCATGAGAAGGGAGTGTTTGGACAAGGAATCCACCTAGGGTTGTCATTAAGTCCCGAACTAGGATGAGTTAAAGATACATTGATGATGATTGAGCCCTAGAGACCTCGTGGGTAGATTAGCCCCAATCTCTCGGTGACTAACCGCTAATCCCATACGAATGTCAATTGGAATCTCTTCTAGATCAACACACCTATGATCGCATTAAGTTCTAGGAGTTCTCTAATAGGAGTAAACCTACTATCCTTCGGCTTAAACCTAGCAATGGAGGGCTACCAACACCCGATCTCTCGGCGTATAGGCACAAGTATCCCCTTTCAATCTCTCCTAGATCTAGTATACGTGAGTAGATCACATCTACGCATACAACTCATAATAGAATTACGAATTTCTCCATACATGTAATTCTAAGCATCAAAGCATGAAAGATTGAATCTCAAACAACCATCAAATTAAATGAAGAACAACATCCGAAGTTCATACACAAGATTAACCCTAGGGTTCATCCAAATCCAAACACAACAATAAGTTAACCCCTCATGATAAGGGACACTTATACAATATACAAGGAAGACAAAAACATAAAAGAAGTAATGAAAACCCCCTCTAGGTCATGATCTCCTTGAATGGATGAAGCTTTAAATGGTGATGCAATGGTGGTTTAGATCTTCACTCCAACTCCTTCTCATTTGCTCCTCTCCCTCTTGGTGATGATGTGCACTCGTTTCCCACAAGGAACGTCACCGGAAGATGGCCAGAAGGCCTCAAGAATGTGTGGTGGCAGCGGCCCAAGAGACCAAGAAGAAGTCCCCCAAATGGCCTTCAAGATACCCTCATATACCCCCCAACATCTCTCACAAATTGGCCTCTACATGGGTGGTATACCAGCTCAATGAGGACCTCATTGAGGTGGTATACCGGCTCGATGAGGAGCTCATTGAGGCCATTTGGGGTAGTCAAAGTACACAAAAAGCTCTCAAAATAGTATCTATACTGGCTCAATAAGCACCTCATTGAGCCAGTATGCCTTCAAGCAAATCATCTTCTTCAATACCTACAGTAACCATCCCGGGCTCCATCCCGGGCAGCATTGAGGCCGTATGCCATGGTTCAATTTCTGACTTGAAAACTCTCCAGGTGCTACAGTGGAAGCTACAGTGACTTTTGCTACAATGCCGATGCCTCAGTACTCCATCTACAGTAATCTGCTACAATGCCGTGACCTGGTTTTCTTCTCTTTTTTGCCCAAATTGTATCTTCGTGTTCTCCATGGCGTTTATGTGCCCTGTAAAAAAAATAACATACGATTAAGCATAAAACGGGCATCAATCCTTATAGAAATACATGCTAAACACATCAAATATATACACTAAAATACGTACATTTAGACACTTATCATAACGAGAGTACTAGTAATGGTTACTTCTATATTATTTAACCTCCAAATAATAGTGTAAATAGTGATCAACAAGAAATCAAGAAAGAATGAAAAGAAGACACCATAATATATACAATTAGAGATAGGTTTCAATTAATAAAAAAAGAGGTACCCAGGCGATGTTCCTCATAGAACTTTGTTAGATTGCAAGATTTAACTAATGAATTCCAACTGAGATGATTTGTGTCATGGGTATCCTAGAGCATGTCAATCCCTTTCTCAAGACAACTAACAACTAATCCCATACGAGGCTCTGATAGTGATCTCTCTCATTACTAAAGCACCTATGACTTCATTAATGCTTTAGGGACACCAATATAAACTAACCCAATTCCCTATATTAGGTCGATCCCTTTCTTAAGGCAATCAACCTCCAATCCCATACAAGCCTTGGTGGTGGTCTCTTGATTAGGACTAATGCCACCTTTGAAAAGTAAGTGCACATGCTAATCAAGTAGTATATAGTGGTAAAAGCATGGTTATCAATCCATAAGAAACTAGAGAGTACTAGTACTAATTCTCAAGTCATCAATTGGCCTAAACGAAATTGTGGATATTAAATCTAAAACAGAAATTAAGAATTAAAGCAAAAGTAGAATCATGACAAGTCAAGCATATAAGAAGGGTGTTCAAGCATAGACTTCCGCTAGGGTTTCGTTGAGTCCCAGATAAGGTTTCAGAAGATTTTACAATACAATTGAATTGAGAAAGTTCCTAAATCATATTGTTCCTTTTATCAAGGTGAACAATAACTAGCCCCTTATGGCGCAGATACTGACTACCTTATGACTACATTATACTCAGCAAACTCTATCTAGAGAATATGCGGATTCAATGAGTATCCAATCCCTCTCTTGAGTCTATTGATTCTAATCCCATACAAAGTTAGA
The DNA here is from genome assembly GCF_009730915.1 of Dioscorea cayenensis subsp. rotundata. NCBI lineage: Eukaryota > Viridiplantae > Streptophyta > Magnoliopsida > Dioscoreales > Dioscoreaceae > Dioscorea > Dioscorea cayenensis. The sequence continues at coordinate 11,299,349 of NC_052485.1, read as the reverse complement.
TTGGAATCTCTTCCTAAAACTTTCTCTCAACATTTGCATTACAATTGGAATCCTATTTCAACTCATTCGGAAGAAACACTAGGAAAGAAAATCTCAATCCCAAAGTGCCCTATTTCTAGGCAGACTCATGATTACCTTCAATTGTGGTGTGTCTATACTAGGTAGATCTCTCAATTTTGTTTACACAAGTACATCAATCATGAACTCTTGGCTTTCGCTACAATAGAGTTTAAGACAAATAATGGCACACAATTAAATTCAATGTAATAGATCATTCGATACATGTTTTAAAGTTTATAAGTGGTAAGTGTCTAAATGCACCATGTTTCAATTATAAACCCATCGCACTTTCATCCACTTTGGATTAATTTTGATGTCCTTTTACACACTTTATGTATTTATTTCATTTCAAGACATCGAGAGGCCATATATGCGAGGATGAACCAAATTTGAGTCATTTCGGAGAAAATTGATGAAGAAATGAAGTTTACACAAGCTTCTGACGAAGTCCAAACAAACCTCACCAAGCCAAGTTAAACAATGTGCGAGCAATGCACAACCCAAATAGATGTATTTGCAATCACTGCGTGGGCACTGTGTAGCCCATATAGCCTAGACAGAAGGGTGTGCAGTCTTTCCTTATGTTGAGTATCACTTTTCTCGGGTTTTTACACTAACATGTGTGTTTTTATGTTACTTTCGTACAAGTAGGGTTATGAGGTCGAGTATGAAGGAAAGAAGCCAATGTGGATCATAATGCACCGATTTTGGAGGAAATCTTGCTAAGGTTCAAACGCGAAGACATAGATCGGGTGTGAGATGCTAGAGTGTGTGCCAACCTCCTCGTATTTGAGTTAGCACAACCATTTGGAGGGGCACAAGGGCAGTCACACTCAAGCATTCCGACTTATGCACATAGAACAAGATCTCCACCAACTTGTCCGTTATTATAGAAGCAAAGCGATCCACGACGTGAACGTGTGCCTGTTTGCGTCACCTCGATGAAAGTATGGACTCGGGAAGCATTTTAGGCCAGGTACTGTAGCGGAACACTGTAGCGAAAGTACGGTAGCTGATCGCTTCCCCGCAAGTGTACGGGATCGCCAAGTAATACCTCGTGCAAAGACACGAGGATCGTATTCCACGGGGCTAAGGATCTCCTATTACTCCTTCTCGAGCTATTATCTAGCCTAAGGTCTTAAGTGATGGATTTACTCTACTAAATACAAATAAAACTAAACACAAGATTTGCTAGCAAATTAGAGAGAACAAGCAATAAGCAAGCAAGAGAATCAATGAAGTGCAAAGGCCTATGGATGTGGATCCCCTTGAGGGGTTATCATGCAACATGGATGATGATTTAAAAGATGCAAGGGTAAATTGGACCATGAGATTCCAAGATTAGAACAACCCCAATTTCTCGGCGATTGAACCCTAATCCCATACTGAACATAGATAGGAATTTCTTCCAAATCTACATTCCCTACGATTGCATTAAGTACAAGGAAATCTCGCTTAGGAATAAACCTACTCTTCTTCGGATTAAACCTACATGGAGGGCTACCAAACACCCAATTTCTCGGCGTGATGATACAAGTATCCCCCTTCTAATCCATTCATGACCTAATACATGCGAGCAAGTCACATCTACATGCATCATTCATAAAAGAGCTACGGATTTCTCCTTGGTGTAACACTTAGCATGAAAACAATGGATTAGATCTCAAAATTACCCAAGCATAGAATTAACAAGTAATCATCCAAAATACATGATAAAGCCCCCCAAGGTTCACCAACACCCGGTGGCCTTGGGGGTCTAGTGTGTCATCATCTCATAACAAACCATACAATCAAGCAAATCATGAAATACAAGCATAGTAAGACACTCCCTAGATGAAATGATGAAGGAAGAGGCAAGAATGTGCCGAATGACGCTTCCCCCGCCAAAGGAATGCCGAATGACGCTTCCTCTAGCCGTGGGTCTCTTTCCTTCAAGTCGTGATAGATCTCCCCTTGAATGATGTTGCTTTCTTGCCTTGAGAGCTTTGGACCTTGGGCTTGAATGATCTTCTAGCTTTCTCGCCCTTCTTCTCCTCCCCAAGGTCGCCCAAAATCTCCCCAATGATCTCCCAAAAGTCGGCCAACAAAAAGTTCTTTAATCAGCCCTAAAAGAGAGTATATATACCCCCCGAGGCATACGGGCCGTATAGGGGTCGTATGGGGGTCGTATAGCACACAGAAACCCTAGATTCGCGTTCCAGACGGGGTGAATACGGCCTCCATACGGCCCCGTATACTGGGTAGTATGGAAATCTGGACAGAACACCAACTCAATCCGCTGCTACAGTGCATACGGCCCCCATACTGGGTAGTATGGGGGTAGTATGAAATTCCTGTTTTCTTCTCTTATTGCCAAAATGATATCTTCTTGTTCTCCATGGCTTCCATATGCCCTACAAAGCAAATAATAGACGATTAAGCGCGAAACGGGCATCAAACCTCACAAAATACATGCAAAGTGCATACGATACATATATGAAAACACCTACATTTAGACACTTATCAAACATCCCCACACTTAAGCGTTGCTTGTCCCCAAGCAAACAACTCATGAAAAACAAAGAGACTGATAAGTGGCCAAATGCAATACCTCTGGCTCAAGCAAATATAAGATTCCAAAAGCAAAGGACAATGAAACATAGATGTTGAGTTATAGTCATTAAGCATAATAAAAATATCCTGTCTCACCCCTAATATGTATGTGCGTGTAAGTGAATCCTTTATCTCATTTGCCCTGATCTGGTCTAGCTCAAGGACTTCAATCAAGATGACTCTAGATGCTAATCACTCCACATACAAAAGAATACTAAGTCTTAAACTACTAAGTGCTACTTCAATGGCCAAGTAAGATCCTTCTAATTCTATAGTTTGAAACTAAATCCATTTTTCTTCTCAAAACTTTTGGTAGGTACTCAAAAAGATCACTAGGGTTTTTTTATTTTTCAACTCATTATTCAACATATATATATATATATATATATATATATATATATCGAGTCCGACTAACGTAGACTGCATCAAAAATCATTTTAAAAATCTTTTCCGGAGGATGCACATGCTTTGGTTAGGCACAAGAGCCACCCAACTACTCGATTACAGTCTACATAGACGCATTCATGCTTCAATAGCAGAGGAATACTGACATAGACTCATTTTTTTCTTTTTCTTTTTCTTTTTTTTTATTTTTTTATTTTTTTATTTTTTTTTATTTTTTTATTTTTTTACTTTCACCCTAGATCACATCTTCAGAGTATACTACATACCACAAACTAGGATTAGCTCAACAAGACTTAGAAGTTCTTAAGAAAACATTGAAGGATAGAACTTAGTGTTCTAAGGCCAAGTACTCAAAGTAGTGTGTTAAGCATACAAGAGAGTTAGAGTAGTCACATTGGCTATTCCCAGGGCATCGACAAAAAATTCAGTGCACAAGACAATACTATGGGTGAAACAGGATTCAATAAAGCATAAAAACAAGTAACTCACATCAATCATTAGTCCAAGCTAAAAGAATCTTACAAGAATGAATAAAGCCATCATTGGTAACACTAGCATGTAAACAATGTTCCTAAAACATGAAATGCACCCATCCCCACACTTAGTGTTGTACATTGCCCTCAATGTACACTAATCATGAAAAACATGCAAGAAGGGCCAATGCAAATAATTGAGGAGGGTGAAAAACAAAACTTCCCCGGTTTATCTTGTGTTCGTCGTGAGGTGCGACTCGACAAAAGGTGTGGTGAGCAATACATGTCTTGTCCGACCTCCATTTAAAACTAGGAAAGCTCACCAAATTCCCTCAATGCCCTGCGAGGCAAAAAGGGGACATCATCATTCCACAAAAATTCACAAATACAAACACAAGGGAGAGACTAGGGAAAAGTCAACAAAATACATAGATGAAAACACAATAAAGTTCAACACCAAGAGTTGGGAGGAAGAGATCCATGACAACTCAACAAAACACAAACATAAAACATAACACAATAAAGTAAAGTAGATAAAAAGTGTCCATGCTCAAACGAGCCGCTACTCATCACAATCCGGTGCTGGTGGTGGTGGCATGGTGGCAGGAGTATGCGAGGCAGAACCATAGTATGAGGTAATGAAAGCGGTGAAAAGTCCGCCTCGAGTCGACGCCGTCCCCTCAAGGACCCGGTGAAGCGGCCACGGATCTCATGCCGCTCTCGACGCACGCCCTGAACCTCTCCCTCAATCCCCCTCAGTCTCATGTCGAAGTCAGGTAATGAAGTAGTACCGGGGATAGGAATAGGTGCGCCCTCAGGCTCTGACTCTGTGTGCTCAGATGTCTGTTGATCTGGACTTACCGAGTGGCTTAGTGCCGTGGGGGCCTGCCCTCATGCGCTCAAGCAACCACCAAGCCAATCGCCCTGTGATGTGTGCCTTCCCGAGGGGTGCCGTACCTCCTACAACAGTCATACCTCGCGTGCGCTCAAAGCAGACCCATGCCACGGATCAATCTGGTCACATAGGGCCCAATAAAGATAGCTCCCAATCGAGTATACGAGCCCTGGTGAAGGAATGCATCAGCGACAATGTAGCCAAGGTGAGTAAGGTGCCTCTCAAAGATGCCATACATCGTAAAGAGATCGGATTGGGTGACCACCCCCTTGCTATCGGTCCGGCCCCCAAAGAGAACGGGCAATCAAGGCATGAATGAATCTATGTGCCGGGTCGATCATGCGTGAGGCCTTTCGGTCGTATCTTCACCCGCCAAAGTTGCCCAATAGTTGCTCCCTACCCACCCTCACTGGAAATCAAGCTTAAGACGTTTGCGGGCATGGATTTGATAAAATCATCATCATATAACCCCAATTACTTGGCAAAGTCCAAATGATGCATAGTGCGCTTCCTTCCAAAAGCTTGAAAACGGATGGTGATAAGTTTCTTATTCCGCACGGATTGCCCATCTTGTCGTGCCTCAAATGTACTCAAGACCTCCAAGGTTAATTGACGGAAGGTTGGCTCGTTAATGGCAAAGAGTTTATCCCAACAATTGTGTGAGAGCCAATCCCGTACTTGACTTGCAAATCCAAGGTTGTCCACAAGTTCCCAATCAAGATAGCACAAAGTCCCGAATGGTTTTGTCTTCAATCTATCATATCTCTCTCGATGGTGGGACAATTTGAAGACGGGTTCATCGGGTGTAGAGGATGGCTCGGTAGTTCTTGGGCGCTTGGAGGCGAGTCTTTTAGTGTTAGGCATCCCTACAATGAAGAAAAACTTTGATCAAGCTCAAAGGGAGACAAGATAACTCAAAATAACATGGTAGAGATAGAGGAGACTAATGAAAAATTGGTTTTATGGGACCATACGGCCGTATGGGGGCCGTATGGCCACTATTCACACGGCAAGAGTCTCCCCTATATCATGGAATCGAAAAATTTGTACATAAATTTGAATGAAAATTCATTCACAACATTCACATCAACCAAACCAAGCAAATTGCTAAAGAAATTCCATGCAAAAGTCTCAAGAATGCCCAAAAAATGGAAAGAACAAAACTAGGGCATTGAAAAAGCATACCGACGAAACCTTGAGAAAACAAGCTTTAAACTCGGGTAAGATCACTAGATCGAAGTCTCCAATGGATTGGAAGAAGTTTTTGGAAGAAAAATGAAGAGATTCGGCCAAGAATCGAGAGAGAAAGGAGAGAAAATTTCGGTGGAGTTGAAGAGAAATGAGAGGTGGAAGAGAGAGAGAGAGAATGAGAGGCCTTTAAGGGGGGAGTCCCGCCACCATACGGCCCCCATACTGGGCCGTATGGGGGCTGTCTGAGTGGGGAGCTCCCCTCGGCCGAAACATCCAGCCGACTCGGACGGCCCCCATACGGCCAAAAACTTGATCGCTTCCCCGCAAGTGTACGGGATCGCCAAGTAATACCTCGTGCAAAGACACGAGGATCGTATTCCACGGGGCTAAGGATCTCCTATTACTCCTTCTCGAGCTATTATCTAGCCTAAGGTCTTAAGTGATGGATTTACTCTACTAAATACAAATAAAACTAAACACAAGATTTGCTAGCAAATTAGAGAGAACAAGCAATAAGCAAGCAAGAGAATCAATGAAGTGCAAAGGCCTATGGATGTGGATCCCCTTGAGGGGTTATCATGCAACATGGATGATGATTTAAAGATGCAAGGGTAAATTGGACCATGAGATTCCAAGATTAGAACAACCCCAATTTCTCGCGATTGAACCCTAATCCCATACGAACATAGATAGGAATTTCTTCCAAATCTACATTCCCTACGATTGCATTAAGTACAAGGAAATCTCGCTTAGGAATAAACCTACTCTTCTTCGGATTAAACCTACATGGAGGGCTACCAAACACCCAATTTCTCGCGTGATGATACAAGTATCCCCCTTCTAATCCATTCATGACCCTAATACATGCGAGCAAGTCACATCTACATGCATCATTCATAAAAAGAGCTACGGATTTCTCCTTGGTGTAACACTTAGCATGAAAAACAATGGATTAGATCTCAAAATTACCCAAGCATAGAATTAACAAGTAATCATCCAAAATACATGATAAACCCCCCCAAGGTTCACCAACACCCGGTGGCCTTGGGGGTCTAGTGTGTCATCATCTCATAACAAACCATACAATCAAGCAAATCATGAAATACAAGCATAGTAAGACACTCCCTAGATGAAATGATGAAGGAAGAGGCAAGAATGTGCCGAATGACGCTTCCCCCGCCAAAGGAATGCCGAATGACGCTTCCTCTAGCCGTGGGTCTCTTTCCTTCAAGTCGTGATAGATCTCCCCTTGAATGATGTTGCTTTCTTGCCTTGAGAGCTTTGGACCTTGGGCTTGAATGATCTTCTAGCTTTCTCGCCCTTCTTCTCCTCCCCAAGGTCGCCCAAAATCTCCCCAATGATCTCCCAAAAGTCGGCCAACAAAAAGTTCTTTAATCAGCCCTAAAAGTGAGTATATATACCCCCCGAGGCATACGGGCCGTATAGGGGTCGTATAGGGGTCGTATAGCACACAGAAACCCTAGATTCGCGTTCCAGACGGGGTGCATACGGCCTCCATACGGCCCCGTATACTGGGTAGTATGGAAATCTGGACAGAACACCAACTCAATCCGCTGCTACAGTGCATACGGCCCCCATACTGGGTAGTATGGGGGTAGTATGAAATTCCTGTTTTCTTCTCTTATTGCCAAAATGATATCTTCTTGTTCTCCATGGCTTCCATATGCCCTACAAAGCAAATAATAGACGATTAAGCGCGAAACGGGCATCAAACCTCACAAAATACATGCAAAGTGCATACGATACATATATGAAAACACCTACATTTAGACACTTATCAGTAGCAGCACTGTTCACAGCCGGTCGAGAAAACATGAATTCAGAGAATCCACACGGGCGTGTGGAAATTATACACGGCCATGTGGAAATTCCACATGGGTGTGTGAAAAATCCACATGCCCGTGTGGTCGCCCGATTCCTGCCCTATTTAAAGCCGATTTAACCCCGATTTCAGGATTCTTTTCTCCATCTTTTCCCCAACTTGAGAGAGGGTTTCAGCTAGGGTTTTGAGAGGTATTGGCTAGGGTTATGGAGAGGTTCTACGGCTCCGACATCGTCATTCCTTAGGAAGAAGGTTGGTAGGGGAGCTTCCGTCGAGGGGTATCCTATACCAGACAAGGGAATCTTTAGACGACGAGTAGAGGACTTTCCACAAGACCATCGACATGATTATTGAGGGGGTTTCTCTATGGATTCATTACTTTTACATTCTATTTCTTTGATTGTACTTAGCTCCATGGAGAGCTAAACCCCTAGTGGGCACTTTGGTATTTGTGAACCCTAGGATGTATTTGTTTCTTTGAATCTCTTTATTATGCTTTCAATTAATTGATGTTTATTGTGAGTTCCAACCTTGAATGCTTGATTGTATGAACATTTCCCCTAGAGTGACACTAGGGTTGAGAGTTCATGTTGGTAACCTTGTGAGTGAGTGACACACCACGAGCGTTAGACAAATCTAGGTTGGAGAGGGTTGAGAGGGTGAGTCGAGAGGTACAGGAGCGTCCCCTTTCCCCTCCGACGTGATAAATTCTACCTCCGTTCCTCGAGTTCTTTGTGGCCATAATAGAGTGAATGGTCTAAGGGATGAACTTCCGTTGGGGCTTAGTTGCGCGTGCAACGGAGTGACATTGAGGTGATCTTAGTATCTAGGGCTTAATTGTGGTTAGGAACCTTCCACCTTGACCAAAAGGGGTAGGTCTATATTTAGGAAGAGATTTATCACTTGGAATCCCTAGAGCTCGTTGCAATTCTATTCGAGTGCTAGGTTGAGAGGTTATCTAATCTCTCCTCCGAGACATGTATAGAGTTAGGCATAGTTGACCTTAGATTTTGGACTATGTATTGAAGGATTTCTACGACTCACCATTGCATTGATTAGGAAGCATAATAGAGGGTTCTTGCACTTGAAACGATTGTCCTAGGCAGAGCATTATCCGAGTACCCCATCTTTATCTATTGCCTTACCTCCTCCTTTACTTGTGCTCTCTTACTTGTTGTTTTTACTTTTGAGAATTGAATCATTTTCACACTTATCACTACTGATCTTTCACATAGCTAAGAAACGGATTAAGTGTTTTTATTCCCTATTCCATGTGGATTCGATACCCGCTCATCCGGGATTATTACTTCGACAAACTTGTGCACTTGCGGGATATACACAAGGGGACCTTGTAAAAGACATCGAGAGGCCATATATGCGAGGATGAACCAAATTTGAGTCATTTCAAAGAAAATTGATGAAGAAATGAAGTTTACACAAGCTTCTGACAAAGTCCAAACAAACCTCACCAAGCCAAGTTAAACAATGTGTGAACGATGCACAACCCAGATAGGTGTCTTTGCGATCACTGCGTGGGCACTGTGTAGCCCATACAGCCTAGACAGAAGGGTGTGCAGTCACTGCATGGGAACTGTGCAGCCCGCACAAAGTTGCCAAAAAGCTATACGGGGCTTGTGTGCAGCCACACACCAGTCCGCACAGGCTCGGGTTTTTGTCATTTTAAAGACAAATGAGGCTTGTGTGGCCTAGGTTTTGCCGGTACACTTGCCCGACTTTATATACCCATCCTTAGGGTTTTAAGAGGAAGCTTTGGTTCCACCGACCTCCAAGCATTTCTAGGTCAAATATCCATTGGGAGGAGGTCATTTGATGATCTTAACTCAAGGAGAGAAGAAGGTTGCACTCAAGGAACATATCAAGGAGATCGACAGTACGGATCCAACGAGTTCTCATCACCACCTTCTAGCCTACATGTAAGGTAGTTTTTGTGAGCTTTGTTATTAACCATTTTTTTGTATTCTCTCTTTGTTATGTGGAGCTAAACTCACACGGCCACTGAGTATCTAGTGAGCCTTGGGAGAACAATTTGTATATATGGTTGATGATTTTATTTATGAATGAATGTTGGTTTGTTGCTTGGTTTCATTCTGTGTACTTGATTGTAGTGAATCGCATGAGAACTTTGTGATTTATCTTGTCGATTGTACTTGGATGCATAGGATGCGCCCTTGTATTAGATCCACATAATTTGAAGAGGGATTCAATGTACCAGTACGCTGGAGGTTCCGGGTGCCGGTAGCTCCCCGCAAGCTTTAGGGTAATTCTAAACGAGAGCGAGCATTAGAATTATCCTAGGCAAGACTCCTCATTCTCAAAGACATCTTAGGGGTATCTTCCAGATAGAGGAACCTATATCGGATTAAGGCTACATCACGGAGACTCCGGGGTAGTCCACTCCTGAGTCTAGTTGACCAAACCTAGCCAACTTAGCACTCAGTTTCCTAAATTCATCCTTACTTGCTCTTCTCCCAAAGAAATCCTCGCCTGAGTCCTCTCGTGCTCATTGTCATTTGCTACATTCATTTGCTTGTGGTGTGTCCTAGATCATTTTATTTATAGTTCTTTCTTTTATTTATTTTTGTATTTTTATTTTCAGCCAATAATCTCCTTGTTTGATAGACTAGATAGTGTCACCTAGGAGGAAGTAATAGCAAATCTTGGGATCCCAAGGAATACGACCCTCTAGTGCTTGCACGGGATGTTTATTACTTGACGACCTATACACTTGCGGTCGGGGAGTTGCGTGCTCGCTTTCTAGCGTATCGCATGCTCACTCATCAATAACCAATCATTAAAAAGTAAAGCCTTTATGAGCAACTTAAGGGCATAAGAACAAGGTTGTAAGTGTTTGATTGTAAACTTCTCTGGATGGTGCTCGTGACCTCCCTTATGGCGTATGTGCTCCCAGTAAACTCCTTTGGATGAACCTTATGCCCAAACTTACAGCATAAGTTATGTTTGCAAGGCCCTCTGTCTGGCAGTTATGCTTCTACTTACGGGTATAATCATTCCCACAAGGTTCTCTAGATGAGGTTTACGAAACCTAGGAAATAGATTTGGATGGAGATGAAGGAGACAAATACAAAAAGCTATTATTGAAAAGCTTGTTTCATTCATTTTGCCTTTTATTCTTGTAATTTATCCATTTGATGTCTAAGTTTATAAGATAAGCCTCTTAACTTTATTAATTCTTTTGAATTTCAAGGCATGTTTTCGTTATATCATTTTTCAAAGTGTTCATTTACGGGCATAAAATTGGTGCTAACCCAGGTTAATGACCCAGCCGGGTCACCCGGTCACCGGTCCGATCGCCTAGGTTGCCGGTTCAACCCCGGTTTTTTCAAAATCCGGTTTTATATATTGAACCAGACTAATTTTATGGCCGTGTCGGGGTCAACACGGTCTGACCGCCGGGTCCAGTCTGGGTCTGAAAACACTGCTTCAAACGGCCATTCACTACCTATCTTCAGAAATAAATAACAAACTCCATTTCTTATCTTACAAAAGAGTGTTATACTCTTTTAGGCACAAGATTTATGAAGCACTTGTTATATGAAAACATGCCACTTGTGCAAGAAGCCAAACTGGTTGAGGACAAGCCACAAGGAGGGCTAGTAGCTCAAGTGCCTCTTAAGCTCTTTTGATTGTTAATATCTTCAAATGAAAGCATATATTCTTAAAACATGTAAAAAGAAATAAAATCTTTATAAACAAAACTGCATGTTCCGAAGAAAATAAATCATAAGAGGGTTATCCATGCGTATACTAATTTTACTTGCTCTGACAATACAAGAGAGGGTAAGAGTTGCTCTTTATAACTACTGAGTTGTGACAGCTATCAGAGTTGAGCAAAAGAAGCTAAGAAAGAGGTTAGCAAGAGAAACTATTGTTCATCTATCAAAGGTGTAAAGTAATAATCAAAGGCTATTCTCCATATATACTATGCGTTATATATATATATATATATTATATGCTTACAAGAGCGTCACTTAAACTATGTCTAGAAAACAATGTTGTGGGCTTGCTAGAGATTAGCCTCTACGAGGCCTTCATTAGACAATGAGTAGAGGGATTGCCCTATGTAAGGGAGGGTGCTATGTAATAATTTGTGTGCCTAAGATACATTGTTTGCTGTTGATCAGTTGCAAACGCCTTTGCAAATTGCACATCTTTATTTGATATTATTTATTTATTTATTTATTTTTGGAGTAAACAAATGAATTAAGACACGCATGACACTTGGAGGAAAATGTCAGGTCTTACTGTGTTGTCCAAGATCGCTAATTGAGTCACCTGCTCTTACTAGTTACTAGTACGTCTTAAGCTTTTAATATCTCAAAAAATGTATTAAATCTAAATTCAAAATTTTTTAATAATATTTGTATGTTATCAAATCTTGCCAACCCGCTTCTTTTAAAAATTTAATTTCAAATCTAACGACTCTAAATTTGCAATAGTAAGGTGCATATAAATTGTGCGCGATATATGATCCCAGTGTGCACGTAGTCTCATTAAATAGCATTTAACATCATTGAAATGTTTCACTCATTAGACATGAATGGAAACCATTACTTGTCATGTTTTTCATATGTTTTTATTCTTACATTTACTTTCAATAAATAAATAAATAAAGTTAATTAATTTTAGATGGCTTCAGCATAGATTAGAGCCAAGAATTCTTTTAGGCATTGATCTTATGTGATAGAACTCTCCAGGAGTACATGGTGCCCAGTTTTCTCTATCCCTTGTAATGTTACCTTCTCTCCCAATTGCTTGCATTTGTACATTGGTAAACCTTTTAACTTTTCATATGAATTTTGCTTAATTTGGGGATATATTCTTGTCAAAATTATATTTAGATCACTGTCCTTAAAAGGCATGAAGAAGAATACATTACATGATTATCAATAAAATGAGATGTCTATTTAATAAATTATTAATGTCTATAAATGGTTGTGCTTATTAATCTCAATTTTAACAACATTGTCTATAAATGGTTGTGCTTATTAATCTCAATTTTAACAACATTCAAGCCAAGAACCAACGACCAAGTAATTTTATTGGTATCTGAATCCCCGTTAAAACTCTTTTAAATAGTGAGAATTCGAATTTACGGGTGATGACATATTTTTGGGGTGTGAATAGTGATTATATGCGGATGATCTCAGCACCCAGTTTTGCCCCTGCTATAAATAACTACTTTGAAAAACCAAATGCTATGAAGGGTTTATGTTAGAGTTTTGTCGAATTTGTCTTATTGAAGTCGCTAATAATGTTCTGATTTGAATAACCCTGATATTTACTTTGCCCATTAATTTATATAAAATATTGAATATATTTGATAAAATTAATTACAAATAAATTTTATTTTCTCAACAGAATAAAAAACCATGTCAAATATTATGACAAAAAACCATGGCAAGTTGTGAGGAAGACTTCAAAAGCAAAAATTATGTCAAATGCAGTGATAAAAGACCATGCTGTAAACTGTACTAATAAAATCAAAATCATGCCAAATACCAAATCAAAAAATCACACCTAAAACCATGCCAAGCCAAAATGACAGATTACTAAACTAAAACCCATACCAAATAAAAGTTTTGCTTAAAAATCCAATAAAAAATATACTAAAAACCGTGGTAAATAGTGTACAAAAGGACGTGCGGAAATCTATCACAGTTTGACACATTAATTAACAAGAAACCATGCAAAAATATATTTGCCCTATATTTTGTAGAGACAAATATTTCTTCACGCCAAATAATGTGTCAAAATCATTTTGTCATTTTTTTTAGTTTATTTCCTTGTCAAATTGGAGTTTTTCTTCAAACGGTAGCAGTCAATTTCACCAAGAATCAGAACATTGAATTAAAAGTATAAACAACTCTCATCTGCATTTTCCAAAAGTAGTGAACGACGTATTCGTTGGGAAAACGTGTTAGGTAGTAGTGTTGTAGTCTAACCGCGTCAGATGAGGAAAAGGAGACACGAGGAGATCCAAGAAGACATCAGTGGAGAATATGTAGACGTCTAGGTTTTGGAATGGTATTCTAATGGAGTGGTGTTGTGTGGCACAACTTGGTAGTGAGAAACAGTCACATGGTGGAGGATGTATAAGGTTAAGAAAAAGGTTAGAATAAGGAAAATGAAAGGAAAAGGTTTATTAGTGTAGTTTAGTCATAATTAGGTTTTAACTACAGTTAAAATTCAACCAGTAAAATAGACGTAATATATGCGTATATGATCAATAAAATCTGTTTTACACGAATATGAAATTGATATCAGTTTTGGAGAGGCCTTTAAGAAAATGCATAGCATGCAAGCAATTTTTTCAAATAATTGTATCAATTTTCTTATCTTTTTAAATTATTAATGAGATAATCAGTGAAATATTTTTTTTTTCTGACAACTATATTTAATAAGACACAATAAAAATATGAACTTGATAAATATATGGTAAACAGTAGCTTTACACTAATTAAATTTTTACTATGTACTCTCCCAAAATTAATTTTCTTCATTGAATTATATCTTTAAAAAAATTAGAATTTTCTTTTTACAAGTATGATACTATGATTTTCGACGTATATCCATTTACCATTAAATTGAATTAGTTAATTAATTTACCTTTTATTACATAAATATGTTGAATTTCTCAGTCTACCAAATCATTTGTTTGTGAATGAATAGAGAAATTATATCAGCATTTAAATATATATTATTAAAAAAATTCTTATCAATAATTAATACGAAAATTATAAAAAGAAAAAGCTATTGAGAAATAAATAAATGACTTATATATAAAATGTTAGATACATATAGAGATATACATTTTGAAGTTTATAAAAGACATTTAATCTTTTCTCTATACATCTTTAAATATATAAGAAATAATTAACTTGACATGTATACATATATATAATATAGAGAATGATTTCAATTTTTTAAGTGTGCATTGGAGGTGAAACTTTATGAGGGTATACGTGTAATTTCAAAACAACTTAATTTATATTAAATAAGTTGGATGTTAGGTGGGTGAACTCACTAAATGGGCCAAGTAGGTAAATATGGCTTTAAAAATATATTTTGTAAAAGAGGGGTTGACATCCTGCGGATCAAATTGACCCATTTTTATTATGGCTTGGATTTAAGTTTTCGCTTTTCGTCGATTTTATTAATAGCTCAAGTTCAGAATGAATATAAATGGGTCACCAAATGTTGACTTGGACCTACCTAACACACGCTGAGGCAACGCACCAACCCGTTTTGACACTTTCAAATGAATTTTGAAAAGCACATGTCAAAACTTGATCTGACCTACCAAGCTTTTTTCACAGTCGCATGACCGAGAGATGGTTTGAAATTGAAACATGATTTGAAAACTTGAAATGCTATGATGAAATTTTCTGTGAATCATGAAAAGCATGTGGGCAATCAAATTATTGGAATAAGTTGTCGCAAAATTATAAAGCAGCCGTAGTGAATCTTTTATTAATCAATCATAAAGAGGGCTTATTATTGGGAAAGCATGGTTTAAATTTTGGTACGGATTCATTATTGGTGGCTTGTGAAATAATTGTGGCAACTTGGAAATGTTCACGAGTTAGGTGTAGAGCTCGGAATTAGTGGACCTACCACTTGTGTTGCTAGCAGGAGGTTGAACTGTTAGCAAAAGAACTTTGAAGAAGTGGTACACATACGGGCGTACAGTGTGAAATGGTAGAGAGGGGTTTATGGCGACTGAATAACACAAATCAGAGGCATCAAGCGAAGAGTCAACCAAAATAATAAATAAGAAGGAAGAAAGGCAACTTATTGTTAATTAATATTTTATCCACCTTCACCCGCAATCAGCTGTCAACTTGGAAGTCAAGAGATGATCGCCAAACCCGTAGGATTAGGTGAAGATATTGATGACATGCTCTAGTGGAAATTTGATGAGAGCATAGAAGACCATGGGAAACCTGTTCACAAATAAAGTGGCAGTGATTCCTACATGCTTTTGACATGAATGAAACAGAGGGTTGGCGGACATGTATTCTTTGTATAAATTTTTTAAAAATAAAAATAAAAAATAAAATATTTTTAAGAGTTGTTTTTAACATTTTTATGCCTTTTAGGTCATAACTTTGGGATGTGTCTACCGGAAAAAGTTTACCAAAATTTACCAAAATTTATAAATATCCCTTTAAACCTTTGAATATAATCAATCTTGTGTTAATATAAAATTAACTTTTCAAAATACTCTCTGCACTGCCATACCTCTTCAACTTCTCTGGTTCAAGTTAATTCTTGGTAAAACGGAAAATACAACTTTGCTTCTCAATTAGTAGGTATTGAATGATTGTATCTCAAAATTAATATTTTTTGAAACCATTTGCACCACTAAAAAAAATAATATTCAAAAAATAACTTCTCTGGAAATGTCTTATATACACCATTCAATTTTTATATATCTTCTTTTATTAGTTACTTTGTCTAGATTCCTTTTCAAGTTGCCATACTTGGTGCACTAATATACGATGGTATGTTGCACAAAGATTATCCTACTAAAGAATGGTTGACTAATCCATTCAAATATAAAAGATTTGATAAGCGCTTGATAATTCATTGTTTTCATAATGTTTTACATAACATTTTGTTTGATTCTTGAGTATTTTGTTAAGTTTTAATACTCAATCTTATTATTTTTCATGTCTAAGATTCTCTTATAGGTGCTAGAGAAAAAGGAAGGAATTTGAGCAAGTTTTGGATTGTTTTGATTAAGAAAACTAACTAAATGAACTAAGCATGCCCAAGGAACATAGCCATGTTCTTCAACATGGCTACTCACAAATTTTTTCTGAACTTACAAATGGAAACACCGCTAGGAAACATGGCTATGTATTGCCCTGTTGGACCGTGTTCTAAGGGAACACAACAGGCACGTGTTTTTAGACCAAGTTTATACTCAAAGATATTGTTTCAAAAATCTTAACCACCTAACATACAACTAAACACCCCCTTATTTAGTACCCGTGTTTAGTTACACACAAGACCCTGTAAATAGTTTTTCAAGAGAAAAATGAGGACTATCTTGCTGAATTTTGGATAGAAGCCTCTTGGAGATAAACTCAAAAATTTCTCACGGCCTTAAAGATCACTCTCAAGAGGGATTTGATCCCTAATCCATAGAGAGGTAGAGATGGAAAGAAGAATCGAAGAAAGAAGTCACTTCATTATCTCTTCATCAAGAATTTGAGGGAGTTTTCTATGAAACCTTGTTGTCTTGCATTTTTACTAAACTTTGTATGACAAAAACAAATCTTAAGGAATCTTGATAATTGCTTGATGAGTTATTATTTTAATTTCATGTATAGGGTCATTTTATAGATTATGGAGCAAAATAATGTGATTTGAGCAAGCATCTATACAAAACTTGGAAATGCAGGTTAGGTAGATTAAAAAAAAAAAAAAAAAAAAAAAAAAAAATACTTTCAGAGAGATCACAAGGAAGTTTACCATGTAAGACAAAAGCAAATCTTAAGGAGCAAATAGAAGCAATGACTTTTTGAAGTAGTAAAGGGGTGCGAAGAGATCAAATTCAAGATGAGAAGAAAGTTGAAGAGGAAGTGATTAAAGAGAAGGAAGTTGAACAAATTACGATTTAAGAGTATAAACCAGGCTATAGTAAATCCGCTACAATATGCATCTGTGTAATGGCTATGTGTATGCATGTGTGAAGCCACACTACTTGGTCACATGGCCATGTGGAAGAGCCTATGGAATTTGGCGATCTAAATAGCTGAAATTACTTTCGAAAATCGCACATAAGCTGGTACATACGTGTATGAATGTCTTCGTATCCTCCTAAAGTGTTATATAACTTCTAAAATCTTAGGAGTTGCCACATTGGTGTGAGATCCGCAAGTGCACGGGTCGCCAAGTAATACTTCTCGTGTGAACACGAGAGGGTCGTATTCCAAAGGGCCTGAGAATCTACTCTTACTTCCTCTTTGCAATTATGTTTAACATACAACTCAGAATGTGGCAATAAAGCTATAAAGAAACAAATTAAATTTAACTAAAATGTCTACAATGAAGGCAATACACGAGGAGTAATCAAGGCAAGGAAGGGGTCACGGATGTGGATCCCCTCGGGGGCTACTAAAGTGTCCAGGATGCTACAACTATCATGCAATTGGCAAGTTAGACCGAGAAAACTCTAATGTAGGCCAACCCGACGGTCACGGCAATTAACTCCTAATCGAGTACAAGTATTAGATACGGGATCTCTTGTGTCCAAATCATCCTATGATTGCAATGAGGGTAATGGCTTTCTCAAGTTAGGTTTGAAACACAAACTAGGAACACCCCTAAAATTGGAGGGGTACAAATACCCAATGGTCACGGCGTATTCATACATGTATCCCTTCCAAGCTTGGTGAGTCTAATACTAGGGCAATGGTTATGCAACTAGTATAACCTAGAAATTGATACGCAGAGTTCTCATGCATACCAATATATTAAAATGCACCAAACAAATATCACAAACAAATCAAATTGCGATAGATGAGTCAAAGCATCCAAACAACACAATTTCACCCAAGGTTCACCTACATCCGGTGACCATGGGGGTTTAGTTTCTCATACTCACAAAATACACAACAATATTCATGAAAACAACTAAACAAAGCATGATAGAACTCCATCAAAGGTCGGAGGCCGAATGATGCCTTGAACTTCCAAAGACGCCACTCAAGGGGTGGCTTCCCTTGTCTTCAACCTCCTACAAACAAGCCCTAGGGATGGATCTCTCCCAAAATCAATCTCTCCTCATTGAATCCCCCTTAGAAATGCCCTCCAAGACTTCCTTCTACCTTAGATCAAAGATGGTGGTGATGAGCTCCAAGAAGAATGTCTCTTTCCCTCTTAAGATGCCCTAAGCAACCCTTTAAAGGATGATCTTGGGATGGCTTGCGGGCTAGTTTACGGTCAGTATACTTGCAGTGAAGATGCTCCTAAAACTGGCCGAAATTCCAATAAGTTGATACGATAACTGCCACAGTAAAATTGCTACATTATTGTTTTCTTCTAATCGGCTTGTGGTCATCTTTGCGGCTGTGAGGTTGCCCGTAAGGAATCCTAAACATAGCTTTTTCCTTCAATCTTCATGCTTCAAGCTGCTACATTGATGCTGCAGAGCCCGGGGCTCTTAAACGCCATTTTTGGTGTCGATTTCTTCTTGAATTGCTTCATCGAGCTCACCTGGGCTTCTTTTATGCCTGAAACAATAAAAGAACCAATAAAAATATAAAAAGGCATCGATTCATCAATAAAATACAATAACCATGCGAACATATATGTATAAAAAATCATATGTTTATATGTTTATCACATATACACATAGGTAGATGATCCAACTTATGTGTTCACTTTTGCAGCTTACAAAAACATCTTAGAAAGCGATCCACAACTCTTTCTTTGCTTCCTTTTCCACAATTTCCCTTCACAAGCTCTAATTGCATAAAGGAACACAAAACACATGCTATTAGTGAAAATATCTAAATAAAACCATGTTCAAAATACATAAAAGATGTGGTCAAATATGTATAAATCAATTACTTATCAACTTCCTTGAAAGATACATACATTAAGTTTAGGATGTAAAATAAGCTTTTCTTGGGAGGCAACCCAAGCATGTTTTTCTTTTCAATTTTCATATTATAGTTAGTATTTTATTTTCTTAGTTAGTTTTATTAAATAAGTGATGATGATGATGATGATGTAATGATGTAAATTTGTTAGCTACATGAGTTGCTTGTTTAAATCCATGTTGAGAAAACATGTTTTAGAGGTTAGAAGGTGTTACACTCATTTTGTTGTGAAAATTTCCAAGTTAGTTATGAATTTGTACTAAGCACAACTTCAGAAAGCCTAAACATACTCATGTTACCACTGATGTTATATAAAACATGCCCACACAGGAAATGAACGCAGCCTTGTTCCATTGGTTGTGTTCTCATTTACACTCAAACACAATACCGAATGGTTGCAAACACAACCGTGTTTCAAACACAGCTATCCTAACATAGTTGTGTTTCACCTGTGTTCTTGCGTTCAAAAATCTCTAGATGCATCAGTGTCTGCTTGCACGGGCGTTATCTTGCCCATGTAATTCTGTTGAGAACTTTCCAGATGAGGTCGTGTTTCCCAACATGGATACATTAAGTAAATGTGTTCTTTTCCAAAGAAGAAATGTTGGGCAAAACCACAACCAGTTCATAGGCAACAAGCTTGTGATTCTAAAGCTGTGTTCTTCTTCATGAGGATTGTATTGGCAAAACATGACTATTTGTTGCTGGAACATGCCGATGTTTCGTGATCATGTTGCCCAATTTACAAAACCAATGACCATGACTTTTGTGTTTTCAATGGAAATTTTCACATTTCTCAACTCATCACTCCCTTACACACTCGTTCTACTCAATTTCTTACTCATTTCATTATTGATTGATGTAAGCTTTGAAACTTTTGAGCTTGAGCATTGATGAGTCCATAAGCACATGGGTCGTCAACTAATAAACCCCTCTTGTAAGCATGAGAGGGTCGTATTCCTTAGGGTCCCAAGAGCTGCTATTGCTTCTCCCTAGACAATACTATCTAGTCTACCAAATATAGGATTAAAAACAAGTAAAAAAACAACAAAAGAGAAAGTTATAAACAAATGGACTACTGCACACCGCATAAACACATTAAGGAAGCAATTGACAATGAAGGAGCCAGGTCCCCGGGTGAGGATCCCCTTGAGACTACTAAAGCTAGAAGGATGCTACAATTACAAAGGCAACGGTGGTTTTGGGCCAAGAGACATCCTAAAGTAGGTTACCTCGATGGTCACAGTGATTAACCACTAATCTCATACAAGTATTGGTTCGGAATTGATGAACTCTCCACAAGTGTACAGATCATAACAAGTAATAAAGTGGTACCCCATTAGAGGTAGGTTTCTCAAACCACAGGGACTGGACTTCTAGTACTAATTTCTCTTCTAGTCTCTAGTAAGTCATGAAATGGTTGGTAGGATGATTAACTAAACAAGATAAAAAGAATAAAAGATGGAACTATCAGGTAGACTAGGATCGAGTTTTCAACAACAAAATAGCAATTCCCTGAGGTAATCCCTATGTGCTTTAGTGTACTAACTTGCTTATAATGTCTACCTAGTACATCCTAAGATTCTTGCTGGTGCTCAAAAGCAATATTGAATAAACAGCTATTAAATACGCCAAGTATTGCAAGTGTAAGTATGGGCTTCATACATGCCAAGTTTTACAACTACACTAGGCAATCACAACTATGGTAATCCGCACATGCCAAGTTTTGCACGAACAACTACGCAAATCAAGCACGCCAAATTATGCAACTCATGAATAAACATGAGAACGCATTAGAACTCCGTAGACATTAAAAACAAGTAGTCAAAATACATTAAGTAACATATTTCAGCATCCCTGGGCATCGTGGAATGGTTAGCCTCTCATGAATTCATACAACTGAGAAGAAAAAATGAATGCACTAAGGTGAGAAATCACAACTTCCCTTTTTTACAAAACCTTTTTAGCTGTGCTTCAAGAGCTTCATGGATAAGCTAACTCTACTTCTCTCGTGCCTCTGACTCGACCTTGATCCCCTTAGACTGTGTGGTGAAGCTTGATCATTGTCCTCATTAGTGCTCTCCATGTGGAGAAGAAAACCTACAAACAAAAGATGCGCATGAAAACCTAGATCTGGGAGTAAGAAAAGGGATTTTCGGGCTCAAAGCGGTCTAAGTACAGTCGTGCTTAGAGCATACTTTTCTTGGGACTTTTGAGCGAATTGGCTAAGTGTCATCTAGAGAAAATCATAGGGATAGTATGATTGTGCTCTACCCGTAAGAAAACCCGCGCAAGGAGCTCACTAACTGTGCTTCCCCTATGAGCAGATGGTGCTTCAATTTAGAGAATATCAAAGGGAGGGAGCACAACCGTGCTCCCCTTGGAAGCACCCCCATGCTTGGTCAGCTACTCAAGCCTCTTTAGATAGCAATAATCATAGGGACAAAGCACGACCATACTCTACTTGTGCTTGGCTTGGGCACTTAGAGAAATATGAATTCTTTGGTTGCTTTTGTCCCCAATTTCACTCCAATTTGCTTCAAACCCTAAATTCCTATACCATGAACAAACATGCCCATAATAGCATTGTATATATCTAAAAAGTGTTAAAAGATAAGCAAATGAATTGCGAGTAAGTAAAACATGATATGACTTGTACTCATCAGGAATCTCTTCCGACCAAATCCACCTATGATTGCATTACGCCTAGGGAAATCTCTAATTGGGGTCAAACTCAATATCTAGGTCCATCCCTAATAGTTGCAGGGGTATAAATTACCCGATGTCATGGTGTATTCATACATGAATCACTTCTAAGCCAAGTGTGTCTAGTACAAGGCGGTGGTCATGCAACCAAGTACAACATAGTAATAAAATTACAGAGTTCTCATGCAATTTGATACATTGAACACAAAACTTAACCCACAAACGAAACCAAATTCCATAAATGTAAATCACAACATTCGCACAAGCAAGTTTATCCCAAGGTTCACCGGATGTCCAGTGACCTTGGGAGTCTACTTCAACATGAATAAGAGAGATCTCAAAATACATTGGAAGCCTAAGCAAAACTATAGAAAAACTCCCATAGACTCGTCGACTAGAAGGTGGTGATGAGAACTTATCGCATTTGCACCGGCAAGCTCATTGATGTTCTCCTTGATAGCACTCCTCTTTTCCCCATGGATTTGCCCCTTAAATCTGCCTTCTTTAGCTTCCTTGAAGCCCTAAGTGAGATGGTGGAGAAAGGGTGGCTAAAGACTTGTTTCTTGATGCCCTCGATCCACTTTTATTCTCATATGTCTGAGCATTACAGGCTCTATACAGGAGCATGGATACCCATAAGGCTCACAGCCTTTTCAGCTCAAAAATATCTTGCCATGCTATAGTGTATGCTACAGTATTTTGCTGCAATAATCTCATCTGTAATAGGCAGTGCTAAATTCTCCGGTGAACCTCAGGGGTATTCATTCGAGCACATAGAGACTGTGAGGCTTGCAGCCAAGCTCCTGCAACTTTGAATAGTGACTATATTACAGTGCCACTATGATGCATGGAACCCTAAAACGTTGTTTATGATGCTAATTTCTTCCCAAATATGTTCTCGAGCTCGCCTTGGCTTCTTTTAGGCATGTAACACAAATATAACTAATTTAAACATAAAAAGGGCATCGATTCATTAAAAAAAATATAAATAATACAAGAATTATAAGTATAAACTACATACATTTAGACACTTATCAAGCATGTTTCAAATACTTTTAAAATTCTGATTTTTGTTTTAAGGTTTTGAATCTTGTTACAATGTAATTTTTTCTTCGAAATACTTGATGAAAACTTGTTAGAATATCTTCTTATACTCAAATGTATGCCCTAGAATAAGAAGTTGTCATTAGAAACAAAAGATCCATGCATAATTTAAAAGTTTGGTTTTTCAGGTCCAAACACAACACAGTCGAAAGAAAACACAACCCTGTTCCTTATTTTTCGGCGCATGATTTGTTAAAATGCACAAAAATTTCACTAAAACAAGCCCATGTTTCCCTAGAGCATGAAGTAGTGTTTAGTTTATTTGTGTTGAACATGGCCATGGAACATTATCGTGTTCTTTTCTATATTGGCCCATGTTTTAGTTATTTTGAGTTAAATTTGATTGTTCCCAATTTATTCAGTGCACATATGAAGTTGAGGTGTAAGACCAATGAATGTAGGCTAGCCAAGTGGCTGAGGGAATAGGGAGAGAGTTCTTGACCCGTCATTTCATTGGTTTTTTCGTTTTATTCTCAGAGGAAGAGGTTTGCAAGATTGAGGGCTCATGGATTTGGCTACTTGATGATAATGGATTGGACTATTTAAGAGAGTATTGGATTAGCTAAGAGAATATGAAAGTTACTTGCAGTTGGAGTATTAGAGTGATTCTTTGGCATACAAGAGATTGTATTTAGAAACATAGTATTCAAGGTCCTTGATAAGTGCATAAAAGTGTATATTTTTCATATCATTTATACCGCATGTAGCAAGAGATTTGACATGATTAGCACCAAACTAGTACCCAAAATGTGCCTCCATGACCTATCTTTGCATCTTTTTCTCTCTACATGCCTTCACAATCCTATTTGCA
This sequence comes from Dioscorea cayenensis subsp. rotundata, assembly GCF_009730915.1. Classification (NCBI taxonomy): domain Eukaryota; kingdom Viridiplantae; phylum Streptophyta; class Magnoliopsida; order Dioscoreales; family Dioscoreaceae; genus Dioscorea; species Dioscorea cayenensis. Next base: position 11,275,612 of record NC_052485.1, on the reverse strand, counting down.
CAAAAGATCACCAAATACAATCTATGAGCCATAAAACCTGATAAAAATGATGCTCAATGCATGTAAAATATATGGTCAAATATGTTCACTCAAGCACTTATCACGGTGCGTGTTCCAAACCATGTATTTACTTTGCAATTGTTGATCATGAACCTTGGGAGCACACCCATTAAAAACTCCCATGTTTAGCCTTTCAAAAGACCTTATAAATAGAAGATCAAGAACTTTTTTGAAGGGACTTTTTCCAAAATTTTTTGGATACTTAGAGCTTGAAGGATGTTTTAAAGCTAACTTTTAAGGATGAATTTAGAGAAGAAAAGTGTAGATCAAGCAAGCATTTGAAAGAAAGTATCAAGCTTGAAAAGTTGGGAGTCATCTTTGTACCTCATTCCATTGAATTCGAAGGAGTTATTCATGATACTCTTGTATTCTTGTAATCTTGTAGTATTTTGTATGATGTTTTCATCTATGAGTAGCTAAACATCTTCTTATTGTTTGGATTTGATGAACTTGGTTGTAATATGTTTTCTTGACTTTTTTCCCTATTGATCAAATTAATTTTGATATTGAGATTCTAATGGTTGCAGGTCATTTCGAAAGAAAATGAGCACACTGCTTCCAGGCCGCAAGTGCATAGGGTATCAAGTAATAATCCCCTTGGGCAAGCAACTGAAACCCCTTGTGTATACATACAGATGGTCTTGTGAGTCTTAAAATTAAGGAATAATCATTGGCACGGTCATGTGTCATTTTACATGACCGTGTGTGCACCACAACCCATTGGAACTTAATTCTCAATGAATGTAGCTCCATCAAACGTACACTAGGAGTTCAAGGAAGTATTGTTTCAATTGCCCATATTTACACACATGTTTTGATTTTTATATTTCATTATTGTGCTTGCATGCATATATTGAGGGCAATGTACATCTTAAGTATGGGGGGAGTTCACATTACACATGTTCTATACTTATGTATTCATTGCTCGTGCTCATGTAGCCAATGGCGGTTCACCTTAGTTGCAATGGTTGTATTCTTGAGTTTAGGAGAATTTTTAACTTTAAATACTATCATGCTCTAGTTTTACTTGAATTTTTAGGACGTTTTGCATGATTAACTCTTGTTGTACTACTCATTCATTAAACCTTGTGGAAATTCAAGTTTATCATTTAAGGAACTGTTTTAGCATGCCTCTTATTTTAATTTCTTTGAAAAAAAAAAAAAGATAAATGAGATTGGAAAGGAATGAAATAGAAATATATATATATATATATATATATCTCTGTGTGTGTGTGTGTGTGTGTGTGTGTGTGTTTGTTTTTGCTATGCATTAGGGGTGGAAAGAGCTACCACTTATCAAGTATGAATCTACTCTCATAAGTCGGATACTAGTTATGACCTAATGAGAGAAAGAGATATCTTATAGGATGAGTGAAAGCTACTACCCCAGTAGATAGAGCTACCACCTCGAAAGTATGAAAGCTACCTTGGCGACAGCCTAGAAAAGGGCTACCTTAGAGGATGTGTGCAGATACTACCTTTTCTGTTTTATATAAATAAGTCCTACTTAGTAAGAACTTTGAGGAGTATACATTGGGTTGACTTGAGTGAGTTTGCACACACAACACAACATAGGGTTTGTTGTCCTTTTTGATTCAAGTTTTTAGCTAAAGCAATGATTCCTCTTATTTGGTGTTTGAATTTTTCCTTACTTGTAGAATGGCTCTTTTGCATGCTTTTGGTGAACCTAAGGCCAAGCACTTTTAATTTTCCTTCTTATATGCTTGAATGTTTTATTTTTGCTTAAAGATAAGCAAAAGCTTAAGTGTGGGGGAGTTTGATAAGTGCTTATGTATAAGTAATATGAAGTATACTTTTCTTACATTGAGCATTACTTTTATCAAATTTTATAGCTCATTCGTGTGTAATTGTGTTCCTTGGTGCATTTAGGGTTATGGAGACAAGTTTGGAAGAAAGGAAGCAAAAGTAGATCTTGGATGCGATTGTTGATGAAGATCTTGGAATGAACAAAGATAAAGATACAAGTTGTGCTCAAAGACATGTGGGTGTGTGCCAACCTCCATTGTGCTCAAGTGAATACACAAGGTGGAGGGGAACAAAGGCAATCACACTCATATGTTCTGACTTGTGCAACATTGTCAAGAGCTTCGTCAATGTGGTTTCATTGAAGACACGACGTGATCTACCGCATGGATGTGTACCCATTTATGTGGCCTCGATGAAAAAAAATGAATTCGGGAGCATTCCAGGCAGTAAAATCACTGTAGCAATTACTGTTCACAGCGTGCAGGAAAATTTTTTCTGGAAATCCACACGGCCGTGTGGAAATTCCTCACGGCTGTGTCGATGACCGATTCCATCCTTATAAATGCTGCTTTGAGAGTTTTATTTGGGGATCTTGTCCCTATCTTTTGCCCATCTTCTGAGAAAAGCGCGGCTAAGGTTTCGAAAGGCTTTTGCTTGGTTTTAGGAGCGGTTCTATGGCATTCAACATCAAGTTCCTTTGGACAAGAACTATTAGGGAAGCTTTCATCAGCATCAATTCGGCGAGGTATGTCCTAGCTTTGTTAAGGGAACCTTTGGAGAAGGCGCCTCAGGTGGCTCCTCAAGACCATCGATACGGACTACAAGAGAGTTTTATCTATAGATTGCTTTGACATGTTTGAATATGCGTGTGTGTACCATAAGTGCACGGGTGTTGAAGTAATAAATACCGGGTGAGTCGGGTAATCAAATCCACAGGGAACAGGGCTACTAGTACTAACTCCTTCTCTGTTTTCTAGCCTAATGATAAATGGAAAGGTGTGGTGATCTAATATGCAAAGAAATGAATACTAGAGACGAATATGCAAGGGTAAAATGGAGGGAGATCTCAATCAATAAAGATGAGGTACCCGGGTAATGATCCCCCTAGGATCTAACATGAAGTTTAAGATTCGCTAAATGCTTCTAAACCGAGTCTAATGAGTCGAGGTAATCCAAGAACCACCGGTCCTTATCTCCAAGCAACCGATACTAGTCCCCTACAAGGTCCCGGTGGAGAAATCGCTCAATCTCAACACCTCACACCCCATATGACCACAATAAGCTCTAGGGATACCTAAGAGTGAAAACAATTCCTAAAGATAGATCCAACCGTAATTCCCGGTGAAGGATCCCTAACCCCCTACAAGGTCCTGGCAGAGAAATCTATCAATCTCACGCCTCACACCAAATATGGTTGCATAAAGTCTAGGGAATACGGAGATAGGAAACACTCAATCAGAAGGGAAAGGGGACGCTCCACTATCTCATGATTCACCCTCTCAACCTTCTTTAACCTTAAAATTCTAACTCTAATGGAGACCTCTCACATCAAAGTAACAAATCCAGCAATGTAGATAAATCATAAAGATCAATAACACATGCAAACAATGAAATCACAAGGTTAAAACTCAAATCAGCTCGGATTAACTAGAAACATAAAGCAAATCAAATCAAAAGAATAAATCCTAGGGTTTACATGCCCAAGTACCTACTAGGGTGATAACGCCCCTTGCGTGTAACCCGCAAGTGGACAGGTTTGTCGAGTAATAAATCCCAGATGAGTGGGGTATCTTATCCACAGGGAGTAAGGAGTAAAAATACTTAAATTGCTACTTAATCACGTGAAAGTGAACAATGATAGTGTTGATAAAATGTAATGAAAACACAGATAAAAAGAAACAAGAATGAGAGGCAAAAGTGAGTGAGACTTAAGGCAATCGATAGAAGTGGGGTACTCGGGCAATGCTCCCCCTAGGATTAATGTTTCAAGTGCAAGACCAACTATTGTACTTCCTAATCAATGTTCAATGAGTCGTGGAAATCCTTAAGCACACGGTCCCAAATCTAAGGTCAACCGTGACTAACTCTACACTATGTCAAGGCAGAAAAATCGCTTAGTCTCAACACCTCACACTGTGTAAAGTTGCATGGAGTTCTAAGAAATAAAAGTGATAAACCCTCTTCCTATGTATAGACCTAACCCTTTGGTCCAGGCGAAAGGCCACTAGTCACATCTAAGCCCCAGACACTAGAGTCCTTTCAATGCTTTACTCTGTTGCTCGCGTAACTAAGCCCCAGCGGAGTTCATCCTCTAAAACTTCACTCTATTGTGACCGCAAAAAACTCAAAGAAACGGAGGTAGGATAAATCACACCGGAGGGGAAAGGGGACGCTCCGCTACCTCTCGACTCACCCTCTCAACCCTCTCCAATCAAGCAATGTCGAACCCTCGTAGTGTGTCACTCATCTACAATGGTTACCAAGATGGACTCTCAACCCTAGTGTCACTCTAGGGGAGAAATCATTCCACAAACACTCAAGATTGGAACTCAATTGAAACATCAGTTAAGGAAAGCATAATAAAAGATCAATAAAATAATAACATCCTAGGGTTTACAAAATCCAAGTACCCACTAGGGGGGTTTAGCTCTCCATGGAGCATAATATAATCAAAAATAAAATCAAAAATAAAAAGAAGTGTTCCATAAGAAAACCCCCTCGGTAGTCATGTCGATGGTCTTGTGGAGTAGCCAAGTCTCCTTCAAGGGTCCCCTTGTCCGTCCTAGGGCACACCTCGACGAATCTATGCCGATGAAAGCTCCCCCAATAACCTTCTTCCAAGTGAATCGTGGTGTCAAATTCCTCAAACCACTCCAAAGACTTGCCAAAAGCCTCTCCAAACGATGGAGAAAAGTGGAAGAGAAGAGGGGAAAAAGATCCCCAAAATCGGGTTGAATCGCGGCTTAAATAGGGCTCAAATCGGTCATCCACACGCCCCTGTGGATCTACCATACATGCCTGTGGAATTTCCACACGGGTGTGGGGAATTTTCGCACACCCATGTGGATTCTCTGGAAATCGTATTTTCAACATGCTGTGAACAGTAACTGCTACAGTGTTTCGCTACAATAACCTACTACAATACTCGGCCAAAACACTCCCAATTCCATAATTTTTATCGAGGCAACATAAACGGGCACACGTTTATGCCGTAGATCGCAACTCTTTTTCAATCAAAGGCTTCGTTGATGAAGATCATGTTATCAATGCACAAGTCGTGATACGCAAATGTGACTGCCTTTGTGCCCCTCCAACTCATTGTAATTACTTGAATTCATGGAAGTTGGCACACATTCACGTATCCTGGAGTCCCACTTGTGTCTTCGCGTTTGTTCCTTCCAAGATTCCACCAAATAATGTGTTTGCAATCTATTTTTGGCTTCTTTTCTCAATACTTAGCTTCACAACCCTACATGCGCAAAAGAACACAAATACACATGTATTAGCGCTTAAACCAGCTAAAAGTAATGCTCATCATAAGGAAAGAACACTTCGCATTCTAATCACACAAGCACTTATCATAGGGTTTAGCCCTCCATGGGACAAGTTATAAGACAATGATTAATACAATGAAAAACAACAAAAACCATAGAGAAAACCACCTTGAATTCATGATGATTGGCCTTGGTGGGTAGTTCAACATCTTGAAGGATTTCTCTCTGAAGCTATGTCGCCGCTGGCTTCCCAAGTGCTATGACGTCGAAGGAAACTATCAAAGTTGGTGAAGAACACCCTCCAAATTGGCAAAGACCTCCTCTCCAAATCCTAGCTGTTTCACCCCTCAAGAACCGCACATAAAATGAGAAAGAATAGGGCAAACCGGTTATTTATAGGCCTTAGACCGCGTTTATCACGTTCCCCCACGCGCCCATGTGGATTTTCAACGTACCCGCATGAGCTGCAGGAATTTCCATGCGTGCTCATGAACAGTAATTTTGCTGCAGTGAAATTGCTGCACTGATTTTCATTAATGCGATCCAAACATTCTTCTCTTGGGGTCACATAATCGGGCACACGATTATGTGGTAGACTATAAGACTTTTCTTCATCGACGCGTCTTGAAAGATCTTGAAATCCTCACAAAAAGAAGGAATGCGAAGATGTGACTTCCTTTGTACCCTTCCAAACGGTGAATTGACTTGGATATCTATGGAAGTTGGCACACATCTCCTCATTCACAAACTCCTCTTGTGCTTTCATCCTTGATTTGCGTAAGAACTCTCAACATAGTGCCTTAATAGCCTATCATTGCTTCCTTTTGCATTTCTAATGCATTCACAATCTATATGCATAAAAGAATACCCAATACATGATATGAGCCATAAACCACATATAAATTGATGCTCAATACATGTAAAATATGTATAAAAACATTGTTGATTTTGTATTTATCCATGGAGAGCTAAACCCCTAGTGGGTGCCGAGAAGATGATTGTACCATCTCTCCTTGGCCTAAAGATAATGAGATTGATGGGCATGAATCGCAGATACAGAGATGGAGTTTATGTTATGATCATGCCCCCACCAGAGAGGGTAGAGGATGAGGGTGACACAGCCGAGGGGTCTTAGCCTTTTCCAAAGCCACAGCCAGAGCAGATAGAGACAGAGATACCCCCTGTGGCACAGAAGCCACCACCAGTGCAGATCTTTTCTCCTTCTCAGGCCCATAATCACTTTGAGAGGCTCAAGAGTGCTCTAGGGGTACTACAAAGTAACTTGGCTAAGGTTTGCGCGACACAGGCAGTGAACTACGGAGAGGTGATGGCGCGTCTCAACACACTATAGTAGTTACTAGAGCGAGACGTGACCTCACCCTTTGTCATAAGACCCCGAACTCCAATAGCACCACCACCATCTCCAGCAGCACCAGTTTCATCACCTACAACAGCAGCAGTCGACCTAGCAGAGCAGGACACCGACGCTTGAGACGTCTTTATCTTTATCTTTTTGTTTCGTTGTTTCTATGTTTTATTATTTTATTTCTGCATTTTATTTGGATTTGTATCACTCAAAAAGGATTTTCCTTCTGAGTTTATCTTTTTATTTTTAGTTATTTCGAGTTGTATGTCATTTCCATATTTTTATAGACTCGATTTTATTTTGTTTATTGAGCTTTAATAAACCCCATTGTGTATACATGCAGATGGTCTTGTGAGTCTTGGAATTGAAGAATAGTCATGGGCATGTTCATGTGGCTTTTTACATGGCCGTGTACGCTCTACAACCCATTAGAACTTAACTCTCAATAAATTTAGTTCCATCAAACGTACACTAGGAGTTCAAGGGAGTATTGTTTCAATTGCCCATCCTTACACACATGTTTTGATTCTTATACTTCTTTATTGTGCTTGCATGCGTATATTGAGGCCAATGTACATCTTAAGTGTGGGGAAGTTCACATTACACATGTTCTATACTTATGCATTCATTGTTCGTGCTCATGTAGCCAATGGAGGGCCAATTTAGTTGCAATGGTTGTATTCTTAAGTTTAGGAAAATTTTAACATTGAATACTATTATGCTCTAGTTTTACTTGAATTTTTAGGAATTTTTGTTCGAGTGACACTTGTTGCACTACTCATTCAGTAAACATTGTGGAAACTCAAGTTCGATGTTTAAGAGACTGTTTTAGCATGTTAATGTTTCTTTTTTTAAGTTCTTTAAAAAAAAGAAGAATGAAAAAGAATATTGTTTGTTTTATTTGTGCATTGGGGGTGGAAAGAGCTACCACATATGAAATATGAAGCTACTCTCATAAGTCAGATACTAGTTATTCCCTAATGAGAGAAAGAGATTAATAAGTGCTTGTGTGATAAGAATGCAAAGTATTATTTCCTTATGATGAGCATTACTTTTATCAGGTTTTAGCGCTAATATGTGTGCATTTATGTTACTTTCATGCATTTAGGGTTATGAAGCCGAATGGTAAAGAAAGAAGCCAATGTAGATCGTTAACACACAATTTTGAGGAAATCTTGAGAAGCTTCAAACGCGAAGACATAAGTCGGGTTCAAGATGCAAGAATGTGTGGAAGTTCTGTAGCAGATAACGTGGCAAATATTGTAGCAATTCATTGTAGCAGGTACTGTTCATAGTCGGCCGAAAAAGTGAAGTACAGAGAATCCACAAGGCCGTGTGGAAATTATCCATGCCCGTGCAGAATTTCCACATGCCCGTGTGGAGAATCCACAGGGGTGTGTGGATGCCCGATTCTAGTCCTATTTAAAGCCGATTTCAGCCCCGATATCAGCATTATTTTCTTGATCTTTTCCCCAACTTGAGAGAGGGCTGCGGCTAGGGTTTTGAGAGGTATTAGCAAGGGATTTGAAGAGGTTCTACAACTTTGACATCGTGCTCCATTTGGAAGAAGGTTAGTGGGAGAGCTTTCGTCAGCACCGATCCAGCGAGGTGTATCCTAGGCCGGACAAAAGGACCTTTGGAAGGGTAGAGGCTTCTCCACAAGACCATCTTCACGACTATCGAGGGGGTTTTCTATGGATTACTTGCTTTTACATTCAATTTCATTGTTGATTGTAACTAGCTCCATGGAGAGCTAAACCCCCTAGTGGGTACTTGGATTTGTGAACCCTAAGATGTATTTGTTTCATTAAACCTTTTATTATGTTTTCATTAATTGATGCTTTAATTGAGTTCCAATCTTGAATGCTTGATTGAATGAATACTCCCTTAGAGTGACACTAGGGTTGAGAGTTCTTATTGGTAACCCTTGTGAGTGAGTAACACACCACGAGAGTTAGACAAAGATAGATTGGAGATGGTTAAGAAGGTGAGTCGAGAGGTATCGGAGCATCCCCTTTCCCCTTCGATGTGATTTATCCTACCTCCATTTCCTTGAGTTCTTTGCGGTCATAGTAGAGTGAATGGGCTAAGGGATGACCTTCGATCGGGGCTTAGTTGTAGAGGCAACAGAGTGAAGCGTTGAAGTGATTTTAGCACCAAGGGTTTAATTGTGACTAGAGACCTTCCACCATGACCAAAGGGTTAGGTCTACATCTAGGAAGATGATTTATCACTTGGAATTCCTAGAACTCATTGCGATTCTGTACGAGTGTGAGGTGTTGAGATTGTTCAATTTCTCCTCTAAGACATGTATAAAGTCAGGCATGGTTGACCTTAGATTTGGGACCATGTATTGAAGGATTTCCACGACTCATTAATGCATTAGTTAGGAAGCACAATAGAGGGTTTTGCACTTGAAATGATCGTCCTAGGCGGAACAATATCTGAGTACCCAATTTATATCGATTTCCTTACATCCCCTTTACTTGTGCTTCTCTTTCCTGTCTCTTTTATTCTCGTTTACATTACATCTTGTTAACAAAATCATTATTTATTTTTCACTTGGTTAATAAACAATTTAAGTATTTTTATTCCCTACTCCCTGTGGATAAGATACCCACTCACCTGGGATTTTGTTACTCGACAAACCCGTGCACTTACGGGACATACGCAATGGGCGTTGTTAAGATTTTGGCGCCGTTGCTGGGGAGTAGGCGTTTAGAGATACTTTGCACTTTGTTTTCTTAGCTAGTCATTCATTCATTCTATTTCACATCTTCTTTTTCTATCATCGTTCTGATTTCTTTTTCTTTCTTTTGGTGAAGGTTCAGGTTATGATTTGGAAGAGCCAAGCAGTGGCTTCATTCCTTGCCCAAAGCCTCCATCACGACTTGGAATGAGATGATCAAAGCTTTTCTTGCTAGATACTTTCTTCTGGGGAAGTCGGCTAAGCTTCGCAATGAGATATCGTCATTTGTACAGATGGAGTTGGAGTCATTGTTTGAGATATGGGAGCGCTTCAAGAATCTTTTGCGGAGGTGCCCACAACACGAATTTCCCGAATGGATGATTATTCAGACTTTCTACAATGGGTTGAATCCGAGTACAAGGTAACTTCTAGATGCCATAGCAGAAGATACTATGGGGAGTAAAACCCCGGAAGAAGCCCGACAGTTAGTGGAAGACATGACTATGAACAGTTATTAGTGGAATGGATGGGAAAGGAAAAAGGTGGTCGGGCTCCATGAGATAGATGCAGTAACTTCTTTGGCGGCCCAAGTGGAATCATTGAGTAAGAAGTTAGACCTTCTAACTTCTAATAGGGTGGCGGCCGTGACTACTTACACCGGGTGTGATGGAGGATATGCTCCCTCCGATTGCCCGATCTCTATTGGTGATGCATCTTCGGTGGAGAAAGTTGATTTTGTGGATAATGCAATGAGGAACCAAGGTAATCCATATAGCAACACCTATAATCAAGGTTAGAAGAGTCATCCCAACTTTTTGTGGAGCAACCAAGGACCACAAAAGGCCATGGTGGCACCGGGTTTCCAACAACAACAAGCCCGAAACATGGAGAATAGAGTGTCCGGCTTGAAAACTCGGATGACCGATTTAGAGAAGGCCTTGACTAGATTTGTGCAATCGTCAGATACAGGTTTCAATCAGTCGAGGCTACACTTTGCAACCACACTGCTTCTTTGTACAATCTTGAGAACCAAGTGAGGCAAATTGCGAAGTCTCTATAGGAGAGACCACAAGGAAGCTTACCGCGTAATACCGAGACCAATCCTAGAGAGCATGTAAAGGCGATCACTATGAGAAGTGGTCGTGAGGTTGAGGGTAGGCTTCCGAGTGAGAAGCCCAATGTAGATGCACCCGAGGTCATAGAGGTTTAGGAGGGATCAAACAAAGATAAGGAGGCGGCAGCCCCACCTTACAAGACAAGGATCCTTTATTCCTCTAGATTGAAGAATGACCAAGCAGACGAACAATAGAAGAAGTTCCTGAGTTTGTTCAAGCAACTCCACATCAATATTCCCTTTGTTGAGACAATGTCCCAAATGCCTAAGTATGCAAAATTCTTGAAGGACTTGTTGACCAACAAGCAAAAATTGGAGGAGAGTGCCTCCGTGATTTTAGATGCCTCTTGCTCGGTGGTTTTGCAAAAGAATATGTCAAACAAGAAGAAAGACCCAGGAAGCTTCATCATTCCATGCAACATTGGCAACTTGGGTGAAAAAATGGCATTGGCGAACTCAGGGGCTAGTATCAACGTCATGCCATATTCCTTCTTTTAGAATCTAGGCTTGGGAGAGCCTAGGCCCACTCGGATGACATTGCAATTGGCAGACTAAACAATGAGACATCCGAGGGGCATCATTGAAGATGTGCTTGTTAAAGTTGGCAACTATATATTTCCTGTAGATTTTGTGATGTTAGACGTCGATGAGGATGCGGATGTCCCATTGATAGACATGGACGATGGGGAGTTGACACTAAGGGTTGGAGATGATAAGCTAACATACTGCCTCGCCGAAGTCATGCGACATTCTCTTAACTTTGATAATACTCTTTACTTTCTTAACACTACTGATGAAATTATTGATGAATACATGCACGAAATGATCAATCCAGACCTGTACGAGGGTATGTTCAACCAAGAGATGGACAATGAAGAAGTAATGATGCTTGGTCTGGAGGAACAAGTACCATCTACTCCAGGAATCATGAAGAAGGTGCTCCGGAAGATGAAGAGGGTGAGGAGACACCACAAGAAATGCCCAAAGGCTGTTGGGGATGTGCGTGAACCGAACAAGTTGGATGAACCCTTGTTAAGTGGTACCAAGCCTGATAACTCCCCATCTACCTTCAAGAGACTTTGCTCATCATGCTTTCAAGCTATGGGTAAGAGGCAACCTTCATCTATGAAACCCGTGAGGTAAGACAAGGTATGTCAAGCTTAGTGACATTAAACAAGCTCTTCTTGGGAGGCAACCCAAGTGTTTACCATTTTCTTAGTTGCTAATTTAGGGTTCGCATGAATAAAGTGTTGAGTGTTGGTGTCTATATGTTTGTTGCATTGCTGTGTGTTTTCTTATGTATTTTTGATGTCATCATGTGCTTTCATGTTGATTTGGCGAAGTTCTGGTCATGGGAGCTTGTTTCTCATGTTTTTCGCTGGTATATTATGCATAATAGGGTAGGCTCTGAGTGTGTATACATATTCAGGAATTTTTTGCAGAGCCTACAGAGTTTTTAAGGCATCCAGAGAAAACGCACGGTCGTGTGGAATTTCCACACGGCCATGGATTTGCATTGTAAGCTCATCAAGAGAAGGCACAGGGGCGTGGACTCGCCCCTGTGAGCGACCTGGTGATATTCGCACGCTCGTGAGTAATTTCCACAGGGATGTGCGTCTTCCTGCAGAGACTTAGAAACTTTTCCGAGAGCACACAAGGGCGTGGACTTGCTCTTGTGGGTGATCCTGTGACAAACGCACGGGCGTGGGCATTTTCCGCATGCCCGTGTGGATCTCTGCAAAAAAACTCTCCTCCATCCAGAGAATACACAGGGGCATGCATCTGCCCTTATGAATTGCCCAGTAATGATCCACGCCCATGCGGAATTTTCACACGTGCGTGTGAAAAACTTAATGAATTTTCTCGGTTGGACAGAGAGTCCACAGGGGCGTGCGTCTGCCCCTGTGGGTTGGGCGCACAGGCGTGGGTATTTTCTGAACTCCCATGCGGTTGCATTCAAAGACATTGTGTGTTTTCCCGAGAGCGCACAGGGGCATGCGTCTGCCCCTGTGGAGGTGCACGGGCGTGTGTAATTGTCGTACGCCCGTATGGATGAACAGAACGTCAAGAGGCATGAGTTTCTTTTAAAGTCTCATCGTTACTCTTCATTTTCACACTCCTAATTCGTCTGAGAGAACACTCACACTCTTTCCCAACCTCGTACTGCCATTTTGAGGGATTTTCACTGGGTTTTCTGGCCGAATCAAAGTTTTCATGTTCAACTCGCCAGTAAGCCTTATTTCTTGCTTTTCTTCGTCAATTCTTGATTTCAATCGATGAAACTGGTTAATGTTGCTTTGTTTCTACAATTAGAGGGGTTATGCATGCTTAGAACGAAGTTAGAAACAATTAAATGGTGTATTCTCGGATTTTTGAGGTACGGCCGTCCGGTTTTCACGCCCTGTGGATCCACACGGGTATGTTTAAATTCCACACGACCGTGCGGATTTTTGCAGTACTACCTAATGAGCTTGTTTAATCATTTTTATTTCAAATCTTGCAGATTATGGCACCTCGGTCGATGAAGCAAGCTGATAAATGGCCGCATGAGTCATCCCCTGAGCCCGAGAGAATGAGATTTGCTCTTCCCAAGCATCAGCCTTGTTTTGAGCGTTTGTCTAGACTTCGGTTCGGACAGACATGATTCCAGGACTTGAGTATTCTCAGGGAGGTACAATCAGCAGGAGACATGGTAGAGGAGATCGAAGTGATGTTATCTGTGGGTAGCTGGTGGAATCTCTTGTCTATCCGAGAACCAGCTATCCGTCAGCTTACTTTGGAGGTACTTTATCATTTTAGTTTGATCGATCCTACTCGAGATTCGACAGTGTCAATGTTATATAGTTCAGAGAACTAGGTCATCATCAAAGTATGAGTGTTACACAGTTCTCCATGTATCTGGGCTTGTATGATGAGGTTTACACAGATACAGAGGAATACGATCGATTACCAACAAATTATCCTGGCAGTCTGACTCCCCAGAAAGCGTATAGGACACTTTGTGGAGAGGGGCAATATGAGGCAGGGGTATCCAAGGCTACTTGCCTTTCTCGGCCAGCATACAGATATATCCACGCTGTTCTTAGCCGATCGGTGAACGGACGTGGTGATAGCACAGGGGTACAGAGTAGACAGGAGCTACTATACTTATACTCCATGGTGCAGAGAGAGCCGATTCATCTGGGGCACATTCTGGTAGAGTACAAATGACACTAGAGCCAGTATGTCAGAGCAGGAGTCATTTTCTTAGGACCATATATCATGAGACTCGTCATAGGCATGGGTCTCCTGGATATCATTCGAGGGTCCGAGAAGGCGAGTATACCTGCACCCTTAGGCATAGAGATACTGCGATTGATGGGGATGGTTCGCAGGGCCCCGTCTGGAGTTTATGCTTTGATTACGCCAGCTACATAGATAGCTGAGGATGAGGGTGATGATGCCGAGGCTTCTCAGCCTGCCCCCGAGCCCCAACCGACACCGATGGAGACCGAGGCACCTCCTGTGGCAGAGGAGACACCCCCAATACGCATGTTTTCACCATCTCGAACCTATGATAGCTTTGAGAGGCTCGAGAGTGCGGTGGGGGTGTTATGGACGAGGTTCTTGAGGTCCAGACTCACTGAGCAGACCGAGATACGAGAGTTTATGGCGCGTTTTGACACATTACAGCAGATTCTTGAGCGAGACGTTGCCTCGTCATTTGTTCTAAGACCGCGGACCCCCCACCTCCTCCGAGCATCACCACCTAATGATCCTCCCCGCACCTTTTTGAGTATCCGATGAGCGACATGCAGGCGAGTATGACATTGACACTTGACTTCATTCCCATTTCTTTACTTCTGCATTTTATTTTGGACTTGTATACTCAGAAAAGGCTTTCCTTCTAAGTTTATTTTCACTTTGATGTCTCGAGTTGTATTCATTGCTTTATCTTTTATTTACTCGAGTTGTTTTTGTTTTATTGAGCTTCACTGAACCCCGTCGTGTATGCGTGTAGATGGTCTTGTCAGTATGGGAACTGAGAACTAGTCATGGACACGGCCAAGGTGCTTCGGCACTTAGCCGTGTGTGTTTCACAACCCGTTGGAACAACACTCCCAAGGATTTAGTTCCATCAAATGCAACACTAGGAGTCAGGGAAGTATTGTTTTGATTGCTACTCCAACATATATTCTTGTTTGATATATTATGAGCGAGGTTGCATGTGTACATTGGGGACAATGTACAACTTAAGTGTTTGTGTGTGTGTGTGTGGGGGGGTTCATAATGCACATCTCCTTTATATTAGTTTTGACTGATATACATACTCACATAGCCAATGGCGGTTCACCTTAGTTGTAATGATTGTATTCTTGAGTTTAGGAGAATTTTTAACATTGAATGTTCTCATGCTCTAGTTCTTGCTTGAATTTCTAAGAATTTTTGCCCGATTGACACTTGTTGCACTACTCACTCTTTAAAAACTCTTTTGGAAACTCAAGTTTGATGTTAAAGGGACTAGTTATAGTTGTTTCTTTTGTAATTGTAAAAAAAAAAGAACAAAATAGTTTTATTATTCAGTTGTGCTTGTTGGGTGGAAAGAGCTACCACCTATGAAGTATGAAGCTACTCTCATAAGTCAGATACTAGTTATGCCCTAATGAGAGAAAGAGCTATCTCATAGGATGAGTGAAAGTACCACCCCGGTAGAAAGAGCTACCACCTCGAAAGTGTGAAAGCCATCTTAGCGGCCGCTTTGGAAAGGGCTACCTTAGAGGATCTGTAAAGCTACTACCATCTATTTAATTTTTGTTGCTTTGTATACATAAATAAGTCCCTTATAATTAGAACTTTGAGGAGTATACCTTGGGTTGACTTGAGTGAGCTTACACACACTTACACGATTTCAGGTTTGTTGTCTTTTTTAATTCGAGTTTTTAGCTAGAGCATTGATTTTTCGTATTTAATGTTGAAATTTTCCCTTACTTGTAGAATGCTCTCTTTGCATGTTTTAGTAAAACATTGAAGTAGTTTGATAAGTGCTTGTATGATAAGAATGCAAACTGTTATTTCCTTATGATGAGCATTACTTTTATCAGGTTTTAGTGCTAATATGTGTGCATTTGTGTTACTTTCATGCATATAGGGTTGTGAAGACGAATGGTAAAGAAAGAAGCCAATGTAGATCATGAACGCACTATTTAGAGGAAATCTTAAGAAGCTTCAAACGCGATGACATAAATCGGGTTCAAGATGCAAGAATGTGTGCCAACCTCCTTGTATTCAAGTTAGCACGATGGTTTGGAGGGGCACAAGGGCAGTCACATTTGAGTATCCCTGCTTGTACATTGATAGCAAGATCTTTACTAATGCAGTCATTTATTGAAAAAACAAAGCTATCTACGACATAAACGTGTGCCCGTTTATGTTATCTCGATGTAAGCATGGATTTGGGAATGTTTCGGGCAAATGTTGTAGCAGATACTGTGGCAAATACTGCAGTAATTCACTGTAGCAGGTACTGTTCACAGCCGGCCAAAAAAGTGAAGTACACAGAATCCACACGGGTGTGTGGAAATTATCCACGCCCATGTAGAATTTCTATAGGCCCGTGTGGAGAATCCACAGGGGAGTGTGGATGCCCGATTCCAGCCCTATTTAAAGCCGATTTCAGCCTAAATTTCTTGATCTTTTCCCCAACTTGAGAGAGGGTTGCGGCTAGGGTTTTGAGAGGTATTGCCAAGGGATTTGAAGAGGTTCTACAACTTCGACATCGCGCTCCATTTGGAAGAAGGTTATTGGAGAGCTTTCGTTGGCACCGATCCAGCGAGGTGTATCCTAGGCCGGACAAAAGGACCTTTGGAAAAGTCGAGGCTTCTCCATAAGACCATCCTTAAGACTATCGAGGGGGTTTTCTATGGATTACTTACTTTTACATTCGATTTCATTGTTGATTTTAACTAGCTCCACGGAGAGCTAAACCCCTTAGTGGGTACTTGGATTTGTGAACCCTATGATGTATTTGTTTCATGAAACCTTTTATTATGTTTTCATTAATTGTTGCTTTAATTGAGTTCCAATCTTGAATGCTTGATTGAATGAATACTCCTTTAGAGTGACACTAAGGTTGAGAGTTCTTATTGGTAACCCTTGTGAGTGAGTGACACACCACGAGAGTTAGACAAAGCAAGATTGGAGAGGGTTAAGAGGGTGAGTCGAGAGGTAGCGGAGCGTCCCCTTTCTCTTTCGATGTGATTTATCCTACCTCCATTTCCTCGAGTTCTGTGCGGTCATAGTAGAGTGAATGGGCTAAGGGATGACCTTCTGCTGGGGCTTACTTGCAGAGGCAACGGAGTGAAGCGTTGAAGTGATTTTAGCACATAGGGTTTAATTGTGACTAGGGACCTTCCACCTGGACCAAAGAGTTAGGTCTACATCTAAGAAGATGATTTATCACTTGGAATCCCTAGAACTCATAGCGATTCTGTACAAGTGCAAGGTGTTGAGATTGTTCGATTTCTCCTCTAGGACATGTATAGTGTCAGGCATTGTCGACCTTAGATTTTGGACCATGTATTGAAGGATCTCCACGACTCATTAATGCGTTAGTTAGGAAGCATAATAGAGGGTTTTTCACTTGAAAAGATCATCCTAGGCGGAACAATATCCGAGTACCCCATTTATATCGATTGCCTTACCTCCCCTTTACTTGTGCTTCTCTTTCCTGTCTCTTTTATTCTTGTTTACATTACATCATGTTAAAAAATCATTATTCATTTTTCACTTGGTTAAGAAACAATTTAAGTATTTTTATTCCCTACTCCCTGTGGATAAGATACCCACTCACCTGGGATTTTATTACTCGACAATCCTATGCACTTGCGGGACATACGCAAGGGCCATTGTCAGAGATATCTCATGGGATGAGTGAAAGCTACTACCTCGGTAGAAAGAGCTACCACCTCGAAAGTGTGAAAGACTCCTTGGCGGCCGCCTAGGAAAGGGCTGCCTTAGAGGATGTGTGAAGCTATTACCTTCTCGTGTTAAACATAAATTAGTCCCGCTTAATAAGAACTCTGAGGAGTACATGTTGGTTTGGCTTGAGTGAGTTTACACACACATACACAATATCGGGTTGTTGTCCTTTTTTATTCAAGTTTTTAGCTAGAGCAATGATTTCTCTTATTTGATGTTTGAACTCTTCCTTACATGTAGAATGCCTCTTTTGCATGCTTTTGGTGAACCTAAGGAAAAGCATTTCCAATTTTTATTCTTATATGCAATGTTTTATTTTTGCTTGAGGACAAGCGAAAGCTTAAGTGGCGGAGTTTGATAAGTGCTTGTGTATAAGTAATACAAAATATACTTTTCTTACATTAAGCATTACTTTCATCAGATTTTATAACTCATTCGTGTGTATTTGTGCTCTTTTGTCCATTTAGGGTTATGGAGACAAGTTTGGAAGAAAGGAAGCAAAAGTAGATCGTGGACGCGATTGTTGATAAAGTTCTTGGATCGAACAAAGGTGAAGACACAAGTTATACTCAAAGACATGTGGGTGTGTACCAACCTCCATGGTGCTCAAGTGAATACACAAGGTGGAGAGGCACAAATGCAGTCACACTGATATGTTCCAACTTATACAACATTGTCAAGAGCTTCGTCAATGTGGTTTCATTGAAGACGTGACATGATGTACCGCATGGATGTGTGCTCATTCATGTAGCCCATTGAAAAGAGTGAATTCAGGAGAATTCTGGCCAAGTACTGTAGCAGTTTATAGTAGCAAAAATCATTGTAGCAATTATTGCTCATAGCGTGCAGGAAAACAATTCCTGAAAATCCACACGGCCATATGGAAATTCCACACGCCCGTGTGGATGCCCGATTCCAGCCCTATAAAAACTGCTTTCAGAGTTTTCTTTAGGGATCTTCTTCCTATCTTTTACCCATCTTTTGGGGCGAGCGCGGCTAGGGTTTAGAAAGGCTTTTGCTAGGTTTTAGGAGCAGTTCTACGGCATTCGACATCAAGTTTCTTTGGATGAGAACTATTGGGGGAGCTTTCATTGGCATCAATTCAGCGAGGTGTGCCCTAGCTTTGACAAGGGAACCTTTTGAGAAGACGAGGCGGCTCCTCAAGACCATCGATACTGACTACAAGGGGGTTTTATCTATGGATTGCTTGCATTTACTTTCGATCTCATTATTGATTTTGTATTGCTCCATGGAGAGCTAAACCCCAAGTAGGTGCTTGGACATGTAAACCTTAAAATGATTTTGTTTCATTGACTCTTATTATGTTTCCTTTAATTGATGTTTTAATTAAGTTTCAATCTCGTGTGCTTGTTGATTTTATTTTCCCTTAGAGTGACACTAGGGTTGATAATCTATCTAGGTAATCCTTTGAAGGGATGATAACTTTATTAGGGTTAGACTTAGTGAGGTTGAAGAGGGTTGAGAGGGTGAGTCGAGAGGTAGCGGAACGTCCCCTTTCCCTTCTGACGTGATTTATCCTATATCCACATTTCAAGAGTTCTTTGCAGTTCCGATAGAGTGAATTGCCAAGAGATAAACTCTACTGGGGCTTAGTTGCACAAGCAACACAGTGAAGTGTTGAACTAATATTTGCTACTGGGGCTTAACCGTGACTAAGGGTCATTCATCTAGACCTAAGGGTTAGATCTATATTACAAAATAGGGTTGATCACTTGGCATCCCTAATGCTTCGAGCAGTCCCACACAGTGTGGGGTATTGAGAGTACTCATTTCCGCCGGGGCATAGTGTAGAGGGCTAGTCATAATTGACCTTAGGTTTGGGACCGTGTGTCTTTCGATTGCCACGACTCATTAAACTTCAACTAGTAGGCATAATATTAGTCTTGCACTTGGAACAATAGTCCTAGTGTGAGTATTGTCCAAGTACCCCATTTTACCATCGATTACCTCTCTTTCCTATTCTTGCTTGTTCTCTTTTCTCTTTACTTTCATTTGCATTGACACTTTGAATCAACATCACTACTTGGTTTTCACTATAGTTAAGTAGCAATACTTGTGTTTCTGAGCAACTATTCCATGTGGATTCGACTACCCACTTACTTGGGTATTTTTATTACTTCGACGACCCATGTACTTGCGGTACACACATGAAAAGGGTGTGTCATGTTTTTGGGGCCGTTGCCGGGGAATAGGCATTTTGGAAGCATTTGCACTTTGCTACCTTATCTATTCATCACTTATTCTATTTCACACTTTCTTATTCTTCCATTGTTTTAATTTATTTTTCTTTCTTTGATTGCATCTCCAGGTTATGACCCGAGGCAACCGTTCGACATTGGTTGAAGGTGACCCAAAAATTGGAAGAAGAACTCATAGACAGGGAAAAGAACCTGTACAAGAACAGACAAATCAAGCTGAAATAGAAGTTGAAGGGTCTGATAATATGGAAGAACAACATGAGCAGCAGAGGACACTCTCAGACTATGCAAGACCTGTAGTTCTTGGCACACAGTCTAGTATTGTACGACCACCCATTACGGCTCAAAGTTTTGACCTCAAGCCAGGCTTTATCCAGATGTTACAGTAGTCAGCACAGTTTAATGGTTTGGCCAATGAGGATCCGAACAACTACATCTAGAATTTCTTGGAAGTGTGCGCCATGCTCAAGATTAATGGAGTTATAGATGATGCCATCAAGTTGAGGGCTTTCCCATTTTCTTGAAGGGGAGAGTAAAGCAATGGTTACATTCATTACCTAGAGCATCGGTCACTACTTGGGAGGAGATGGTAAAAGCATTCCTTGCCCGATATTTCCCTCATGAAAAATCTGCGAAGCTCAGGAATGAAATATCCTCTTTTGTGCAAACGGAATTGGAGTCTCTTTTTGAGACATGGGATAGGTTCAAAGATCTCATGTGGAAATATCCTCAGCATGGGTTCCTTGATTGGATGATTATACATACTTTCTACATGGTTTGAACCCAAGCACGAAGCAACTACTTGATGCTGCAGCAAGAGGTACCTTAGGAAGTAAAACCCTCAAAGAAGGTTGACAACTCATTGAGTATTTCGTACCCCTCCGAACATTAGGGTTGGACCTAGTTTGAGTATCGAGCCTAATTAGATATTTCTCTAAGCATAATGCAATCATAGGAGGATTTGGGCGGAAGAGATTCTAGCCCAATACTTGTATGGGATTAGGGGTTAATCACCATGACCATCGAGGTTGACCTACTTTAGGAGTCTCTTGGCCCAAACTACCATCTCAACATTTTATTCTAAATTCAGGACCCAATGACAACCCTAGGGGGATTCACTATCCAAATCACCCCTTCCTATGTTTGATTCTCCGTTGTATACCAATTGTGTGATGTAGTAGTCCAGATCTTATTCTAGTTAGTTCTTTCTATTTTTGTAATTATTGTTTATCATTCAAAGTGTTAGGCTAGGAAATAGATGAAAGGGAAGTAATAGTAGCCCCTTTGCCCCATGGAATACCTGTGTCGCATACATGATATTACTTGACGACCCCGTGCACTTGCGGGACTCACACCAATACTATTCGAGCGACCCCAAGGTAATTTCCCAAGCAACACGGAGACCAATCCTTGAGAACAACTCAAAGTGATTACTTTGAGAAGTGGGAAATAAGTAGAAATGTGGACAAAAAATTAGATAAGGACCAAGATGAAGGTGCAATTACAACCCTGAATAAAAGATAGCTGGCAAAGATAATGGCAAGAAAAAATAATTTAAACATCTCCAGTAATGGATTATCAACCCAGAATTCCATACCCAACGAGATTGAAAGAAAACTAATCTGAAGTCTAATTAAAGAGCTTCCTTGAGTTGTTCAAGAAGTTATACATCAACATACCATTTGTAAATGAGCTATCTTAACTACTCAAGTATGTTAAATTCATCAAGTTGCTACTCATGAACAAGAAAAAGCTCGAGTAAGCCTCCATAATCGTCTTAACTAAAGAATGTTCAATTTTCTTATAGAAAATATTTATAAAGAAGTTAAAGGATCTAGAAAGATTTACTCTTCATTATGTAATTGGTAATTCAACTGAGAAGAAAGTTGGCAGACTTGGGTGTTAGTATCAATCTTATGCTTTATGCAATCTCTAAGAAGCTGGAATTAGGAAAGGCCAAACCCGCCAGGATGATTATTTAATTATCTAACTAATCAGTTCAGCATCCCAAAGAGCATCTGCTAAAGTGGTTAAGACGTCTACATCATAGATACTGGCCGCCTTAATTGGCATGTTCCTCTTGGAACTCCATTGATACCCATTGGTAGCTATCTCATCAATCAAGTTTTGTGCAGCTTAAGGTTTCTTACTACACAATGATCCCCTGGTTGCTGAATCAAGCATCTGTTTGGTTGCCACATTCAGGCCGTTGTTAAAGATTTGGATTTGCATCCACTCAACAATGCCATGTCGTGGGCACTTCCACAACATATTCTTTTATCTCTCCCATATATCATAGAGAGTCTCGGGCTCTAGCTTCCAGTAGGAAGAGAAATCACTTATCAACTTGGTGATCTTGGCCAGTGGAAAATATCTAGTGAGGAACTTCTTAGCTAATAGAGCCCATGTAGTGATAGATCCTGGTAGCAAGGAACTTAGCCATTACTTGGCCTTTCTTTGTAAAGAAAACAGGAACAATTGAATGCGAATCTCATACTTTGACATATTGTTTGCCATGAACGTATCACAGATCCCAAGAAAGCTCCTCAAGTGAGCATAAGGGATCCTCATCTTGAAATACATCAAATTGGCACATTTGTTGTGCTGTCTATATAAAATTGGGCTTCAACTAGAAATTGTTCGCTGCAACTGGAGGGTGAACGATGCTAGAGCCAGATTCTTCCAAATTTGGCCCTGCATAGTTTGAAATACTAATATGATTTTTGGCCATTGGTGCTTCTTGATCTACCTCAACACTGATCTCAACTGACCCTGTGTTTCTAAGGTTCACTTGTCTTAATCTCCTATGTAAAGTTCATTTAATATCTGGATCAGGGCTAGTAAATGGAGATGAGCTACCTCGGTTCATATAACCTTCAAAAGAATAAAGAAAAGTTAGCAAAACAAACAAAAATAAAGAAAATAAAGATATAAGCAAACAAAGTAAAATAATGGCTAGATTACTAGAATCCTAATGTTCCTAAAAGTTGCCACTCCCTGGCAACGGAGGCAAAAACTTGATACGCCCTTACGTATCCATTAGTACAAGGGTCCTAAGCAGTAGTAAAGTGTACCCAAAAAAGAATCTGGCAATTGAATCCACAGGGACTAATCTACGAATCAAAGATTGGGGAAAGTTCTAATCTACGAACTTAAGAAGAATAAAAAAGGTGGAAAGAGGATGGAAAAAAGTAGGAAATTAAACTGAGTTAGAAACACTGATATGGAGCAGTACACCGGACTAATCCTCTAGAGGAACATGTATTGACTCTTCTACAATGACTATCAAATACATCTTTTGGACCGAAAGGTAAACCTTAAATTAGAAGGCTCAACACCATAAGCCCTATCTCCAGGTATGTACTTGATCCTAAACTCCTATGTGTGCTCTAAGAATTGATGTTGCAGCTATGACAATCATACACATCAAGTTTTACAATTACAACTAGTGTAATCGTGCACATCAAATTTTGCAATCTCAACTATGGTAATCATGTACATCAAATTTTGCAATACAAGATCTAACATGGAAGAATCTAAAAAAACTCCATAATCATTATAAAAGAGTAAGTCAAATACACATCGGCTCAAGGTTCAATAGCCCGGGGCACCGGAGAATGGTTTGCCCCTCATAGGTTCACACGATGACCAAAAGATAGAGAAAACAAATAAGTAAGAATTCATCAAACTCCCTTTTGCTTCTCTCATGTTCCTAAATATGCTTTGAAGACCTTTCTGCTAACTTAGCTTTGTTGCAATCGGTGCTCCTCAATCTCAGCTCTCTTCCATAATCAGATGGTGGTGAAAATCATCTAATAGTCATCACAAAAAATCCAAGCAACCTAAATTTGGGGCTTAAAAACTAATTCCTGACACAAGCACGGTCATGCTTAGTACCCGTGCACTTTATAGGTTGGTGTAGGGTTTGCATCAACTCTAAAATTCTCCATGCAATTTTCTGCACGGCCATAAAGTATATACATGCCTGGACAATGCTTCCATGCGTGCTCTGGGCTCTGTGCCCATGCTTCCTTCCTTCAGATAGTTTTTTCAAGTCCTGAGATTTACACGGGGTAGAAGCATACCCTCAACATACCTGTGTTTCTCCTGAAAAGTTGTAGATGAATTCTTTTAATATCAAATTTGTTCTAATTCTTGTTCTATTGTCCTAAGACCTATTAACCTGCACACATACGCATATACACCCAAAGTAGCATCTAATATATAAATTGAATGGTAAAATACAAGAAAACCATATATAAGAGCTATATAAAATGTTGATATTGAATGCACTCATCAACAATCAACTATCTATATTAATTCAAAGGTTGGATTGTTTGGACCATAGAGATTCCAAAAAAATGATGATAACTCTCTCGAGACTATGAATGATGAGCTCTTCGCAAGTGCACGGATCGTTACCGATAATAAAGTAGTACTCAGGGTTGTCGAACCTTAACGACTGGACTTCTAGTACTAGTTGATCCTCTCATATCTAGTCAACTAAAAGGATGATGAAGGTTAATCTACTACAAGAATCAAAACAAAGGGAGAAAGAACTAAGTAAACTAGGATAGAGTGTCAATAAAAAGAGAACAATGCCCCGGGATGATCCCTAAGTGCCTAAGATATTGGCTTGAGTCTAATGCCTACCAAGGTACATTCTAAGATCCTTGTGGGTGCTTAAAAGCAATGTTGCATGTATGGCTACCAAATATGCCAAGTTCTGCAAGTATAACTACGGGCTTCATACACGCCAAGTTTTGTAACTACACTAGGTAATTACAACTACGATAATTCACACACGCCAAGTTTTACACAAGCATCTACGCAAATCAAGCACGCCAAGTTATGCAAATACATGAATAAAAATAATAAAACAATAGAACTCCATGGGTATTAGAACTCAAGTAGTCAAATTATTAAAGACAAC
The DNA here is from genome assembly GCF_009730915.1 of Dioscorea cayenensis subsp. rotundata. Lineage (NCBI taxonomy): Eukaryota > Viridiplantae > Streptophyta > Magnoliopsida > Dioscoreales > Dioscoreaceae > Dioscorea > Dioscorea cayenensis. The sequence continues at coordinate 11,251,013 of NC_052485.1, read as the reverse complement.
ATAGTTCACAATCCCGGGACACCATGGAATGGTCGAACCTTAACGACTGGACTTCTAGTACTAGTTGATCCTCTCATATCTAGTCAACTAAAAGGATGATGAAGGTTAATCTACTACAAGAATCAAAACAAATGGAGAAAGAACTAAGTAAACTAGGATTGAGTGTCAATAAAAAGAGAACAATGCCCCGGGATGATCCCTAAGTGCCTAAGATACTGACTTGAGTCTAATGCCTACCAAGGTACATTCTAAGATCCTTGTGGGTGCTTAAAAGCAATGTTGCATCTATGGCTATCAAATATGCCAAGTTCTGCAAGTATAACTACGGGCTTCATACACGCCAAGTTTTGTAACTACACTAGGTAATTACAACTACGATAATCCACACACGCCAAGTTTTACACAAGCATCTACGCAAATCAAGCACGCCAAGTTATGCAAATACATGAATAAAAATAAGAAAACAATAGAACTCCATGGGTATTAGAACTCAAGTAGTCAAAGTATCAAAGACAACATAGTTCACAATCCCGGGACACCATGGAATGGTCAGCCCCTCATAAATTCATACAAATGAGAGAGAATGACAAGCATAAGGAAGAGAGACATCTAGACTTCCCCCTCTTTACAAAATCTCCTCAAATGTACTTCAATAGCTCCATGGAATGGGCAACTCCATTCCTCGGTGTCTCTAACTCACCCTTTGCCTCCTTAGCTCCAGTGGTGGTTGCTGATCATCGTTCCTTTGAAGGTTCCTCCGCTGGAGAAGAAAACTCCCGAATAATATCTACCTTGAAACCCTAAATCTGGGCAATAAAAAGGACTTTTTGGGCTCAACAAGGTCTAAGCACAATCGTGCTTAGACCGTGCTCTTCTCAAAGCTACTGAATAAAAAGGGCTAAGTGCCATCCAGAGGGAATCACAGGGAGAGCACTATCGTGCTCCACCATGCTTCGCCTTAAAGTATAGGACATTCTTTCTCCAAAGTAATCACGGGGAGAAAACACCCTTGTGCTTTACCCGTGCTCTCGCTGACAACCATGGAAGTCCCAGAAAGAAGAAACCATGGGGAGATAGCACACATGTGCTCTGCCTGTGCTTACAATGGACACTTAGAAGAGTTGTCTTCATTGGTTGGTTTTGTCCCTAATTTCACTTCATGTGTGTTATGAGCCCTAAAAACTTGCAATAGAGACAAACATATCCAAAATCGCACATTTATAGACAAAATGCGCTAAAAGATAAGCGAAGGAGTATATTAGAGATATGCAAAATGTGATATAAAATGCACTCATCAAATACCCCACACTTGAATCATTGCTTGTCCTCAAGCAATTTGAACTCAATATAAATGAAAGGATGAGTGCATGACATCTGATCTCATCAAAATAGAAAACACTAAATTTTAGAGGGATTAAAGGCAATTAAGGACAAGATCATAATTACTCAAATAAAAACCCTACTCTTGTTTTAAAAACCTAATAAGTGTGTATACCCTTGAGTTGAGTGCCACATGTACCACTGGGTCAACAAAATGGACCGAGACTTGAATTCTTACTAAACTAACTAGGTAGTAGTTTCATACACCTTGAAGGTACCCCTTTCTTGCGGTAGGTCATCGAATAGACACTTGCAATGCCCAAAATTTGACTACTCAAGAGCGGCTTTCACACTTTCAAGGTGATAGCTCTTTCTACCAACTATTTACAAAATAAAAGAGTGCAACAGGTAGGGCATTCCACAAGGAATCTGACTTCCCAGTTTTTTCTTAACAAGTCGCACACAAAAATTCAACCCAAACAAGTTACTCAGCAACTCGGATAAAGAGAATTGATCTAGGTTTTCAACACAAGAATGAGTAAATATTATGGTTCATAATAAGGGCCTTAACATGCACAATACCCCCTAAACTTAAGATTTTCTATCAATAACAATCATAGATCGTCCTAAGTCATGCAATCACCCTTAAACATGTAACATGAACCCTCCCCACACTTGATGGTGCATTGTCCTCAATGTACAAATATAGGCAGTAGTAGAGATGAAAGATTGAGAACCAAAATAAAGAGGGGGGTTCGTACGACATTCCATCAGCCAATCCACCACAACTATTCCTGAGATGATACGAGAGACATATAAGTGGAGCTCAATAGTCCAAACAGCATAATATAATAAAAACTAAAAAATACAGAAGGAAAATGCATCAAATAAACAAACCAAAATGTTAGTTTAGTAGGGAATATCCCTTACTAACTAAACACACTCAAGTCTAACAAAATACAAAAAGAAATACAAGTCCAAATACTGAAAACTAAAAAAGAAAAGTAGTCGTGCAACGATCAAAATGGGACGCTCTCAGAAGAAGAAGAAGCAGCATCTTTAGAAGAAGATGAAGCAGAATCCTCAGCCCTAACAGCAGCGTCTGTTCCCTCCTGAGGTGGTGATTTGATAGGAGAGGATGGCTCAGGGGACTAACGAATCCCTAAGTGCTCGGCAATCTTGGTGACACTCCACTAGAGCCACCGAAATGCCGAGGCAGAACAAACAACCTAATCAGTATGGCTCGAAGAGTGGCGTGAGGGTCTCTGTGGAGAGGCAGCGGCAGTAGGAGATGGAGGAGTAGGGGTAGCAACAGTATCGATAGGGTGCCGCACACGATACTCGGACCCTCGTGCGGTGTGAACCCTCTGTAGCATCCCCATCGACCTCAAGGTCTCGAGGGACATGGGGGCGACTCCTCCTACCACTCGCATATGGTCAGTCCCCTCAGGGATGCACATCCCCCAGATCAATCTAGTGATGTATGGGCCCACAAAAAATGATCCAATATAAGTGTTTGTCCCCTGATGGGCAATGGAGATGGCTACCTTGTACCCTAAATGCATCTGAAACCCGTCAAACATAATCTCGTCAGCTAACCACTCCCATATTATCACCCCCGACCTATCAAAATGTGGCTAAGCACAAAATGAATGTACCTCAGGACAGAGATAGGAGTGTGGAAGCCTTAGACCAATGATATTCATAGGTGGGGTCAGTACTGAATCTCCTCCAAGCATCCTCCTAAGACTCTCCACCGGCCAGAAAATCAATAGTGAATCATATGCAGGGTTCGAGTGAACTCCACTTCATAAAGTCCCAGCCGAATGGAGAACTCAGTGAGACTCATCTGCCGCAGTGTGCCATATACCTGAAACTGGAACAAGTCTCCATGATAAAAAGCCATAGTGCCGCGAGATAGCTCAAATGTAGCCAACACCTCGAAGGCCAACTGCTTGTAGATGTTTGATAAGTGCTTGAGTAGACATATTTTTATATATGTTTTACATGCATTGAGAATCATTTTTACTGTGCTTTATGTCTCATATTGTGTATTTGGTGTTCTTTTATGCATATAGGTTGTGAATGCCTTGAAGAGTAAAAAGGAAGCAAAGATAGGCTATAAAGACACAATGTTGGGAGTTTTTGTTCAATTCAAGGATCAAGACACGAGAGCAGTTCATAAACGTGGAGATGTGTGCCAACTTCCAAGAAGATTCAAGTCAATTCACTATTTGGAAGGGCACAAAGGCAGCCACATCTTCATATTCCTTCTTTTTGTGAAGATTGCAAGACCTCTCAAAGATACGTCGATGAAGAAAAGTTTTATAGCCTACCACATGGACGTGTGCCGGGACATGTGGCCTTAAGAGAAGAGTGTTCGGATCGCGTTTTGTGAAAAGTACTGTAGCAATTTCACTGTGGCAATTGCGCGTGGAAATTCCACACGGGCGGGTGAGGGCACGTGACAGACACGATCTAAGACCTATAAATAGCCGTTTTGCCCTATTCTTTCTCATCTTTTGTGCGGCTCTTGAGGGGTGAGACGGCTAGGGTTTGTAGAGGAGGTCTTTGCGGCTTTGGAGACGCTTCGTCACCAACTTTGATCGATTCCTCCTCCGTCATAGCATCAAGGAAGCCACCGGTGAACCTAGCTTCGGAGTGGGTCCTTCAAGACGTCGAAGCTCTCCATCAAGGCCATCAGTTCATATATAAGGGGGGTTTATTTCTATGGTTTTAATGTACTTTCATTCATTGATGGTGTGTTTTGTATGTTGCTCCATGGAGAGCTAAAACCCTAGAGGGTATTTGGGCTTGTGAACCCTAGGATTCTCATCTTTTGTGGATTTGCTTAGAGTTTCTATTTAATCCGAATTTGATTAAGTTTTAATCTTGTATTCTCATTGCTTGCTTGTGTAATTAATCCTTGTGGTTGATTGGATTTGCATGATTTGTTACTTTGATGTGAGAGAGGTCTCCATTAGAGTTAGAACTTCAAGGTTAAAGAGGGTTGAGAGGGTGAGTCATGAGATAGTGGAGTGTCCCCTCTCCCTTCCGATTGAGTGTATTCTATCTCCGTTCCTTAAGCTCTATGCAACCATATTTGGTGTGAGGCATGAGATTGAGAGATTTCTCCGCCGGGACCTTGTAGGGGGTTAGGATCCTTCACCGGGAATTAGGGTTGGATCAATCTTTAGGAATCGGATATAACTCTTGGAATCCCTAGAGTGCTTTGCAGTCATATGTGGTGTGAGGTGTTGAGATTGAGCGATTTCTCCACTGGGACCTCGTAGGGGACTAGTATCGGTGATCGGGAGGCCGGATCCGATTATGTTTGGATTTCCACGACTTAACTTACTCATCATAGAAACACTTTGCTTATTCGGTACCTAATACCTGAATCCTAGGGGGAGCATTGCCCGAATACCCCACTTTTACTGATTGAGATCTCCATCCATTTAACCCTTGCATATTCGTCTCCGGGATTCACTTCTTCGCACATTAGATCACCACACCTTTCCATTTATCATTAGGTTAGAAAGCAGAGAAGAAGTTAGTACTAGTAGCCCTGTTCCCTGTGGATTCGACTACCCACTCACCGGGGTAATTATTACTTCGACACCCCTGCACTTGCGGTACATACACGCATATTCGAACGTGTCAATGTTGTGGGTAATCATGAAGTGTTGCCTTCAAGCCCTAAAACTAATCATCTGCCTGACCTCGTCCTTTTTTCCAACCTCACATAGCACATCCCAATCTATCTCCTTCGATTCGCCAAAATGACGTCGAGAAAGACGTGTGTAACGGTCCTGGTGCACCTGAGAATGGAAGACAGGTGTCAAGTCGGTGGACAAGGCCGGCCCCTCACATTGAGACCTCCTCGACGATGATGGCCCATATGAGGTGTGTTTTCTCTGCATAATGTGTAAAAGAAACAGCTTAGTTTAGTTCAATAATTAAAGATTTCAGGCTGAGCACGGTCATGCTTCACGAAGAGCAAAACAGTGCTTCAAGGCGAGCTTCTTCCCCAAAAAGCCCTAAGGACTAGCAAGCTCATAGGGAAATCGACATCAATAAAGCGCATTCATTTTAAGCCAAACGATGTACATAAATCGTTTACAAATAAAGGGAGCATGAAATCAAACCAAAGCCTTAAGTGAAGCTAAAGAACTTACCGGAGATGAGAGAGACACACAAACAAGTGAGGAGAAAAACGATGAATGGGCGGCGAGCACCAATAAAACTCTCAAGAAAACAAGCGCTACAAAGGAAAAAAGAGGGGCCACAAGAGAAATGGGGTGGAGAATCAACCGGCGGCTAGGTTTTCAAATGGTGATGGAGGAACCGACCAGTCGCCCCATCGAGCACACCCTAAGAACAGGCGTGCTCACATGCCAAATAGTGTGATTGTGCTGGAGGGAGCACGGTCGTACCCAGCTCGTACTTCCTTCCCGTGGTTATCTCGGGAAAGTTCCCTAAGACACCAAGATATGAAGCACGGTCATACAAGGAGCACCGAAACCGTGCTCACTAGTAAGCATGCTCTTGTATGCCCCGTGCTCATCCTGGAATGCTTCACGAGATAAAAACCAAGAAAACCACGACATGAGAATGGACGTGCTCTACCTGTGCTCAGCCTGAAACACCCAGCACCTAGCAATCTTTCTTAAATTTTACATTGAAAGACTATAGACATGAGAGAAAGCCCCGGGAGAGATAATCGCCGAAGAATCACCACTTCAAAAATTGATTATTAAGGAAAAGCATTGCACAGCTACAAATCATTGCAAACCCCTGAAAATCGACAAAACTAACTAAAAGAAAATAAAACAAACACTTGGGTTGACTCCCAATGAACAGTTATTTAACGTCACTTGCTTGACGTACCTATACGCATCAAGGGGGTTCGTGAAATCGAGACCTCTCATGACCACCTAAAAAGCAGTTGCATGCATATGGTGCTAAGGTATTACTTAGATTGATCTCACCAAAATTCAGAAAAGGCGACCATGTTATTTCAATGGTGGGGCAGGTGGCTTCCTCTTCCTCGGAATTACTTGTTTCCACCACCTCTTGGCACGAGAGAATTTTTTTCTGATGGCTCACGAGGCAAGGAAGGTCCCGGAAGCACCACATCTTGATAACATAATTCTCCCACCAACTCTTCAGATTCATCAACCTCATGCGGATCATTTTCCAATAGCTCAGATAGTTTATCCTTCATAAGTGTGTCCTGCATATACTTAGAAACAAAATTATCAACAACATCAGCATAATAATAAGTATCGCCAAAATCCATAGTTGTCTCATTGAGTCTCAAAGTTTGAAGATGACTTCTTCGTCTCCTACTCAGAGTGTCATTCGACCGTCCTTGACATCACTTGGGGCTTTTGAGGTCGCCAAGAACGGTCTTCCTAGAATGAGGGGGATGTCAACCTTTTCATTAACATCGAGGATCACAAAGTCTACAGGAAATATGAATTTGTCCACCTTGATCAAAACATCTTCAATTATCCCTCTTGGCTGCCGGATGGATCTGTCGGCCAACTGTAGTGTCATTATCATGGATTTTTTTTTCCCCGAGCCCTAGTTTTTGGAAAATTCTAGGGCATCATGTTGATACTTGCCCCAATATCGGCTAAAGCTTTCTCATCCACAAGCCCTCCAATAGTGCTAGGTATGATAAATCCCAGGGGTCTTTTTCTTTCTTGGGAAGCTTGCTGTGATTAGGGTTGAGCACTCTTAACTCAGTGTCACCAAAAATACTTCAATCATCCAACTTCAAAATGTATCAAAGTGGTCATTCAAGTTACAACAACTTTTATCGAGCAGTCACCCGAGACCTTCCCGCACCAAATAGCTTACGTGCTCGCCCGATAGAATTGCCACGTAAGCTTGATGATGTGGGCATCAGATGCTGACTCAGCTTTTACGGTGCCCACGTAAGCTATTGGGTGACAGAAAATCTCGGGTGATTACTCACTGAAAGTTTTTGTAATTTAGATAACCATTTTGATATATTTTGAAGTTGGATGACTATAATGAAAGTAAGACAAAGTTATATGGCTATTTAAAAAATTAAAACTCAAATAAGATTTTAACCATAATAGTGCATTTTAGCCATAGAAACACTTTTAACTTTGGAAATCCAAACATTAAATGTTTAACTTTGGAAACACTTCTAAAAGTATTGTTTTTACTAAACCTTAAACAATACAAAATGCTTTTTTCACAATCAAGCCAAAATTACCTTTGGGTTATACAAATATTTTTCATAAATAGGATCATATCTTATTTTTATGCACAATCTCTCTCTCTGGGTGTATATATATTTAATGATATTTATTATTTTTATTTCAAATCAATAAATTCTTATCTGGTCCATATAATATATTTAAAAGATTATCTTTATATAGGATATAAACCTAATAATTTACTTATACCCGATATTATATATATATAGATTTCATCTACTTAAAGCTTATATTTTGTCTATGTTTGATATTATTGTAAAATGATATTCAAAAATCAATTCAAGCATTACTACCCAAACACAATAAGCAAAAGTTTGAAGTGTTTTAAAGAGATCACCTTATATACCATAATTTAACTTACTTCATAGGCAGTTTAACTAAATATACGTTTATAAAATTTTTATTTATAAAAATTAAAGTCTCCTATTTTGTAAAAGTTTATCCAAAATAAGATTTCGGCGTACATGAATAAATTTACAACTTTCTCTTTATTTGGTAGAAAGATTTTTTTATGTAAATAAAAATTTTCGAATTTTGATATGTTGAATGCTTCTAACATGATTTATTAAGAAATTATATATTATTAATTATTAAGATTAGTATTATTATTAGTCTACTATATTCTCACTAACAAATTTGAAAACTAATGTTAGTTTCATGATATACTGTGGATTTGAAGACATCAACACTGAAATTACTTAAATGTAAATTATTTTAAAAAAAACCATAAATTGCTGGAGATGCTTTTTTTATTTTTGAAAAAAAGAAACCAAACCATAAATTATTTTAAGTGATTGATTTGTCTCACACTTTTATTTTTGGCAAAATAGAAATAAATAAATAAATGCTATGATTCAATTTTTTGGGAAAAAAAACTTTAATGTAATTTGGTAAGATCTTTTTTTCCCGTTGAAAAAGTTGTTTGGTGTTCATGATCCTTCTTTAAAAAATTACATAAATAAACATCATAAGTGTTTTAAATAACATTTACTTAAATAAGGTTTTTTTTTTTTTTGCATAATATTAATGTTTAATTAGGTTTTTACCGAGAACTTTTTTTTTAAATCAAAAGTAAAAAAAATAATAATAATAATAATAATAAAACTTTTCTCCAGAGATTTTGTTAATAATAATGTTTTTAACACCTTCCTCTTTATAAATTAGGTTAGGTTACGAGTGTTTAATTTATTTTGGAAATATTTCTCCCTTGGGCCCCAAAAATAAATATTTCAAAGAAAAATAAAAATAAAGGATAAAAAAGTTACACGTATCCATACCAGCACAAAGTCATTACAAACAACTCTTATTGCCACCAAACCAAACCACTGGCCTTGGCCACCTTACCAACCCCCAAACCTACCCACTCATTCTATATAAGGCTTCCAATCTCCTCCAATACTCGACGCCTCCAAATTCCTATCTTCATAGTTCATACCTCTTAACAATGGGCAGTCTTCAAGCTGACCTTCTCGAGGCCAACCAAACCTGCCACCCAAAACCTCTTGACCCTGAAGAATTTCGCCGACAGGGCCATTTGGTTATCGACTTCTTGGCCGACTACTACCACAATGTTGACAAATATCCCGTTCGTAGCCAGGTTGAACCTGGTTATCTCTCCAAGCTCATCCCTGACACCGCACCCAACAACCCAGAACCCATTGAAACCATACTGCAAGACGTTCAGAATGACATTGTGCCCGGGATCACCCACTGGATGAGCCCCAACTACTACGCCTACTTCCCGTCCAGTGGCAGCACTGCCGGGTTTCTCGGCGAGATGCTTAGCACTGGCTTCAATATTGTGGGTTTCAACTGGATGTCATCCCCGGCCGCTACTGAGCTCGAGACCATCGTCATGGACTGGCTCGGCAAAATGATCGACCTACCTCCGTCCTTCCTTTACTCTGGCGGCGGTGGTGGTGTGCTCCAAGGTACCACCTGCGAAGCCATTCTCTGCACTCTTACAGCGGCGCGTGACAAGATCTTGAATGAGATTGGCCGAGATCAAATCACTCGTTTGGTTGTCTACGGCTCCGATCAAACTCACTGCGCGTTACGTAAGGCCGCGCAGATCGTCGGCATCCAACCACGAAACTTCCGAGCTATCGAAACTTATCAGTCAAACGCGTTCGGGCTTTCACCAGCGTCATTCCGTGAAGCACTCGTTGCTGACATCGCCGCCGGGCTGGTCCCGCTCTACCTCTGCGCGACGATCGGGACGACCTCGTCCACCGCCGTCGATCCAATCGCTGGCCTCTGCGACGTCGCGAAAGATTTCGGAGTTTGGGTCCATGTCGACGCCGCATACGCTGGAGGCGCATGCGTGTGCCCGGAGTTTCGCCATTTCATTGATGGAGTGGAGAAAGCCAACTCCTTCAGCTTCAATGCTCACAAATGGTTCTTCAATAACTTGGACTGTTGTTGTCTATGGGTTAGAGAACCTGCAGCTCTAGTGAACGCACTGTCAACAAACCCGGAGTATTTGAAAAACAAGGCCACTGAATCTAAGCAAGTGATTGACTACAAAGACTGGCAGATTGCACTCAGCCGAAGGTTCCGTGCAATGAAGCTGTGGCTGGTGTTGCGTAGTTATGGAGTTGCCAGCCTGAGGAATTTCATTAGGAGCCATGTGAAGATGGCAAAGCTGTTTGAAGACATGGTGCAGACGGACAAGAGGTTTGAGATTTTCTTGGCGAGGACCTTTGCTATGGTTTGCTTCCGGCTTCTCTTGCCGACGTCAAAATCAAAAGGTAAAGAGCCAGAGAGGGTGGTGGCGATTGAGAACGAGCTCAACCAGAAACTCCTTGAGGCGGTGAACTCATCTGGAAAAATATACATGACTCATGCTATAGTTGGAGGAGTATATATCATAAGATTTGCCATTGGAGCTTCTTTGACAGAGGAGAAGCATGTGAAATTCGCATGGAAGGTGGTTCAAGACCATGCTGAAGCGTTACTTGCAACCTTGGATTGATCTGTGAAGAGTTTAATTATGCGTTGTTTGATTCACTGTAAGTCTTTATAATTATTGAACTTTATGATCAGCATCGGTATCCTTTTAAGGGACGAGCTTCAAGTTTGAGATTTGTTTCTATATATCATAAATAAATTGTGTTCAATTGTGTTCTATCCACATTCCACACCTTTTTTTTTTTTTCTTTTTTAATTATATATGTATCGCCATGCATGAATGGGCAGGTGAACTTGTTTTGTTAATGATATTATTTATTAATATATAAAAATTTTCAAATATATATATATATCTATATATACCTCTAAATAATTAATTGTTATTAAAAAAATCTTTCAATTTATTGCCACCAAATATTTAAAAAGACGAATTTAAATTGTAATTCACATAAAATAAAAATATAAATGTTATGAATATAATAGGTATCTCGTGAGAGAATGAATATAGTGAATATAATAATTTTTCATCTACACAGGATCCTAACATAATTTGTTCTCAACCACCTTAAATAAATGAATTGATAAATAAACAGTGGTACTTTCTCCAAAAATGAGTAGCATAGCTCGCGAGATGAATTGACATTCATTTAGTTCATTTGTTTTTTTCATGTATTCTACTACATATAAAATAATTGGTGTTGGCCCACATGCCTGTACGAGGACGCTCACGAGTGCGGACATTTTCATCAACAGGTGACAAACTTCATGAGCTGGGCTCATTCATCAGCAAGGACAAGATTCACGTTTTGGGAAATTCAGAAAAACAAAAATTATCAAAATATGTTTTTGATATTGTTTTTAAATTAGTCTCCTAACTTTTTTAAGTGGAAATATACAAATAAATTTTTATATCCATTTTATTATGTATTTGCAATATGCTTCAATTCCTACGTCAGTTCCTTAGCTTATGTGTACGTAATTAATTTTACACAAATCAACTGTGCTAGTTGAAGAGTGTGAATTGCACTCATTAAAGTCACAAGTGAGTCAGAAGTAATTACTCAAATTACGTGCTCCCATTAATGCACAAAAAAAAGGAGCCCGACCTTTCTCTCTCAAGAATACATAGAATATTCTCTATTTATGAAAATTTATAAATCATAAATATAGAAAACATTAATCAGAAAACCCTAAAATACGGATATGCGTGGATTTTTTTCCCTTGTGATGTGACATCGTTGTTTTTTTTTTTTATATTTTTTAGTTTTATTATTTGTCGTCTTCATTTGGTTTTTTTTTAATATTGCATTTATATTATTTAATTACGTAAATACGTAATTTATAAAAAAAATAACCAATACACACTAAACGGTGAAAAATATGTAATTAATTTTTCACTGTTTTTAATTTTATAAAATTTTTAACAATTTTACATTTTAATCCATAAAATATTTTAAATTATATTTTTAATTAATATAAAATTATACATTTTTAACCCCTAAATAAAAAGTCACAACAGTCAAATTTGCACTTGTCAAAACTTGCACTTGCCAGGACAAATAAACCTGCAATTTTCAGAAATTATGTGGCCTGAAAATAAAAACTGATAAAGGTCAAAAGTACTATGATTAAAATTTCAACCAAAAAGAATCTATTTCATTAAAAAAACCTTAAATACTTAAGATCCTTCTCTATATAGCCCCAAATGTCATATTTTAATTCTTACCCTACTACTCATTTTGATTAAATTCAAACTACAGCTATATGAAATTATTAATGTCAGATGTATATAGTAAAAAGTGGCAACAATCAAATCTGCAATGGTAAGTTTTATGATTGTCAATTCGACATTTATTATAAATTATGGGTCAAACCTGCAACCTACATCAATCAGTCAAATAAAATAAAAGTAAACCATGCAATAATAAAAAGTCACAATGGTCAAATCTGCACTTGTCAGAACTTGCACTAACCATGACAGTCAAACCTGCAACTCTCAGAAATTATGTGGCCCAAGAATTAAAATTGGTAAGGACCAAAAGTACTATGATAAAAATTTTAACCAACAAAAATCTATCTCATTAAAAAGCTTAAAATACTTGAGATCCTTCTCTATACAACCCCAACTGTTATGTTCTGATTCTTACCCTACTCAATTTGTTTAAATTCAAACTATAACTATATGAAATTATTACTATCAGATATGGAATAGTAAAAAGTGACAACAATCAAATTTGCAATGATAAAAATTATGATTGTAAATTCTACATATGTCATAAATTATGAAGGTAAAAACTGCAACTTGTATCAATCAATAAGATTATATAAAGGTGAACCATGCAATAATAAAAAGTCACAAAGGTCAAATCTGCACTTGTCAAAATTTGCACCTATCAGGACACTCAAACCTGTAGCTCTCAAAAATTATGGGGCTTAAGAATAAATTGGTAAGGGTCAAAAGTACTTTGATAAAAATTTCAACTAACAAGAATCTATCTCATTAAAAAGGCTGAAATACTTGAGATCCTTCCTTATATAACCCCAATTGTTATGTTTTGATTCTTACCCTACTACTCACTTTGTTTAAATTCAAATTATAGCTATATGAAGTTATTATTGTCAGATAGAGAATAGTAAAAAGTGACAACAATCGAATCTGTAATGATAAGAACTATGACAGTCAATTCTACATCTGTCATAAATTGTGACGATCAAAATTGCAACCTGCAACAATTAGTCAGATAAAATGAAGGTGAACCATGCAATAATAAAAGGTCACAATTGTCAAATATGCACTTGCTAGAACTTGCACCTACTAGGAAGGTCAAACCTATAACTCTCAGAAATTATGTGGCCTAAGAATAAAAACTGGTAAAGACCAAAAGTAGTATGAATAAAATTTCAACCAAAAACAATCTATCACATTAAAAAGCCTGAAATACTTGAGATGCTTCCCTATATAACCCCAACTGTTATATTTTGATTCTTACCTTACTCAATTTGTTTAGATTCAAACTACAACTATATGAAATTATTACTATCAGATATAGAATAGTAAAAAGTGACAACAATCAAATTTGCACTGACAAGAATTACGATTGTAAATTCTTCATCTGTATAAATTATGACGGTAAAAACTACAACTTGCATTAATCAATCAGATAATATGAAAGTTAACCATGCAATAATAAAAACTCACAAAGGTCAAATCTGCACTTGTCAAAACTTGCACCTAACAAAACACTCAAACCTGTAGCTCTCAGAAATTATGGGGCTTAAGAATAAATTGATAAGGCTCAAAAGTACTACGATAAAAATTTCAGCCAACAAGAATCTATCTCATTAAAAAGGCTGAAATACTTGAGATCCTTCCCTATATGACCCCAATTATTATGTTTTGATTCTTACCCTACTACTCACTTTGTTTAAATTCAAATTATAGATATATGAAATTATTATTGTCAAATATAGAATAGTAAAAAGTAACAACAATCAAATCTGTAATGATAAAAACTATCACAGTCAATTCTATATCTGTCATAAATTATGATGATCAAAATCGTAAGCTGCATCAATCAGTCGGATAAAATGAAGGTGAACCATGCAATAATAAAAAGTCACAATTATCAAAATATGCACTTGTTAGAACTTGCACCTACCAAACAGTCAAACCTGTAACTCTCATAAATTATGTGGCCCAAGAAGAAAAACTGGTAAAGACCAAAAGTATTATGAATAAAATTTCAACCAAAAAGAATCTATCTCATTAAAAAGCCTGAAATACTAGAGATCCTTCCCTATATAACCCCAATTGGTGTGTTTTGATTCTTACCCTACTCAAATTGTTTAAATTCAAACTACAATTATTTGAAATTATTACTATTAGATATAGAATAGTTAAAAGTGACAACAATCAAATCTGCAATGATAAGAATTATCACAATCAATTCTACATATGTAATAAATTATGACAGTCAAAACTGCAACCTGAATTAATTAGCTAGATAAAATAAAGGTGAACCATGCAATAATAAAAAGTCACAACAGTCAAATATGCACTTGTCAGAACTTTCACCTACCAGAATAGTCAACCTACAACTATCAGAAATTATATGGCCTAAGAATAAAAACTGGTAAGGGCCAAAAGTACTATAATTAAAATATCAACCAACAAGAATCTATCTCATTAAAAAGCTTGAAATACTTGAGATCCTTCTCTATATAACCCCAACTTTTATGTTTTGATTCTTACCCTACTCACTTTTTTAAAATTCAAATTACAGCTACATGAAATTATTACTATCAATTATGGAATAGTAAAAAGTGACAACAATCAAACTTGCAATGATAAGAATTATAAAAGTCATTCTACATCTGTCATAAATTATGACGGTCAAAACTACAACCTACATCAATCAATCAGATAAAATGAAAGTGAACCATGCAATATTAAAAAGTCACAATGGTCAAATTTGCACTTGTCAGAACTTGCACCTACCAGGACACTCAAACCTACAACTCTCGGAAATTATGTGGTCTAATTATAAAAACGGGTAAGGGTCAAAAATACTATGATTAAAATTTCAACCAATAAGAATTTATCTCATTAATAAGTCTAAAATACTTGAGATCATTTCTGATATAACCCCAACTGTTATGTTTTAATTCTTAGCTTACTCACTTTGTTTAAATTCAAACTACAACTATATAAAATTATTACTGTCAGATATGGAATAGTTAAAAGTGACAATAATCAAACATGCAATGGTAAGTATTATGATAGTTAATTCTGCATTTGTCATAAATTATGACGGTCAAAACTACAACCCGTATCAATTAGTCTAAAAAAATGAAGGTAAACCATCCAATAATAAAAAGTCACAATGGTCAAATTTGCACTTGTAAAAACTTGCACCTACCAAGACAGTCAAACCTGTAACTCTCAAAAATTATGTGGTCTAAGAATAAAAACTAGTAAGGGTCAAAAGTACTATGATTAAATTATCAACCAACAAGAATCTATCTCATTAAAAGCTTGAAATACTTGTGATCCATCCCTATATATTCCCAACTGTTATGTTTTGATTCTTACCTTACTCACTTTGTTCAAATTCAAAATCTGTAATATATTCCTCGATCTTATTCAAAAATGGCAGAAAGATCACTTGTTCTAGTTTACTAACTACAATGGTTCCATTACAACAAGTGAAGATAGTGTTATATATTTGTGTGACAATCAATCTTGTTTCTACGCAGAAAATGATATCTCTTTACTATTTTTTAAAGAGAATCATTGAATAAAACATAGAAGCATCGAACAGTGAAATGATTACGCATATCAAATACATGCTCCCTATTTCTTCTGGCAATGGAAGGATTTGCTATCGATCATTTAAATTGTGATCAGTATGGGAAGGTTGCCAATCTTCATGTGAAAACTGTCTCGGTCAGCTTGACTCACCTCATTCTATAGAGACATGAGGTACATATTCAAATAAGGGTCTACATAAAGTCCATCTCTAAAGCCATCGAATATCTACTATGATTGAATGGAGGAATTCCAGGATAATTAGAAGATTAGCTGATGGCAATATCAACTAATGATAGAGATGGCTGGTAAACTTCATCTTGTTATTAATGTTAACTAGGTTCATCACTACTCACACGCGCGAGAACCACACCTACAACGCCTTGGTGGAGAAGGACTCGATAGTGGAGCATCTACATCAGCTGTAGGGAAGGCTCGAAGTGGGGTTAGTAGAACATTACCTCTTCTTCGAGGATATAAAAGGCCATGATCTGATGATAAAAAGATAATAGTGTTGGTGATATACCAGTCATAATATGATCTCGAAATTGCATTCCCCCCGACTGGAGCATTAAGCTAAAGGCAACGTGATGCTATTTCTCTCTCCAATATCCAATCCACTTAGCATGTGTTATCTCCAAATCTATGTCTACTCTACCATGGAGATCATGTTCATGGGGCAGTCCAATGTCTACTGATGCTTGTGGAATGCCTTAAGTGTATCCAAATTGTCTTATTATTCGATTGGTTAGGTGCCACTCAATAACTTTAAAATGGATCAATGATGTATATGCAGTCCATAATAACCTGTTAGTATAAATTTCAAATGAAACCTCTGCAATTATATCGTTGATAAGTGCTAATTAGATCATATTTTTTACATCATTCATACTACATTTAGCATGAAATTTGACATGTTTAGTACCGCATTAGTACGAAATTTCAATATTTTATTCACCATGATTTTTATTTCTGGTTTAGGGGAAAAAAGTGAATATGGGTTGTTTTGAAGTAAAACTGGCCAAGTTGATGAATCAGAACTTCACAACGGTTCACAACGGTGTGGTGACAAGTTATAACACTCGTTGTCTACACTTACCACTCCTGTTATGAAGTCGTGGCAGCATGGAGTCATTGGAAGCCACACTGAAGTCACGACAGCCTCACAACAGCCATTGTGAAAACCCACAACACCCATCTTGGGGCCGTGGTGGATCCGATCACTATAAATACCCAAGTTTTCTCTAAATTTGGGGAGACTCTTTCACCAAATAAGGTAGGGCGGCCGGAGTTCTAGAGATCTAAGAAACTGGAGACGAAGTTCTTCCATATTTCAATAAATTTCGGTGAGGTTTCTCAAGGATAATCCAACAATCATGTTAAAGGAAGGTGCGAATGACACACACCGTCCAGACAATCTTAGGATCCTCTCACCCTCAACCTTAGAGGACCCGTTGGAGGCAGTTAATTTAGGAATTCTATTGAATGCTTATTTATTCTTGGTCTTATGGTTTTTCATGCTTTCATTGTCTATTTTATGATCTATAAGAACCTAATTCGAGGAAAATTGTTTGTCTAGGTCCCTCGATTATTATTTATGAATCTTGATTGTTTAATCCAATAAATCTTTCTAGTTTTTGTGAATAATTGCATGTGTGCTTGAATGATTTTTTTGTTAATGTGGATGAAGAAGATCTGCCCCCACATTAGAAGACCCATGCTATGTTAGATCTATGCATGCTTTAAGAGGTTAGGTATTGGTAGATCTCTGGATTAGGGATTGATTGCCCCTTAGTCTTAGGGTTTAATTTATCCTTTCTCTTGGAATTCCCACACTTAAGGCAAACATAAGAGCTTGGGGTGGAAGAGATTCCATCTTAAGCTCCTAGTGATTTAGACCTAGTTGCCAAGGGATTTGGGACTAGTAGGCCTTTGAATTCCCATGATCTAATTGTAGAACACGATTGTCACACTAAACGCCTACCATAAGTAATAATCAAGATAACTATCATACAACCTCCAAACTAATTCCATTTATGCTTAAAGATTCTCCAATTATATTATGTATTATATTGTAGAATTAAATTAAAGAAAGAACGTAAATGTTTAGTCTATTGATTAAGTGAAAAGGTAGTAATAGAAGCATCTCGCCGTTCCTGAGGAAATACGACCCTCGTGCTCATTCACGAGGTATTACTTGGCGATTTGTGCACTTACGGTATTAACAAACCAATTGTAATACTAATTGTATATCGCATGTTGACATTTGCACATATTTAACATCACACATAAAGCATCTGTTAATTGTCCATATCATATGGCCTCCACTTTATATGTGTGTGTGTGTGTGTGTGTGTGTGTGTGTGTGTGTGTGTGTGTGTGTGTGTGTGTGTGTATAATTTACCTGTTATGGTTCCATTTGATCGATTAACTGTCTATACACCCTAATATTATGGTTGTTACTATGTCTGTCATCATCCACTTGAATGTACGTCCACCTGAAAAGAAGAATGAGTTAGATGATAGTTTAGGTAGTTCATTAAAAAATGAATAATTATTAAAAATCATTCTTACCTGCGGGTTAGAGGAAATAACACTTTGGATTGAGTTTGTGGAGATATGTTCAAAATTCTATACCATGCCCATGACTGAAGTAGTATCATGCTTCCACAAATATTCTTTATATCTTTGATGCATGCACATCATAAGGACCTATATAAGGTAGCTAGACATGCCGATCCCCAACTATATCCTCCAACTTCTGTGAAATCCCTCAAAAGTGGTAACCACTTCAAATAAACCCTATTTTGTGACATATCTTGCATTAGGACACGTCTAATGAGCCTTAGTATATATATGCATGAGCACAACACTCAATCTATTGTTCATTTCCATCATGCTGTAACACACCAAACGTATCTTGGAGCCAAGTGAGAGTTATTGTTTGGCTTTTTATGTGCTCAAGAGGTGGGACAACATCGAGTAACTCCTCACATAGATCAATACCAAAGCAAGATGTTGGTCCAATGACTTCATTGCCATTAATAGGTAAGCCCTGTAACAATGTCACATCCTCTAATGTAATTTTGCTTCACCACAAGTCAAGTGCAATATGTGTGTTTCTGGTCACCATCTCTTCACTAATCTAGAATCAATCCAAAAATGACAGACTTGAACTGCATGCTAGAACCCCGCTTCTCCTAAAATGCTCATGATTTGAGTGGGTGGCTCAAGAATAGAAATATGTCTGCACCTTAAAACTCGATCAGGGTGTAAAAAAAATTAAATAATTAATTTTAAATAAATAAATAATAAATAATAAATTGAGGTAACATGAAATCTAAGCATTAAATTGAGTATGTTCAAACATTGAGTAAATAAAATTAGATGTATGAATATAAAAAAACATTTGATAATATTTGTTTGGAATGAATCAATTAAAATGAGAATTAATAAATAGCATCTACTGAACATAAGCATTGAATTCCGCATGTTTAGAAATTTAAAGAGAAAATGAATTAAACAATTCTATTAAATACTTGTCACTTAGGTATTCTATTGAACACTTTGTTGGCATTGTATGAAAAATTTTCTCTTAGGCATTCTATCAAGGACTACTAATCCATAAATCATCAAACAATTAAAATTACAATACTCACAAACAAACATACTTATATATTAAATAAAATAACAATACTCACATCATGTGTAATATATATTTAGCTTAAATATTTATGACAAATAATTAATGAAAAAAATAACTTCTCCGATAAAATCAATAATTTGTGTTCCTTTTGATTCCGTGATAATGCCATCTAAAAAGATAAATTAAAATTGAAGAGAAGAGAAAGAGAAAGCGAGGAAGATGAAGATGTGGTAAGGGGTTTTTAAAAGGGTTAGAGTAAGTAGGAAAAACTTGAAAGGGTTGTTTTTTAAATATGATTTGAAAAAAAAATTGTAATAAAAAAATTCAGGGGATAAAATATTAAAATATAAAAATATATTAAAAATTATAAAAAAAATACAGAAACATAATTAAAAATATTTTATGAGTTAAATTGTAAAAATGTAAAATAAAATTAAAAAATTAAAAAACAATAAAAACGGTAAAATGTTTACTTTTTTTTATAATGCAGTTTTGCATGTATTGGTTATTTTTTTCATAAATTATGTATTTAATAATTAAATAAAATATATGTAATATTTTTTTTAAAAAAACCTCTTCATTTTTATATTGTGTTTTTTATGAAGAATTCATGGTTTGTCTATATTTATTTTTTTTAAATACATATCTATTATTAACCATTAAATTAATAAAATATATTTCAAATGTTTAAATATAAAATAATTAAAATATTTTAAAATAAAAAACTTGTTTCCACCATTTACAATGGACGTAGATTATTTTATATTGAAAGTGAAATACTAAAAGATTTTTTTTGTTAAATAGTGACAAGAAGCGTTGAACTAGAGTAAAGACATAACTATTGTGGCCTATAATACCTCTATGTTCTTCAATCACATTGCTGAGGGATTATAGTTTTTTTTTTTTTGAAAATCAATTATTGGCAACCTCATCAACTTGTTTTTTGGCTTCATTAGTAGTTGTCTCATTTATGTGTACAATTGATGTGCATATGGAGGTTGATCCTAAACTAATATGTAAGTTTATTTACAGAAATTGAAAAGGGCTATTATTTTCCTAAATGAATCTAACAACAACTACATGTCTCGCTAGGACAACCTAGTGCTCTTTAGCTGGC
This sequence comes from Dioscorea cayenensis subsp. rotundata, assembly GCF_009730915.1. NCBI lineage: Eukaryota > Viridiplantae > Streptophyta > Magnoliopsida > Dioscoreales > Dioscoreaceae > Dioscorea > Dioscorea cayenensis. Next base: position 11,230,455 of record NC_052485.1, on the reverse strand, counting down.
ACGTAGGTGACCCAAACAAAGGAAGGGGTTCCATAGACTTGTACTACGACTTATACTACCAAAGCATATTCCCGTCACTTACTACTGACAAAATAACAAAGTTAGAACTATGAAAAAAAACAAAAACAAAAAACAAGGACAATAATTTAAGTATTTGTTGCTTCCAAACTAGTGATTAGGCAGACTCCTAGGAGATGATAGTACTTCCTCCTATTTTTTTATTTATTTTAATTAAATTGATATTTAATTACATATTTTCTAAAATTATATTTTAAATAAAAATAATATTTAAAAATAATAATTTTTTTTATAAAATTTTAATTACTAACTAATTTTAACTGATTGTGTTAATTTTATCAAAAAGAACAAAAAAAATATAACCTCCGCCCTCCAGTTTTATATATAGGACATTTTTAATTACTTCCCAAAAATTAAAAAATTTAGTTAATATAATTAATAGTGTGTAATTTGTCAATAATGTGTTTTTTTTTTCTATTTTTACCTTCAAAGTATTGGGACCCATCATTTTAAATTTTTTTTCAAATTAATTAATTACTCCATAATTGTTTTGGGGACTTATTTTTAAAATCGCAATTTTAAATTTGAAATTTGGTTTCCTAACATTTGCCCCTAAAATTTTCCTAAGTGAATGAGAGAGGAGTCTTGGAGCCTTTAAAAAAAAATGAAGAGGCTTGCATTTTTACGGTAACTAAAAAAGAGTAATTATTGTGCATTTAATTTTATTGACAAAAAAATATTGAGTAATTAAGATTATTTTGGTAAAAAAATAATGTAGTAGGTAATTTAGAGAGAGACTTATAAAAAGAACCAAGACCCACTCTTGAAAAGGTTCCTATGTATACCCGACTTTAAATTCAATTTGGTAATTTGAAATCGGGTATATGGTATTCCGTACAAATCGGTTGCCACCGAATTTAACCAAATTGTAATATGGTATGAAATAGGTAATGAGATTTTGAATTAGGTAATAACGGATTTCGAATTTCGAATTCGAAAATGAAATAGGATACCGATTTACCTTTTTTGAATTACCAAATTAATTTATAAAATAATATAACATATAGATATATAGTATATAATATTAATATAGAGTATAAGAAAATGTTATTATCACGTACTTATAATAATAATCTATAATTATTTAAAATATTGCGATATAGTAATATACTATCTTAGAATCTTAAAATCTTAGTATTTATAACATGGTTATAATAATACTAATATATAATACTACAAGTCTACACTACATAACTAGAATACTTATTGTTTTATACATAATTAGATTATTAGAAATTTAGAATTAGATATTAAATACTTAGTGTAAGTATAATGTGTGTGTATATATATATGCTATTAATATATTATATCAGAGTATAATTTAGGGATATTAATAACAGATACTTAAGTAGCATATAGTGTTATCGTCATATCACATTATCATCTAGTGGCGGAACCAGACCGGTGCTAGCAGCCAACAGAGGCTTCAGAGTAATTTTATTGTTATCGTCATATCACATTATCATTTAGTTTTTTAAATACCCTTCAAAAGTTTAATAATATATATATATATATATATATATTCAGAACAATTTGAAAAATAAAATTATAAACAAATAATTATTAAAAATATAGTTTCTACGAAAATATTTATAAAACTAAAGTTATAGATCCAAAAAACTTAGAATATTAGTATGGTTAAGAATATCTGATATATCATATATTCTAAATTTTGTTGGATAAGGATATTGTTTAAATTGTTGAAATTAAATATGATAGGATTTATTGGTGGAGATAAAATTGTAAGATTTTATTGAAATTAATTTATCCTTAATGAATTGAAGACATTTATTTATAAATTTATATAATTTATTCATATAGCAATTTGAATTTGGGATATTATATATTTTATTTAATATATGCATTCAAATTGTGATTGTTTTAATCAAAATTATTACTTGTAGGTAATTATCAGTTTATAACTTATCATTGCAAATTCTAATTTTGTAAATTAAATGTATATTGAATTAAATAAGGATATTATTGGATGTAAAATAGTAACAATAATTTAGATTTTAGAGTCCTTATTTACAAATTAAAGAATGTAAAATATGTTATTTAACTTATTTACGAACAAATGACTTTCATCACAAAACTGATTAATTGAATAAGTCTAATTCCGACAAAAAATTAAAAATCCCTAGCAAGCAACTGCAGTCCGCATCTTCTTCTTTCCTCTTGCTCGAAGCCCAGAACCTTTTTCTTTTTTTCCTCCTCGTGAGTCACCAGGTGTCTTTGCTAGTTTTTTTCCTAGCTCCAACCGAATCTCCTCATAAATATTTGCTAAGCGTGAATGTCATGATTGATGAACTGCATCTCGAAGCATCTTCGTCCTCATTTTCAAACTTCACAAACCACAAGTCGCAACTAATAAGCTTGAAGTGTGTCTGTCGATCCTCTATGGCCTCTGGGTTTGGTCCCTAAACTCTATCTTTTTTCTTTGATTCTTATTGAATTGCATAAAATTAGTGTTTAAATTTAGGGTTTTACAGTTGCTAAAAATTAGTGCTTTTTAGGGATTAATTATGCAATCTAGCTTGCTTAAATCTTAATCTTAAACATGAATTCTTCTAACTTCTCACTCATTACTTGCAAGCTGAAGAGAAATTTTTAAGAGGAATGAACGCTTTTTTCTTTTTAGGTTTTTGTTCACAAATTTTGTACAATACAGATTACTAGTTTCTGACTTAATTGAGGATAGAGTTAACTCAGTAACTTTTATTTTTTTTTTAGAATGCAAATTACTAAATTTTGTTAGGTTTTTATTCTGAAATTTTGTATAATACAGATTACTAGTTCCTGACTAATTAAGGATAGAATTAAATCTATTTTTTTTTAGAATAGAGATTACTATTTTTTTTTTGAGGTTTTTATTTGGTAATTTTGTAGTACAAATTGTGGCCAAATTTAATTCTTATTTATACATTTAGCATGTCTATTGGAAGCACCAACAATTCCAATCAGTCCTGCATCAGTTCCAGTTCCAGCTTCTAGCTCGACAGATTCAGGAGAAACAGAGTCAAAGAAGAAGGGCCCATACAAGAAAAGATCTTTGGTCTTGCCACATTTCAAAGAAGATATGATGGTAAGCTTAGATTTGGTGAATGTATATACTGCGAGAAACGTATAGCGGCAGATGGTAGGACAAATGGCACAACTAGTTTGAAAAATCACATTACTTGATGTGCTAAGAATCCAAACAACAAAAACATTAATCAAGCCAAATTGTGTGTTAGAGAAATTGAAAAATGAAAATGGACAAACTAGGATTGCCCTTTTATCATAGAAATTTGATGCTAAGTTGATTAGAAAGGAAATTGCTTATATGGTGATTGTCGATGAATTGCCAACATGTTGAAGGCATTGGCTTTAAAGAAGTCATGAATGCTACTTGTCTTCAGTTTAGGATGCCTTCTAGATGGACAGTCACTCTGGATTGTTATGAACTTTTATTTAGATAAAAGAATAAAATTGAAAAATCTGCTTAGACACAATACTAGTAAGATATGTCTCACAACAGATTCTTGGACATCAATTCACAAAATTAACTACATGTGTCTCACAACCCATTTTATTAATAATGACTGAAATTTAAACAAAAAGGTTCTAAGTTTTTGTCCAATTTCTAGTCATAAAGGTGTCAATGTTGGGCAAGCTCTTAAGAAATGTCTACTTGAGTAAGGGATTGATGATGTGTTCACCATTACTGTTGACAATGAGAGCTCAAATGACACTGCTGTTTCTTATTTGAGGGAAAAATTTATAAATTGGGAAAAATGTGTTTTGGAGGGGAAGTGGCTACATGTTAGATGTGTTGCTCAAATAATAAATTTACTAGTTAACAATGGTTTGAAAAAAATTGGGAATTCTATTGATTGTATTCGTGTAGCTGTGAGATGTGTAAGATATAGTCACTTGCCAGGTTGAAGAAGTTTAGATAATGTGCTATAGTTGAGAAAATTGAATAAAAAAAAAGCACTTGTGTCTCGATTGTCCCACTAAGTGGAATTCCACCTACTTAATGTTGGATGTTGCCCAAACATATGAGCGAGCTTTTGATAGATTCGCACTAGAGGATCCTTACATGATTCAAGACATTGATTTTATACCTACAACAACTGATTGGAGAAAATCTAGATATCTAAATCAGTTTTTGGAAAACTTCTATGAATTAACTTTGAAGGTTTCTCAGTCTAAATATGTCTTGCATTACTTTTTTTCAAGACATAAGTGGTATGAATGCAGTCTTGACCAACATGATAGAAAATGACAATCATGAAGTGGCTGTTATGGCATTTGGAATGAAAGAAAAGTATTATAAATATTGGGGAAAGATTGAAAAGATGAACATGCTTATTTTTCTTGTCCCATTCTTGATCCACGTATCAAATTTGAGTATGTAGAGTTTGTGCTTCTCAAAATGTATAGTTAATATGATAGTACAAATGTGGCTAAATTTTCAAAAGATACTTTTGTTCAGTTGTTTTCTGAGTAAAAAAAACTCAACTCCCTAAGTTAATTCTCAAGCTTCTTCAAGTAAATCTGGAGTAATTAAAAATGATGCATTATCTATAGATATGGATGCTGAAAACACATTCAAGATATGTACAAAGAGGAGTTTAAAAAAAGAAAGATAGAAGTTGGGGAAAGGGATTCAAAAACTGAATTGGATAAGTATCTTAGTGAGCACTGTGAAGATGAAGAAGATAACTTTCACATTTTATTATGGTGGAGGATAAACAATCCTAGATTCCATGTACTTTCTAAATTAGCCCATGATGTGTTGGTTGTTCCCGTGTCTACAATTGCTTCTAAAGCTGCTTTTAACACCGGTGGAAGAGTACTTAATCAATTTAGAAGTTCTTTAACTCCTAGAATAGTACAAGCTTTAATTTGCACTCATGATTGGTTTTGATCGTCAAAATCTAAATTAAACATGGAAGAGGAATTGGAGGAACTCAAAGCTTTAAAATTTGGTAAAATATCACTTATCTTATGCATATATCAATTCTTGTAAAACTAATGTGTCTTGCCTTTATCTTTGGTTGTAGGTTTGATTAAGGAAGGTTCTGAAAGTTCATTAACTCTTTAGTTAAAGAAATTATTGGGATTTTGAGTGTGTTGAAGCATCAGGATTGTTTAGTTTGTCACTTTCTTAGTTATTTGAAGTCCAAAGAAAATTTGGTAATTGGCATAAATGTATTTCACTTAGAGGTTTGAATGATTGATTCATTTATGGGGTTGTGAACTTGTGATTTCATTTCAAGATGTAGACTTTCTAGTTGTATTATGTAGACCAATTGTGATTGTGAGTTGGGAAACTAATTGTGACTCACTTGCCTAACTTCATTTGAGTTATGAATTGCTATGCCATTTGTAAATTTGTAATGTGTGTTTGAATTTAGATGTTGATTTCATTAGGTTTCCATGTTATCTTATTGTACATAAGCTAATTACATGATGTTTTAGACTGATTACAAGGTTATTTAGGATAAAATATAGAAGAAGTAGGCAGATAATGTCATATTGGTAATTTTTTCTTTTTACCCCTTGAAATTGGTTATTATCACATTTTCATACTGTTTTTAATCGAATTCAAACCGAGTGCACACCCCTACTAGAGATAGTAGTACTTAACTACTCCCTCCCTCTGATCTTTTTATTTATCCATTTTAACTAATTCACATAGATTAAAAAAAATAGATTAAAGTCAGTAGCTAATCTAAAATTTTTAAAAAATTATATTAATTTTTCAAATTATCTTTATTTAAAATATTATTTAATATAATGTTTAGTTAAATATAATTTATTGAAAGTTATAAAGATAGAGAATAAATTAAAAAAAATATTTAATAATTTAAAATTTTTTAAATAAACAAATAAAAAAAATTAAACAAAAATCTTTAAAATAAAACAAGTAAAAAAAACACAGAAAAAAGAAGTAATATTTTAAGGGTAAATTTTTCCAGTGAGTACCTAAGTTTGGCCTTATATCAGTTTGAGCACTAACATTCAATTTGCATCAAAATGAGCACCAAGTTTTAATTTCATTTATTCGGTAGGGTAATTGGGGATTTCCGGTGGATTTTTGGTGATGTGTATACCAGAAAGCTTGCATGGATGCCCTGGGTCCACATCACCGACTCACCAACTCAGCCATTTGAACAATGAGGCTTTTTTTTTGGGTATAATCACCAAAATAGTCCTTGTACTTTTCTCTCTCTCTTCCCTTTTGGTCCCTCTACTCAGAAATGCTCTCGACTAGTCACTTTACTTTTAAAAATGTTCCCACTTAGTTAGAAATGCTCTCAACTAATCTCTCTACTTTTAAAAATACGCTCACTTAGTCCCTCTAGTTGGGTCATTTTTAAAAGTAGAGGGACTAGTTGAGAGCATTTCTAACTAAGTAGGCACATTTTCAAAAGTAGAGGGACTGGTCGGGAGCATTTTTTAGTAGAGGGACCAAAAGAGAAGAGAGAGAAAAGTAGAGGGACCAATTAGGGTATTATACCCTATTTTTGGTCCATGTAGGACGTACAAGTCATCTTCTCTTCCATCATCCTTTTTCTTTTATCTTTCTCCAGAATACTGTAGCCCTGGTGACATGGATCCCGGGCATCCACGAAAACTTTCCGACTTCCACATCACCAAAAATCCACCGGAAATCCCCAATTACCCTGCCGAAAAAATAAATTTAAAATTTGATACTAATTTTGATATAAATTGAAAGTTAGTGCTCAAACTGATATAAAATCAAATTTAGGTACTCACTGAAAAAATTTACCCAATATTCTAATGAGATAAACTTAACATATTTGTAATAAAAACTAATATTTGACTTACTGAACAAATATTCACCTGAATCGAGGATCCTTGGAAATTGGGCATAGTGTTTCCTCCTGCCAAGGCATGTGATTTCAAAATATCAATCATCAACATAAACACACTTGTGGACATGACCCTGGATGAAGCCTTTCCTTTGCCATGGTCTTTACATTCCTGGCCACTTGGAGATAGACGATACTGTTCATTGATGAAAATGCAAATACCTAATTAAAACCACCGTAATTCAAAAATTCATCTATATATCCAATGACATACCCATTTAGGAATTAAAACCTAATTCGTAAAGAAAAGCTCTTACCATCCGTTTGGATGGAAGCAATCATCCCCCTCCAGAGGGGGATGATTGCTAATCCCAATGCACACCTATGTTTGGGTGTGCATGTGGGAGCAATCATTACCTTCCATGGGGTTAGCTTATTGCCCCATGGAGGGTAATTGTTATTCCGCCCAAATTGGGCGGAATAAATGAGTTGGAGGGGGTAATGGGCATGAAATGCCCATTTTACCCCCATATAATCATATATATATATTAACATATTAGTATTACAAATAAAGATATTAATATTTAAGTATAATAATTGTAAAAACAGTTATATATTAAATAAATTTTTATTTTAAATCAAATTAGGGATATTAAATTAAAATAATTACATTAATTAATTGTTATTATAAATTAATTTAGATGTTTAACCATGATAATTAGAGTGAAATAATATGTTTACTGTTAATGATATACTTAATTAAAATAATTAAGTAATTGTACTAATTAAAATTAAGGTTGATATTTAAATATTTTATAAATAAATAAATTAAAGGGCATAAAAGTAATCTTATCACATATCCTTTCATTATTTTTCCCAATCCCAATAAATTCCCCCTCTAACCAAACAAAGTTTTCATTCCTATTCCCCTCTCTAAAGTTTTCATTCCCATTCTCATCCTCATTTAAAACCACCGTAATTCAAAAATTCATCCATATATCCAATGATATACCCATTTAGGAATTAAAACCTAATTCGTAAAGAAAAGCTCTTATCCTTTATTACTAACGAAGATGCCCTGGTTCTAACAAGTACATCTTGATACCGGTCATATATATATATATGCTATAGTGAAGAGTTTCTTAAAAAATAAATAATAAAAAAATAAACGAATAAATAAGAATGAAAAAAAAAATTTGAATATAACTTTATATATCCTTTTTTTACAAGTTTTTTTTTTGGTTTTTTAACATATATTTATTTAAAAAATCTATAGAACATTAATATTTTTTTTCCAAACTTACCTCATCTCTAATGTACTACTACATTTTCCAATAAATTATATTTAATTATATTTTTTTAATAAATCTATGAAATATTAAATCAAAATTAACTACTTTTACACTTTTTAATAAATGTTCCTATTTTTCAATAATAGAAACTACTTTTCCAATATTCTTGGAACATGTTTTTTTCTCCCAATAAATAAATATAATGATATGTATTTACTCTGCAATATGAAGTACTCCATGTTTATAAAGTTAAATATGAGTATTTTTTTTTTTTGCATATACAAAGAAAATGAGAAATATCAAAACTTTACTATAATCCAGATTTCACACAGTGCAATATTAGTTAAAGAGAAAAGAATAAAATTAGTCTATCATTTTATAAATTCAGATTTTGATTTTTAGAAGAAACCATATTTTCAGATTGAAATTTTATTTGGAAAAAAATTCAAATTGAAAAAGCATGAAGAGGAAAATATTTTTTTGGAAAATCTAAAACACCATTTTGGAGAAAGGGAATAAAAGATAAATTTAAAATAGTGAGAGAGTAATTAATAGAATTTTGATAGATTTTTAAATAGAGGTAATTTTTGAAAGTTAATACAATTTTTATAAATTTAATACTATAAACTAATTTTAATTAATTTTCTTAATCAGCATGAATTGGTTAAAGTGAACCTATAATAAAAACCCAAAAAAGTATATGATTTGTTCTTAATAAGAAATTCTTTACACAAATTTAATAGAAGATTTTTAACAGGATAAATCGAGAATTTGTCTTATGTCATCGAGCTTGAATGGAATTCTTGAGTGGGCAATGAATGAGATGTTACTCTTCTCATAGAATACTAATATTCTAGACGAGAGAGCAAGTTGAATATAATATGCAAATGGGGTTTATTAAAATTAATCCTAGTACATACATTCATCTTTTGCCGCAAAATTTTTAGGGTAAAAGTAAGACCAATCATTAAGGAGGACATTCATTTTCATTGAAACTCTCTAATACATATGAAGAAAAACCTAAACTACTCTAGTCATTGGAGATGGTTATAAACCTATTTCATACAGCAATAGGACAATGATGGTTGGGCGGTGAGTGGATGACACTTATTATATTATATTTTAATTTATAATAAATTTTAATATAAATTAAAATGTTGTAAAACTGAGCGAGATGTTTTATATTCACTTACATATAAGTGGATTGGAGCTTTTATACAAACCAAACAATCATATATATATATATATATATATATATTACAATTAGTCGCAGCTATTTACATATAACTAAACCGGCTCTTGGCGAATTGAAGGGATGACTGCTGCTTTTCAAAAAAAAAGTGTCTCCACATGCCTCCCAATAATGAATACAATTTCAAGATTCCAAGCATCTTAATTAAATTACGGCGAAGAAAAAAACTATACTTGTAAGTCCATAGACAGTGTTTTACATATATATATATATATATATACATTTTTTTTTTTATCAAACACACGGTTTTATGCACATTATGTCTTCATTTGCTTAGCATTATATGCAATCTAATTTGGTTATAGCTCATATTTTATCCTCCAACAGCAAACCACCCATTTCTATTCTATGCCATATTTCACTTCCGCTAAGATGGGACAGGCAGCATCCAAGATATAATTAAAAGTCAAAATTAATTGGTTAAAATAAAATATTTTTTCAGTAACTCAATATTTGAAGAATTCTTTGTAAGTTGTAACACCACGCGGTATTAGTTTTATTGTGATTTTATTTATTTATTTATTTATCTAAGATGGGACAGGCAGCATCCAAGATATAATTAAAAATCAAAGTTAATTGGTTAAAATAAATTTGAGTAACTCAATATTTGAAGAATTCCTTGTAACACCACGTGATATTAGTTTTATTATAATTTTATTTATTTATTTGTTTATTTATTATTTTTTGACAAAACCAAAAAAATGTTAATCAAAAGATATTCAATTAGAAAAATGCATTTATTAGAGTAACTTATACATGTTTACAAATAAATCCTCCTCTTATATAACTCTGAGATAAAAAATAAGTGTTTTTTACAAAGACCTCCCAAAAAAAGATTCTGTGTATGTTCTTATTCATCACCAAGTGATATTATTAAACTTACCAACCAACCGTGCTATTAAATGTTTATTTTAAACCAAAAACTGTGCTCACTTCTTGAGACATCGACTCCGTAGGGCCAATATCTAGGAACAGTGCTTGGTTCCTAGCATAAGAGCTTGAAATATTTGCTTGTTTTTTTTTTGGGAAAGAAGACCTGTGAATAAGGTTGAGCCACAGCGACATCGACAGCAATTATTATAGAGCAGACGGCTCAAATAACACCTCCCCAACCCCCGCGTATCTGAGTGAGAATTATTATGAATGTGTACTATCATGCCAGCAATGAGATCCTTTGTACAATAACAAAAGCACATGGTTCTCATGCGCATTGCGCACCATGCATGGCCACTTTTAGTTGAGGTGATTTTTATCTGGTTGGACCACACCAAATCGCCATCAATCTCATTACTGTCGCATAATCGCCATCTGATCCGCACACACCATGAGCATGAGCAGATGACCAAACAACCCCATATTTATGTGATTATTATTCACATGCCTGTCCTAGCATGCCATGCCACTAATCAGTGTAGTCCTTCCCAATGCCAAAATCACATGTTTCTCATTCCCGTCATTTTCACTTTTGTTGTGGTGAATTATTTGTTTATAAAATAAAAAAAAACAATAATTTACATCATATTGAATTAACTTTTTTTTGTCCATAGGCGTGAACGCCAAAATATCACATTTGAAACTGATGCCAGAGTTGTTTGGTCATGTTATGTGTAAAAAACACATCTTTGAAGTTTTTGAAATATTTTATTTTTTTTATTTAACCATTCATAATAATTGTTTTACCATTTTTATAATAAGTACCATTTGCGAACAACATTAGGTAAATATGACATTGAAAAACAATGAACAAGCAACAATTGCATGTGCCCATGCATATATAGACTAATTAAGAACAACATTAAGTAATTATGACACTGAAAAACAAAGAGCAAGCGATAGCTGCATGTGCCCATATATTTATAAAAAAGTTTTCCAAAAATCAATTAGTATTTCCTTTTAAAAGAAATACTTACTATGATTTTTTTAAATTTTATCCTATGAATTTTTTATAAATTATTGAAGTTCTTCCTTCAATACCAAATTCACAAGTTTCTTATTCTTTTCATGGCCACTTTTGTTGTGGTGAATTGTTTTAAAAAATTTAAACAAATTATATCATATTAGATAGTGCGAATTAATTTTTAGTTTATAAATGCCATTGCCAAAATACCACATTTGAAATTACCTTCAAAGTTGTCATATTTATACATAAAAAGCAAAGCCTTTGAAGCTTTTGAAATATTTTGAAAATTAATTTTTTTATTCATTTATTTTAATAATTCTTCATTTTTTATCTACAAGAGGACAATAGTAGGCAAACACGACATTGACGAGACCAAAGCAAAGGCAACTCCATGTGTCCGTAAATTCAAATAGTCAAGAATTTTTTAAAAAGCAATTAGTATTTTCTTTTAAAAAATACTTGTTACAGATTTTTTTTAAAGGTTATCCTAAAGGTTTTATCTTTTACTAGTCCCCATTATTATAAAACTCATTAGCATTGATTTTATTATTCTGTTTCTATGAAGTATCATGATATATAGAGTTTGTTTGGATCAGCTTTTGGAAAACCCAAAAATGCTTGTTTATAAGTTAAACACTTTTAGGTTCAAAAAAAATTGTTTGTATTGCCTTTTCTGCAAAAACAGAAGCTGTAAAAAAAGCTGAAAAACAATTTTTTTTTCAAAAGCTAGGCCTTATTTGGATTGACTTCTCAAAAAAGTACTTTTTTTAAGTTTAGTAGAAGTGCTTCTGGAAAAAGTGTTTTTTTTTAGAGTAAGTTAAGCACTTTTTTATATTTTGTGTTTGTATTAACTTTTCTGTAAAAGCAAAAGCTGTAAAAATAAGCTAAAAAACAGCTTTTTTTCAAAAGCTGCTCATGACTAGCTTATGAAAAAAGCTGTTTTTCAGCTTTTTTTTTACAGCTTCTGCTTTTACAGAAAAACCAATACAAACAACTTTTTTTGAACCTAGAAGTGCTTAACTTATAAAAAAGCATTTCTAGGTTTTCCAAAAGCTGATCCAAACAAGCCCGTCATGAGCAGCTTGTGAAAAAAAGCTGTTTTTTAGCTTATTTTTACAGCTTCTACTTTTACAGAAAAGTTAATACAAACACAAATATAAAGAAGTGCTAACTTATTCTAGAAAAGCATTTTTTTTCCAAAAGCATTTCTACTAAACTTAAAATAAGTACTTTTTTGAGAAGCTAACCCAAACAAGGCCATAATGTTATCTGGTTGCTGCAACAAGTGCATCAAATGTAAATATGGAAGAAGTGAATAAGGAATGAGACACTTTTGGATTTTAATTAATTAGATTGAGTATAAAATTGTCTAGCCTCATGGTGATTAATTGGGAGTTAACAAGTCACTAATCACAACATTAATTGTGTCTTATGTTTATTATTTACAGATATTTTGTTAAATGATTTTGTTTAATTGTGTAGCCTTGATAATTACATAATTGCAAATATATTCAAAGTTGCTTTAAATGACCACTATTATATATTAGGAGTTTTGTAGGTGTACCCCTGAATAATTTTAAAATTACATATTTGCCCCTGAATAAAAAATAATTGCATACATACACCTGAATAATATATATAATTACGTATATACCCCTAGGGTTAAAATTGGTTGAAAACCATTTGTTAACAAACAACAAATATATAAAATGGCCATTATACCCTTTGCATATATACCTTTGAAAAGTTTTTAATTGTAAAATGACCATTTACAAGGTTTATTTTGAACCTTTTGTTTATTTTAATCCAAGTTATAACCATAGTTAATAAAGTTTGATTAACTACTGTTAATGGAATCTAACAGTAGGGGCATATTTGCAATTACCTATGTTTTTCAGGGGCATATATACAATTATGTTTTTTTAAGGGTAAATATGCAATTATAGAACTTTCGAGGGGTCTATAACCATTTTTCCCTTATATATTATACACTTATTGTTAGCTTTAACTTATGATAATTGATGTGAGTTTAAGTGTTCTCACAATTAAATTGTCAGTTGAGAAAGTGATCGAGAGCTACTACTCTTTGGCAACCAAATGCTCAACATTGGAGTTTAAACAAGAAAATTAAATTTTGGGAAAACTTGGAATAGCACTAGGATTAACAATGGAAAAAAAATGAGAGCCTTGATGATTGCAACTGCTTAGTACGACGAGAGTGTAGTGTGGACAATGGAGGGTACAGCTTTCGTTGATGCCACTAGAGTGTTATCATAGGATTGCAATGGAGGATGATGAAAGTCCTATCACCAGATTGCAATGGAGGACAATATAAGCAAGGTGGAGCAAAGGCAGTCACACGGAGCTCAAACACTGATGGTGGTGCCGGTGCTACTGCTTCGAGAAAAGAGGTTTGTGAGGATTAGTGCAGAGATAGGAAAGTGAGGAGAGAGTTCATAGGTGGGTTACGATGAAGGAGATGAATACCTTTTTAAAAAGAAGGGTATTTAGGACTTTTTAGATGGGGGTAATGATCATTACCTTACCTAAAGGATCACCATTACACTTGAAAAGGTATTCATAACTCATGATGGATACCCAAACATGGGTTTCCATCACTATATATAATTGTTCCTCCTTTCGGGGGAACAATTACTGCAATCTAAACATGCACTTAGTGTTTAGATGCTTGATGTTTAGCTTTTTCTGTCAATTGTTTAGTGCTAAGATGCTTACTGTTTAGTTTTTTTTCTCAACTATTTAGTGCACAACCCAAATGTTTAATATTTAGCCCAAGTGTCAGGTAGAATCTCACTAGTTACACTTTTCTTACAATTGCTTAGCACACATATGCTTATTGTTTAGTTTTTCCCTTCCAAATATCTAGTACTTAGATGCTTACTAAGTATTTTTTTTATTCTAAAATGTTAAATACTTACTTTTCTCATTTTTACATCACGTTTGCAATTACTTAAATCCACTACTTCAAACTACTTAAATCTAAGCAATTGAATATAAACCTAAACACATTTGTAAAAAGCTAAACATTTGAGTAAAATGAAACTAGACACATTCTTAAAAAAACCTTAAATAATATACAAAAATCTAAATGTTTAGGTTAAGAAAGACAAGTATTTAGGCACAAAAAATAAGGAATAGTATACAAGAAGTTTTCCTTCGAATTTAGCTATAAGAAGGAAAAGAAGAGAAAAAAAAAACTTAATTGCAACAAAAATAATGTTAAAAAGAATAAGAACAAGAACAACAATAACTTGAACACATGTCTAAGAAGAAAGAGAATAACAACAATGTAGACATGTGATAAATGCGTAAATATATATGAATATATATTACTTAATATTTAGGGCATTTTCTTTTTAGGATGTAGTCCTTATTTGGAGAAAAAAGAATGAAGATAGGCCTGAACTAATTTGGAGTTATTTTAGTCAAGTTATAAAGATTGCAATGAGTTATATGGTTAGAAACACGCCCATATTCATGGACATGTTGAAGAAATTCAATATACATAGCCGTAAATGATGGACTTAAAGCATATTGACTAGATTCTTAAGCACATGGCATTGTTTAAAGGATACAAGCCTATGTTTATCATATGGTTTATTCTAAATAATTAATAATTTTTCAAGCAACAAAGATTGGTACACAACCATTCCTTTGTTCGGAGAATTTTCACACTATAAAAGATGGAATTTGGGCATCACTACAAGAAAACAGGGGCATTAAAGACAAAATTTTTCCGTTGGTGAAGTCAATATCACCAACGGATTTTGTGACTGGATTCCAATAGAAAAGATTTTGTACCTTAGAACATATTACTGACGGAAATTCATATTATCACCAATGGAATATTCCGTTGATGATAGTTTCCGTCGGAAATTTCATTGGAATTCCATTGGTGAACATTAATAATTTTTTCCTAAGCTTTAAAATATATTTTTAATGTATTTATAATAGGATTTTGAATTATCAATAATGGGATTTTTTATTATCACTAACGGAATTTAGTATCATCACCAACGGAATTTTTGGGTTATTACCAACGGAAGTTGGTGTTATCACTAATGAAATTTTGTATTATCACAAACGGAATTGAGCACTTTTGCCAATGGAATTGTTTACTATTACCGATGGAATTCTTGGATTATCACCCACGGAAGATCTTATTATCACTCACAGAATTTAGTATTATCATTGACGGGCACGCTATGGGTGTCAAAATCATGCAAATATATAAGTATGCAAGTATGCACTTAATACTACAATTGGTCTGTTGTACCACAAGGTTACGGGTCATCAAGTAATACCTCATGGATGAACATGAGGATCGTATTTCCCTAGGAATGACAAGCGGCTCCTATTATTTCCTTTCACTTGATCAATAGCCTAACCGTTAATGCTCTTTCTTTAGTTCTACTTATATAACACTAATAAATAATATAATTGGAGACAACTGATTACTTCCCCGCAAGTGTACGAGATCGCCAAGTAATACCTTGTGCAAGAACACATGGATCGTATTCCACGGGGCTAAGGTGCTCCTATTACTCCTTCATCACCTATTATCTAACCAAACCTAAGGTCAACCATGAATAGCCCTCTACACTATGCCCCCTACACTATGCCCCGAAGGAAAGGGATACTCTCAACGCCTCACATTGTGTGGGATTGCTTGAGATTCTAGGGACTCCAAATGATAAACTCTATACCCTTTGGTCTAGGCAAAAGATATCTAATCACAATTAAGACCTAGCACTAAGGATAACTCAACACTTCACTCTGTCACTCATGCAACTAAGCCCCAGTGGAGAAGGTCTCTTTGCACTTCACTTTATCATGATCACAAAAAACTCTTGGAACATGGAAGTAGGATAAATCACGTGGAAGGGAAAAGGGACGTTCCGCTACCTCTCAATTCACCCTCTCAACCCTCTTCAATCTCGCTAAGTCTAACCCTAATGAATTTGTCATCCCTTCAAAGGGTTACCTAGATGGATTCTCAACCCTAGTGTCACTCTAAGGGAAAATTACAACAATAAGCATGCAAGATTGAAACTCAATTAAAACATCAATTAAAGAAACATAATAGAAGTCAATAAAACAAAATCATCCTAGGGTTTACAATTCTAAGCAAAAACTCTTTCGTCAAGCCTAGGGTACATCCCGCCAAATCAAAGTCGTTGGAAACTCCCCCAATAACTTTCTACCGAAAAAAATCGATGTCGAATGCCGTAGGAATGCTCCAAAATACCAGCAAAAATCTCTCAAAACCCTAGCCGCGATCTCCCCAAAGGATAGGTAAAAGACAGGAAGAAGATCTCCAAAACAAACTTGTGAAGCGGTATTCAAAAGAACTGAAATCGGGCATCCACATGCCCCTGTGGAAATTCCACACAAGCATGTAGATTTCTAGGCTTCTCATTTCTTGCGTGTTGTGAACAGTAATTATTACATTAATTTTGCTACAATGCCTGCTATATTACTTTTGCTACAGTGCTCTCGACTTCAATTTCTTCATCGATGCCACATGATTGGGCACACATCCATGCAATAAATCATGTCGCATCTTCACCTTCAAACCATTGATGAACCTCTTGACAATGTTACACAAGTCAAAACATATGAGTGTGACTGCCTTGGTGTCCCTCCAATTTGTGTATTTACTTGAACAAATTGGAGGTTGGCACACACCCACATGTCTATGAGCACAACTTGTGCCTTGATCCTTGTTCAGTCCAAGAGTTTCCTCAACAATTGCGTCCATGATTTATTTTTAATTCCTTTCTTCCAAACTTGTCTCCATAACCCTAAATGCACAAAAAAAACACAAATACACACAAATGAAACATAAAATCTAATAAAAGTGATGCTCAATGTAAGAAAAGTATACTTATTAATACTTATACACAAGCACTTATCAAGTAGTCGAATCAACATGGAACAAAAGTACTAGTATTAGCATATCTAGCCTAATGAATGGGATAATGTGATGAACTAATGGACAAACAAATGAATGCCAAAGATGAATATGCTAGAGTAAAATAGAGAGAAATCTCAATTAGTAAAAGTGAGGTATCTAGGTGATGCTCCTCATATAATTCATGTATTAGGTATGGGATTTTACAATATGTTTCTAAAATGAGTAGATTTAGTTATAGGAATCCTAAGGTATATCAGTCCCTAACTTTAGACCACTAATAACTAGTCCCCTACAAGGCCCCGACGGAAACTTTTCTCGAAGCCTCACACCACATATAACTACATAGCACTCTAGAGATTCCATAAGATATATCTGATTCCTAAATATAGATCTAACCCCACCTCTAGGTGAAAGATCCCTAACCCCCTACGAGCTCCCGGTGTAGAATTCTCTCAATACCTCTCACCATATATAGTAGCTAAGTGCTTAGGGAATACAGAGATAGGATACATCAATCCGAAGGGAAAGGGAAAACTCCACTATCTCATGGCTCACCCTCTTAACCCTATTCAATCCCAGTAATTCTAGCCCTAATGGTGATCTCCCTCGTCACTAGGGCGAATAAAAGATACAAACTAATCAACCATAAAGTTAATAGAGCAATCAACTATTAGAAGCACAAGATTGAAACTCAACCAAACTCAAATTAATTGGAAACACAATGCAAATCAATACAAGATTAGAATCCTAAAGGTTCATATGGCCGAATACCCTCTAAAAATTTAGCTCTATGGAGCTATATACAAAATAGGCAATCAATAAATGAAAATATGTAAAAGCCATAGAAATAAAGCCCCCTATATCAGTAATGATGACCTTAGTGTGTAGTCTCAATGCCTTGATGGAATCCACTCCAAAGCTAGGGTCACCGATGGCTTCCTTGATGCTATGATAGAGGAGGAATCGATGAAAGTTGGTGAAGAGATGTTCCCTTAGTTGCAAAGGCCTCCTCTCCAAACTGATGCCAACATCACACCCATGGCTACTATACCACCATCTATACCATCTAATATGAAAGAGAAAATATATGAAGGACCACTTAGACGAAGTCATGTTAAACAAATCCAAAAATAGGTGAATGCTAACTTAATCTAAAACTCAGATATATTGATATGGTGGTGCTTCCAATTTCTTATACTTTAATTATACTTAGTTGTGGACATAATTCCATAATAAGAGGATAGCAAGAGAGGAGCATTTGGAGCTACGTCACTTGTGGGCCTCACACTCACGTGTGCCAAGAAGGAAACTATACCTATCTGTGTTGGCCCCACGCAAACAAAGGAAGATGTAGTTTTCTTTTACATTAAACTAGCCCAAGATAATTTTTTTTTTCTACACCAATCAAATATATGGAAGGAAATAAAATCAATCCAAATCAGCCAAGAAATCAGAGAAGTAGTAAAAAGAAAGAAATCAAATCCTAATTATCTAAGAAATCAAGTAATTGAATTATTTCAACTTTAAGGTTGGAGAGATTGCACCTGCCATAGCAATTGCTATAGTACCGTGGGTTATTATTCCTATGTTTAGATTGATGTCCTAGCAAATTTTAATTTCCTATTTAAGAATGTGTTCTTAGCCAATTTTAATTTCCTAGGTTTAGATTGATTAATAAGATACTTTTCTTGTATCCCAAGTTTCAGTCTACTGTAAATAGCCTTGTACCTTCTCCCTTGGAAGCATCCAACTTTGATTATTATTCAAGAAATAAGAGTTGTCTTACCACCATCGTTCTTGTGAGTTTTCATAGATTTGAGAGAGGAAAGTTCTGGCTTTCTCTTAATTCGTGCTCTACGCTTTTGGACATTTTGTATGGATTAGTTCTCGGTTTATGGTTCTACGATTGTTTGGACTATAGGTCGAAGTTCTTGAAGATTTGGATTGTCTCTCCCCAACATACGAGTCGCATCCATATGTGCATGTTTACAGCTAGTTATCCCTCAACCTGGATCCTATGCTGTGAAGATCGGGTCCTCATCTAGACGTCCTTCTTCACCCAGTTGAAGCCTATCACAAACCCTATCCACCTTGCCTCTCAAGAGTTTCACAAAAGACCTCTGAAAAACTTAGAAAGTGGCATTTTATAATATGAAATAAGGGGCTTACACGGCCGTGTGGAAATTCCACACGACCGTGTATAGTGAATTTACTAGTTTGACACATGTACAGTAACTTTGCGGGGTTTCTTCCTCAAGGCCACACGGGCAGGAACACACCATGTGGTAGGGCATGTGGCTTTTTGTTTGCTAAAAATATTGAGGATTCTTTTGAAATCTTCACACAAGCTGGAAGATAGGTGTGTGACTACCCTTGTGCCCTTTGGGGCTCATGAATTGGTTGAAAAATCTTTGGAAGTTGGTACACACACCCATGTATGTGAACATGGCTCATTTCTTGGTCTTTGTATTGAAAAAAAGAATCCCAAAATGTGCCACCATGCCCTATCTTTTCTTTCTTTTCTCTCTACACGCCTTCACAGCCCTATTTGCACAAAAGAACACAAAATACACTATATGAGTGATTAACCTGATAAAAGTGATGCTTAATATATGTATAATATATGACACAATATGTATATTCAAGCACTTATCAAACTCCCCCAAACTTAAGCGTTTGCTTTTCCTCAAGCAAAACTAATCATTAAGCATAAAGAAATAAGAAATGTTTGGCCTCAGGTTCACAAGAGAGTACACGAATAAGATTCTAAAATTACGGAGGGGTGTATCTAACACCAAATAATGCAATCATTATACTAACAAAAAATCCGATCAAGGGAAAGTAAAAGGAATCAAAAAGCATGTGTGTGAAAAACTCAACTCATGTCAACTCTATGTCCACTATGTGAAGCTCTTATTGAAAAGGACTTATTTATAAACAAAAGAATGGATAGTAGCTACACGCATCCTCTAAGGTAGCCCTTTCCCGGGTGGCCTCCCAAGTGGCTTCATGCTTTTGAAGTGGTAGCTCTTTCTGCCGAGGGTGGTAGCTTTCACTTATCCTATAAGATAGCTCTTTCTCTCATTAGAACATAACTAATATCTGAGTTATAAGAGTAGCTTCATATATCGTAGGTTGTAGCTTTTTCCATCCCATATTCTACTTCTTTTTTTTTTGAAATAAACACAACTAATACTACTGAGTCTTCAAATTATCGAACTAGAGTTTCCATAGGTTTAATGAGTGAGTACAATGCATATGTAGCAATCGGATAAAAATTTCAAAAAACAATTGCATTAAAACTAGAGAATGATAGAATCTAATGTTCAAATTCCTCCTACAATTAAGAATTAAACTCTTCACCCTAAAGTGAACCTGCATTGGCTACATGAGCATGTACATGAAAAGCACAAGTAAAAGACATGTATAAAGTGAACCCTTCCCCACACTTAAGATGTACATTGTCCCCAATGTATGGATGCAAACATAATCAATACATAATCAATACGAATAAAATTTGTGAGGGTGTGTAATTGAAACAATACTTCCCTGAACTCCTCGTGAATCATTTGGTGCAGTTTATTGCACAAGCTCGTTGAATTCAACGAGAGTGTTGATAAGTACTTGTTTGATATGTATTTGATCACATCTTTTATGCACTTTGAGCATGATTATATTCACATATTTTCATCAATGGTATGTGTTTTGTGTTCTTTTTTGCAATTAAGGCATGCGAAGTGAATTGATCAGAAAAAAAGCAAAGAAAGGGTTGTGGAGAATTTTTCTAAGATGATTTCGTAAGCTTCAAGGATGAATATTCAATTTGGATCATCTACAAGTACACATGTGCCAACTCCTGGAGAATTTAGAAGCTAATTGACATGTCAGAAGGGCATGGAGGAAGTCATGTGTGCATATACCAGCTTGGGGGCAGTTTTCAAGAGTTATCTCAACTATTTAGATCGACTGAATCTCACACACCCTTCCACACGACGGTGTGCCAAGCCATGTGGCCTCTTAAAGGAAATTACCGACAAAACTTCACACACCCTTCACACTGGCTTGGCAAGGGTGTGTGGATCCCAGGTTTGAGATTATAAATAGGCTGCTCAAAGGATTTTTGGCCATATTTTTGCCTAAGTCTTGGGAGAAGTCGGCTAGGGTTTTGGAGGAGGTCTTTTCACATCCAAGGGGAGCTTCTCCATTGATCTTAATCACAATATTTCCAAGTATAACCATCGGGGAAGCCACCGATGATGTTGATTTGGAGGGGTGTGCCCTAGGTTTGAAAAAGGGGTTTTTGGAGAAGAAGGAGCAGCTCTTGAAAACCACCAACACGTATATAAAGGGGGGTTTTTCTCATGGATTCTGTGTTTTGATTCTTATTTTGATTGCATATTGTGTTCCTCCATGGAGAGCTAACCCCCTAGTGGGTACTTAGACATGTAAACCTTAGGATGTAATCTCTCTTCAACTTTTATTATATTCCTTTTAATTGAGTTTTAATTCGAGTTTCAATCTTATGTGTTTATGGAGTGGCTTTTCCTTAGAATGACACTGGGGTTGAGAGCTAAACCTAATTATCTTAGTAACAAGTGACCATTACCACTAGGATTAGAATTGCCAAGATTGAAGAGGGTTGAGAGGGTGAGTTGAGAGATAGCGAAGTGTCTCTTTGGTTTGGTTTACTCTACCTCCATATTCCAAGAGCTCTTAACAATCATATGCGGTGTGAGGCATTGAGAGAATTCTCCACAGGGATCTCATATGGGATTAGGGACCTTTTTCCTGGACCAAAGGGTTAGATCTACATCTAAGAATAGAGTTTACCAATTGGAATTCTTAGAACTTCAAGCAATCATATGTGGTGTGAGGTCTTGAGAAATTTCTCCACTGGGACCTCATAGGGGACTAGTCATCGGTTGACCTTAGGTTTGAGATCGGTGTGATTTTGAATTTCCATGACTCAATTATTCTAAATTAGGGAGCATGATATTAGTTTTGCACTTGTAGATATCCTAAGGGAAGTATTGTCCGAGTACCTCATTTCTCTTGTGTGGTACTTCTGTCTTCTTTCTTTGTTTGTTACTTTGTTATCTTAGTTATTTTAGTTGTTTTCTCATTTTCTTTGGTTTGGGGCTTCTTACTTTGAGAGTCCTTTGGAGTGTATGGGATGTGTATAGCTGCACAGCCCCTCTTGTGAGCTGTGCGGCCTCCTGGGCGGCCGCACAGGAGGCCGCACACCCTAGGCAAAGGGGTGTGCCGCCTGGTGTGTGGGCCACACACCAGCCCGCACACCCTTTTGCCTAGGGTGTGCGGGCACTGCGCGGGCTGCACATGAACCAGCATATGCATGGTATTAGTGTTTTTATACCAGTTTGAGCTCATTGTCACCATCTTTCTTCTCTCAAAACCCTCCATCCTCTCCTCCTCTCTTCCTCTGCCATTCTTTGAGGTTTAAGGGCTTATTTTGGAGGGATTCTTGGGCTTGTTCTTGGATCAAAGAGTTTGATCATCTCTTGACTCAAGGTAAGCTTCCATCCTTTCTTATTTCTTCTTTGTTCTTTGGATGAGTATAACTAGAGATTGGTTGTGGACTCAAGTGGGAGATTGATTCTTGTTTCCTTTTCTTCTTCTTTGATAGTAAGGCTTGGGAGGGGTATTTGTGTGGATTTGTATGACTTTGTTATAGAGGAATCCTTGAACCCTCTTGTCCCTTGATTTTGGATTTACTGTAGCACCAAGCCAAGTTAGGTTTTCCTTGTTTTCCTTGTTGGTTTTAAGGGTTGTGGGAGATCTATTCTTGCTAGATCTTCTAGTTAGAGAGTTTAGAAAACCCTAGAAACAATCATTTTCCCATTTTGAGCATTGTCCTTCATTTCAATTGATCAAGTTGTTGATGATGTTTTGTTATTTGTTTTGGTTTGTTTAATTACTTCTAGGAGGTGAGACTTCAAGTAAGGGGAAAGTGCCTGTGTAGAAGTAACACAGGTGGTTTCTAGCTTACCAATTTTATGAGTGAAATTTACTAATTATGGATTATAAATCATGCTTGTTTTTCTAATATTTAAGTTGCTTGCCTTTAAATGATAAACTCCTTATTGCTAAATCTCTTTAAAAGTTTTACATGAAGTTTAGAAATCATGGTGATTTATGATTTGGCTTATTTCATGAATACTTGTAAAGTATATACATTGTTTGTTGTTTGGAAACTCCATGTTTGAAACATATGTTTCAAAGGGTGCATTTTTAAGAGATTTGATGTTCTTTTTATGATGACCAAAAAGGCATGTGTAAACTAAGTTGAATTTCATTGTGATGATGCTATATTTGAAGTATATTTCCAAAGGATATTCTTGTATGATGTTCTTGATGAAAATGGTTTAAGTGAAGATGTTATAATCACATTATTCACTCCTGGAGTGAGAATTGCAATTGTGAACACTTGTGATCTCTCGATAAAAATTATGCTAACATGTTGATGTATATATTGAGCCTATGGGCTGGATTGTTATTTAAATTTTTTGATGGTGACATGGGAGCCGAGCTCCAGTACTTACTGCAGTAAAAAGTGGACAGTTTCCATGGGTCAACCTAGTTGAGGTGGCGTGGAAAACTGTCAAACCGGTTATACCATTTTAGGTGGGAGCGTAGAGCCCTGACTTCGATATAGTTGGGTTGTTCGGAGCACCACACAGACATCCCAATGGCCAATGCCAAGATACGCGCATCTTGGTGGCTCCAGACCTAACCAAGGCCACGGTTAGCGATGGAGGGGTTTCTAGGCCATTTTGGATTCTATTGATTATTGTAATTTGTTGATTTATTAATTTCTAAGCATTTTGACATATGAAGCTATAAAAAAGAATGTGTAAATATTGGATTCCAGAGTTGTATGGATTTCTTGATGATTTCCAAGGAGTTTTATTTTGCATTTTACTGAGAAAGCTTATATTCTTTTGTTATATTTGTTATTTAAAGCATCTTTATTCTTATTAAGAATTGAAACATTTTTTTTTATGGTATCTTACTTTCATTTCATAATGCTTGAGTTATAATCCCATGTTTAACCCCTCACTGAGTAACCTAGTTACTCAACCCCTTTTCTCCCTCCTAGATGATAGCACAACGTAAGGGTGAAGGCATGAAGTGCTTGGCAAGATTTGTGTTTCTATTCCCATTTTGAGTTGTGTATGTTGCTTTATTTCCTTGGCATGTATCATCAGGGATCCACTATGTGTTGTTGAACCCTATTATGCCCTTCTTTTTTTTTGGAATACTTTTTGTATGTCAATCTGGTCCATGTTATGTATGAGAGGCATACTCTATGTGTTGGGCTTGTTGTTGTCATTGTTGCTGTTGTTATCATTATCATGTGGTGCTTACTTATATTTCTTACCTTGGTGTCAATTTAAGGAACATGGGTAGGATGATTGATGTATGTATTTATTGTTGAGTTATTCTTTGTGATTATTGATATATTGTACAGGAAGCAGGTTAGCCTTATGGCGACCAAGGGTTGATGCAGTGTTGGACCTCCCTTGTGTTGTCGTGGTGGTATGCCATGTGTGGGACCCATGGGATGGGGCATGACATCTTGATTGGTTTCTCCTTATTTTCCTTTGTGCTTGTTTACTTCTACTCATCTACTTATTTTCGAGTTAATCTCTTCATACTCATTGACTAATTTTGACTATTTAGTAAAATTTTGGTTATTACTAGTATTGCTATTCCTTATGGATATGATTACCTAACCATTTAGGCACTTATTATTAGACGACCCGTGCACTTGTGGATGTATGCAAGGTGTGTGTCAAGAAGGTCACGTGGCCATGTGACTAGGTCACACGGCCGTGTATATGACTCTATCAACATCAACATGATTCTAAAAACCATCTGCACTGATAGACAAGGGTTTAGTGAAGCTCAATAAAAATATAAGAAATGCATGAATTTACAAAGATGTATAACATGATGAACATACTCAAAGCATAAAATAGGCACCCAAAGATAAAACTCAGAAGGTACAACCTTTTTAAGTAAACAAGTCCAAAGCGAAAATAAAACAAAACAACTATGAAAAAAAGTAAAAGCAATTGTCTCATGAGTAAGATCCCTCAAACATCGGTGTTATATGTTGGTGCTGCTGGTGAAGGGGAGGTTCCAGAGTCGGTGTTGCTCTCCAGGAGATGCCGTATACTGGATAGTTGTGCCATCATCGCTGCCTGGTTAGCTAGCACAGTCGAGATGTCTCCTTAGAGAGCAGCCACCTCGAGTGGAAGGTTGTTAAGGCTCTCGTGGTACCTCGTGCTCCATTGTGGGAACCTCTGTCTCCATCGACACTATCCTTGGTGGGGGTGACTCTGCTTGTTTAGCCGAGGCGTCCTTGGGCTCATCACCCTATTTCTCTGACTCCACCTCTTAGTCGCCTGCGAGCACATATTCGGCGGTGCTCGTCTTCTTCACCATGCTCATCAATCAAAATGTCCCTAATCCCAACGGTGTTGGAATGATGACCTTCTTTATCCCTTAGATAGCCTAGATAAGACCCATCCCGTGGAAGAGCGGGAAGATGTACGGTTTAGAAAATAATACCCCTAGGAGAAAATACTGGCTTTGGTGATGAAAGTAGTCAACCACGATGTCCCTAAGATGGATGGGCTCGCTCTAAATCATAGTGTGCAAATAGAGAAGGTCGAGTCGACTAAGCACTCGGGTACTATCTCCGTATCCAGTGACTGTCCTACTAAGGATAGCATGAATATACCTGTAGGCTTAGCGGCTGAGTAAGGTGGCCTTGGACTATCCATGCTAGTACTGGAGTCCACGGCACATGGTCTGGCATACACGCCTCGGGGTAAGTCCGGAAGGATAATCAACAAGTAACTGTACATACTCCTCCATGTGGACATAATCTCTACCATACAATCTAAGAAGCACAAAGAACTAGGTTAGGCTCATACCGTGGTACCGGCTAGAAGCTCAAAAGCGTATAGTGTCTTCTTTGCCAAAGTCAGAATGTAATCAATGGAAACCAAACGATGCAAGGACCTCCAAAGTCAGATCATGATAGACTAGATCCTAAATAGAAAGAAGGATGTCTTATCCTCCAGTGGTAATGAGCTCTCAAACCTCATCAATCAACTTAATCTCGCCGAGCGTCTTCCAATTGATGACTTGATTTTGACCAAACTTGAGGTTTTGAAGGCACTCAAGATGTTACTGGTGCTCCGGCTCAGCAAATACCAACTATTGGGTGGAGATGGTTCATAAATTAGGTGAGAGCGCTTCCGAGACACTTTCTTGTTATGTGGTGCCATTACTAGAAAAAGAGAATAGAGAAATTTGACATCAAAAGAGCATGTGATAAAGCATGAGATGATAATTTCCATGACTAAAACATGCTAAAAAGACTGAAACACCAACAACTCTAGAGGAAGAAAGCATGGCAAGAGTAAGAGGGGATGTGAGCTTACCGATGAGAATCGTTGAAGAATAATCGATGTGATGGCTAAGAAAACCCTCTAAACACCTTTAAATAGTCGAAGGAATGATTTTGGAAGCCCAAGGGATGTGTCTTTTGGAGTGGAGACGTTTGAAGATGAAAGGGCAAGAAGTTTGGGAGGCTAAAAATCTACCCCTTTCGTCCTCAAGTAACCCACCTGGGAATGTGGACAAGCCACATGCCCACTAGCGTGTGAATCATCCACATGTCTGTATGGCTTATTTAGCCTCATGGGGGCATAGGGGCATACCTCAGCCTTTGTGCCTCACTGGCCTCAAATGCCAGAAGGTCACATAAGTACTCACACGGGTGTGTGAGTACCAATGTGGGCTAGGAAAGGTCCCTATGTCTCTTAGGAAACTTGGAAGCCCCAAGTTCCTGGGGTCAGATAGCCATGTGGGTCTCGCCACATAGCCGTGTAGCCTTCGTAGGAGGCCACTAGGCATCCACACGCACGTGTGGGTGCCCCTATGGCTCCCAGGTTCCCAATTTCTGTAAATTTTTGTAAGGCACAGGGGCACTCATACCCCTCATGTGCTAGGCCGTGTAGAAAATCATAAATTTCCCAACTCTATAAATGATTTCTTGACTAAACATATAAATAACAACCTAAATCATGCCACTCTCATGTAAACAGAAAGAAACACAAAAAATCAACATGAAAAACTCAAAATCCAAAAAAAATGAAAATCGACATCCACTTATGCAATTTATTTTCTGCAGAAATAAAAACTAAGCTAAAACTAATGCCGCCTCCCAAGAAGCTCTTGTTTTACGTCACTAGTTTTATGTACCTATTTCTTACCTCATGGAGGCTCATGAAGGTAGAACATCTTCTTACCTGTAATCTTTATGCATGATGAACAAAGATTTTGTAGATTCAAAGGAGAGTGATAGAGCATGCTGCCAAACAAGGTAGCATCTCTTTCTGCTTGTGTGCGCTTATCCCCAAGAGTGCTGGTGTTTTTTGTGGTGACCCTTGACTTCGTCATCCGACGAAGAATCATTTTTAGAATTCACGGAGTTGGTTACTCTTCGAGCACTTGGTCCACCTATGGGCTTATCTCCTCCTCAATGTCAAACCAACCCTCAAATGGATCAGGATGGAGGAATTCCTGCATATACTCATCAACAATCTCATCAGTAACATCCAAATAATAACAAGTATCATTAAAGTCAAGAGAATGCATCATGGTTTCAGCGAGGTGATATGTGAGCTTCTTATCTCTAATGCATAGTGTCATCTCATAGCCGTCCATATTAATAAGTGCCTTGGATGTATGTAGCAACAGCCTCCCAAGAATTAATGGTATATCCACATCCTCATCAACATCAAGCACTGCAAAGTCTGTAGGAAAAATATACTTGTCAATCTTTAGCAAAACATCTTTTATTATACCTCTTAGATGACGAATTGAACGATCACCTAGCTGCAATGTCATTAGGGTTGGCCTTGGCTCTCCTAGCCCCAATTTCTGAAAAAAAATTTTAAGGCATCACATTGATGCTGGCCCTCGCATCATCTGTGTCTTCTCTCCTCCCAAACCTTTGATTACACAAGGAATGATAAAGCTTCCGGGATATTTCATCTTACGCGGCAGATTTTTCTAGAGTATGGCCGAGCAACTTCCATCAAGTACTACAATTGCACTTTCCATTTTTCTCTTAATGGTCAAGAGATCCTTCAAGAATTTCGCATACCGGGGCACTTGTGACAATTCCACCATGAATGGGATATTGATGTATAGCTGCTTGAATAGATCCAGAAACTTCTTGTATTGTTTATTAGTTTGGTCCTTCTTCAAATGTGTCAAATAAGAAATTCTTGGTGGGAATGTGGGAGGTGTTACAATTACCACATTCTCCTTGTATTGTACCTTATCCTTTATCTTCTCTTATGGTGCTTCAGTAGGCTATTCGGTGGGGAGTCTTCCTTCAAGCTCTAAACACTTCTCAAAGTGATCGCCTTTACGTGCTCCCATGGATTAGTCTCAATGTTGCTTGGTAAGCTACCATGGGATCTCTCCACCAATGTCTTTACTATTTGACTAACTTGACTCTAAAAATTATGTAGCAAAATGGTATGATTGTAGAATGTCACCTCTATATCCTGAAATCTAGTATCGATCAAATGAATAAACTTGGCCAAAACCTTCTCTAACTCTAGAACTCTCTTCGGAAGTGGTGGCTGCTGAAATCCTGGTAGGGTAGCTGCCTTTTGTTGCCCTTGGTTGTTCCATGAAAAGTTAGGATGGATCCTCCATCTTTGGTTGTATGTATTGCTACAGTAACATTCATATACATTAACTTTGCTACAGTAATATATGTACTATAAGTTTTGGGTATTTCTTCCCGAAGGCCACATGGATGGGCACACGCCCGTGTGGTAAGACATGTGGCTTTATGACTGCTGAAAATATTGAGATTTCTCTTGAAATCTTCACTCAAGATGGAACATAGGTGTGTGACTGCCCTTGTGCCCTTTTGTCTCGTTAATTGGCTCAAATAACTTCAATAGTTGGCATATACATAAATGTATGCAAACACGGCTCGTGTCTTGGTCCTTGTATCATGTAAAGGAATCCCAAAATGTGCCTCCATGCCCTATCTTTGCTTATTTTTATCTTTACATGCCTTCACATCCCTGTTTGCACAAAAGAACACAAAATACACTATATGAGGGATAAAACTTGATTAAATTAATGTTCAATGTATGTAAAACATATGATAAAATATGTATATTCAAGCACTTATCAAATTACATAGTAAAATTTAGAAGAGATGTTTATTTGTCTTAGTTAATGCCTTGAAAAAATTCATTGCATGTCGATCTGTATTTTGGGAGTTATGCAAGTTTAAAAGCAACATATTTACATTATCAATATGCAAAAACCAAGCTAGATACAAATTAAAACAATAATTCAAGGAAAGCTTAGAATACTATGGAATTTAAATATGTTATAGCTTTATATCTCAAGTTTTAGTAAAACAAGAATTATATGGTTTGGATAATGGTGGATAAAGTTGTGAATGAAATGATCCACATAAATAATGTATACCTATAAGCTTTGTATAACATGCACATAAGTCTTCATTGCTATAAAGTAAAGAAAAATTTTTATACAATTCACATGTGAGCTAAGAATAGGTCGCCATGTTTTTACATATAGATACCACGTAAAGAATAGGGAAAATAAAAGTTGACTTTGTTAGGTTGGGTATAGCAGTTAATAGATATTTGAAACGAGGTAATTATTAACGCCTCTATATAAAAACTTAGAGGTAAAATATCTCTTTTTGGAATATATTAGACAAAAAATAAAAATATTGCATATATCGGTACATTAATGGCTATTAATTCCTCTACCTTCTTACTATCCATTTCAAACCTACATATTCAATTGTCAATGTGTCTAAAATTACGACCAATATCAAGAATAAAATAATTCAGCACAATATATATACAGAAAATTTATTTGATTATCCACAATGAATGGAAAAGGCAAAGAAATATATATATATATATATATATATATATATATATATACATACATATATATATATATATATATATACATTCACAATATAAAATTTAGATACTTTCTCAAATTAAAACAAAATTAAAAGCTCCTTATAGTTTAGCTACTTCCTTTTCGCTTGCTGTGAAATGAATTAATGTTCCTTTCATCATTATCTAGGGGAAAATGGTTGATGTGCGCCGACCTTCCTCCACTTTAGTTTGTTTATTTCACAAGAAACAGGGAAGTAACACATCTGCACCTCTCCCACTTCCTTTATTTTAGTTGACAATCATTTCATTATTTTATATCTAAATTGGAGAAAGTGTACAATATATAAAACTTCACTTTCTTTCACTTTATTCAATTATCCCAACCCCATTGGAAGTGTCATAAAACACCTAATTACTTCAATGCCTTTTCACTTCTGTGAAATGAACACATGAAGTATTAACAACTATTTTGGACAGGTGGGATTTTGTCTTTTTTTTTCACTTCTAAACACTTCAAGGGAATGTGTGGTAATTCGACCAATTTTCCCTTGCTTGTTACTGTGTTATCTTGGTCGTTTTAGTTGTTTTCTCATTGTCTTTGGTTTAGGGGCATCTTACCGAGTGTTTGACGATGTGTTTAGGGTTAAAAAGTAGTTTTCAGGGTGTACACGGTTGTGCTCAACCCGTGTCAGTCTCGCTGATTTTCTCAGGAGAATTCAGGCATTGAAACTTTGAATTCCAGCTCTGACACGCTCTTGTCAGGAGCACTCAGATCGTGTCCTTTTTGTAGATCGGTGCTATAATGTTTTTGCTACAGTGGTTTTGCTATAATACCGTGCCAGCTCTGACACATTCATGCGGTGCCTGATGCCAAATCGCCTGAGAAAATCAGTAGGAAGGACACGATCATGTTCAGACCATGTTCCAACTGGAATGTCGTGCGTTTGTCTCTTTAAAGCCCCGTTTGAGCCCATTTCTTCATCTATTTTCCCTCCAAACCTTCCCATTCACTTCTCCTCTCTTCCTCCACCATTCTTAGGGTTTAAGGGGTGATTTTGGTGAAATTTGTGGGCTCATTCTTGGATTCTAAAGAGTGAGCATCCATTGACTCAAGGTAAGCCCTCTTCCTTGCTTGTTCTTCCTTGTTCTTTGGGATGAGTATAGCTAGGGTTTTGTTGTGGATTCAAGTGGGAGCTTGATTCTTTCTCCTTTTCTTCTTCTTTGATGTTAAACCTTGAGAGGGGTTACTAAAGTACCGAACCAAATTTGTTTTTTCTTCTTTCCTTGTTGGTTTTAAGGGTTGTGAGAGATCTATTCTTGTTAGATCTTCTAGCTAGAGAGTTCAGAAAACCTTAGAAGCAATCATTTTCCCCATATTGAGCATTTTCCTTCATTTTAATTGATTTAGTTGTTGATGTTGTTCGGTTATTTGTTTGGTTTGTTTAATTGCTTCCAGGAGGAGAAACTTCAAGCAAGGGGAAAAAGCCAATGGAGAAGTAACACTGGAGGTTTTACATGGGATTTAGAAATCATGATGATTTATGATTTGTCTTACTTTATGATTATTGGTAAAAATCATAAATTAATATATATATATATATATATATATATATATATATATTGTTGTGGTTTGAAAACTCTATGTTTTGGAATATATGCTTTGAATTGTGTATTTTCAAGAGAGATGATGTTCTTCTTATGATGATCAAAAGGTTTGTGTGAATCAAATCGAATCTCATCATGATGATGACATATTTGAAGTGTATATGTTTTCAAAGAATACTCTTATATGATGTTCTTGTTGCAAATGATTTAATTGAAATTGATATAAGCAAATTATCCACTCTTGGAGTGGGATTAGCATTTGTGAACACTTCTGATCTCTCAGTGAGATTTATGCTTTCCTATTGATGTATATCTGAGCCTATGGGCTGGATTGTTATTTATTTGTTTGATGGTGACATGGGAGCCGAGCTCCAGTACTTACTGCAGTAAGAAGTAAATAGTTTCCATGGGTCGACCTATTTAGAGGTGGCGTGAAAAACTGATAATTGCTTGTGTATTAGTAATACGAAGTATTCTTTTTTTACATTGAGCACTACTTTTCTCAGATTTTATCGCTTATTCGTGTGTATTTGTGTTCTTTTGTGCATGAAAGGTTATGGAGACAAGTGCAGAAGAAAGGAACCAAAAGTAGATCGTGGATGCAATTTTTGATAAAGTCTTGGATTGAACAAACGTGAAGACACAAGTTGTGCTCAAAGATATGTGAGTGTGTGCCAACCTCCATTGTGCTCGAGCGAACATACAAATGGGAGGGGCACAAAGGCAGTCACACTCATGTGTTCCGACTTATGCAATGCTAGCAAGATTTTCGTCAATGAGATTTACATGAAGACCCGACGCGATCTACGGCATGAATGTGTGCCTATTCATGTGGCCTCGATGAAAAGTGTGGATTCGGGAGTATTTTGGTGAAGTACTGTCTATAGCAAATCATCATATCAAAAGTACTGTAGCAATTACTGTTCATAGCTTGCGGAGAATCAATGTCCTAGAAATTCACACGGTCATGTGGATGCCCGATTTCAGCCCTATTTAAGCCGTGATTTCAGACGTTTTGGGCATTCTTTTTCCAATCTTTTTCTCATCTTTGGAGGAACTCGCTGTTAAGGTTTGGAGAGGCTTTGGCTAGGTCTTTGGAGTGGTTCTATGGCCTTCGACATCACGTTCCTTCAGAAAATAGTTATTGG
This sequence comes from Dioscorea cayenensis subsp. rotundata, assembly GCF_009730915.1. Taxonomy (NCBI): domain Eukaryota; kingdom Viridiplantae; phylum Streptophyta; class Magnoliopsida; order Dioscoreales; family Dioscoreaceae; genus Dioscorea; species Dioscorea cayenensis. The sequence goes on along the minus strand of NC_052485.1, from coordinate 11,197,399 downwards.
AGGAGCTTTCATCGGCTTCGATTCGGAGAAGTGTGCCCTAGCCTTGACTAGGGGATCCTTGGAGAAGATGAGGCAACTCCACAAGACCATTGATACAGATTATGAGGGGGTTTTTCTTATGGATTGCATTACATTTGATTTCATTATTGATTGTATCTTGGTCCATGGAGAGCTAAACCCCTAGTGAGTGCTTGGACTTATAAACCCTAGGATGATTTTGTTTCATTGATCTTTCATTATGCTTCTTTAATTGATATTTTTAATTGAGTTCCAACCTTGAATGCTTGTTGAATTTATTTTTCCTTAGAGTGGCAATAGGGTTGAGAATCGATCTTGAAAATCCTTGTGGATGAGTGACACACCATGAGGGTTAGACAAAGCTAGGTTGGAGAGGGTCGAGAGGGTGAGTCGAGAGGTAGCGGAACATCCCCTTTCCCTTCCAATGTGATTTATCCTACCTCCACGTTCCAAGAGTTCTTTACGGTCACAATAGAATGAAGTCTAAGAGACAAACTCCACTGGGGCTTAGTTGCGCAAGGAATAGAGTGAAGTGTTGAAGTAATCCTTAGTGTTGGGGCTTAATTGTGACTAGGGGTCTTTCGCTTTCACCAAAGGGTTAGATCTAAATTAGGGAATAGGGTTTATCTCTAGGAGTCCCCAAATCTTCATGTAACCCCCACACAGTGTGAGGCGTCAAGAGTATTCCTTTCCGCCGGGGCATAGTATGTGGGTTAGTCACGGTTGACCTTAAGTTTGGGACCGTGTGTCTTAGGGTCTCCGCAACTCATTAAACATCAGTTAGGAGACATAATGATTGGTCTTGCACTTGAAACAATAGTCCTAGGGTGAGCAATGTCCGGGCGCCCCATTTTCTATCGATTGCCCTCCTATTATTCTATTGTGCCTCTTTCTTCTTTACTTTATTTCTATTTTCTTTGATATTGTTGACATGACTCTTAAATCATCTTCACTAAAGTTAAATAGCAATTCTTGTGCTTCTGAGCACTATTCCCTGTGGATACGACTACCCACTCACCAGGGTACTTTATTACTTCGATAACCCGTGCACTTATTGTACACACACCCTTGGGTGTGTCAAAAACCATCAAACCGGTTATGCCATTTCAGGTGAGAGCGAAGAGCCTAACTTGGATATAGTTGGGTTGTTCGGAGTCACCACACAAACTTCTTAGCGGCTAATGCCAAGATACGCGCATCTTGGTAGCTCTAGACCTAACCGAGGCCACGGTTAGTGATGGAGATTTTTTGAGGCCATTTGGATACTATTGATTATTGAGATTTGTTGATTAATTTATTTTCTAAGCATTTTGACTCCTGAAGCTATCAAAAAAAAAGTTGTGAATATTAGACTGCAGAATTGTATATATATATTTATTCATGATTTCAAAGGGGTTTTATGTTACATTTTATTGAGAAATCTTATATTCTTATATGGTAATTGTTATTAAAGTAATTTCATACTTGTCAGCAGTTGAGACATTTTTGTGATATTTTATTTTTATTTAACCATGCTGGAGTTGTAGTCCCATGTTTAGCCCCTCACTAAGTAACCTAGTTACTCATCCCCTCTTTCTTTCTCTCAGGTGATAGCGTAGTGCATGGGTGGAGGCGTGAAGTGCTTGGCAAGAGTTGTATTTGTCTTCCCATTTTGAGTTGTGTATGTTGTTTATTCCTTGGCATGTATTATCAGGGATCCACTATGTGTTGTCGAACCCTATTACATCTTTCCTTGTTTGAAATACTTTGATATGTCAGTCTGATTTATGTCACTCAGGAGATGGCATACTCTATGTTTTTGGACTTGCTGTGGTTGTCATTGTTGCTATTGCTACCATTATTATAGTGTGGTTATTATACTTATTACCTTGGTGTCAATCCATTGAACATGGGTAAGATGATTGTTGTAAGTAGTTATTGTAAAGTTATTCTTTGTGAATATAGTGGTATTGTGCATGGAACATGTTAGCCTTACGGCGATCAAGGGTTGAGGCAGGTGTATGACCTCTCCTGGGTTGTCTTGGTGGTATGTCACGTGTGGAACCCGTGGGAAGGGCCGTGACAGAATGAACAAGCCTTACCTTGAAATGAACACTGATGAGATCTGCAAGGGCAAAGGCCATCAAGTAATAAACCTCTCACGCAAGCACGAGAGGGTCATATTCCCTGGGTCTGAAGAGATGCTATTACTTTCCCCTATACGACACTATCTAGGCTACCAAAGATAAGTTTAAAACAAAATAAGAAAACTAACAAAAGAGCTAACTATTAACAAATGGACTAAGGCACACCACATAAGCACATCAAGGAAGCGATTAACAATGAAAGAGCGAGGCCCCTGGGCGAGGATCCCCTCAGGACTACTAAAGCTAGAAGGATGTTAGAATTATAGAGGCAATGGCGGTTTTGGGTCAAGAGACATCCTAAAGTAGGTTAACTCCGATGGTCAAAGTGATTAACCCCTAATCCCATACAAGTATTGACTCGGAATGTCTTCCAACCAAATCCTCCCATGATTGCATTACACCTACTTAAATCTCTAATTAGGGTAAAATGTAATATCTAGGTTCATCCATAGTGGTTAGAGTGGAACAAAATACCCGATGGTCACGGTGTATTTGTACATGAATCTTTTTCAAGCTTAGTGAGTATAGTACAAGGACGTAGGTCACACAACCAAGTACAACCTAGAAGTTGAACCACACAGTTTTCATGAAATCAAACACATCAAAGAACACAAAGCTTGAACCACAAACCAAACCAAATACACTAAAAGTAAATCATAATATCCATACAAGCAAGTTCATCCCATGGTTTACCGGATACCCGGTGACCTTAAATTTATTGGCTAGAAGATGGTGATGGGAATCCAACCAATCAATGCCGATGAACTCCTAGATGCTCTCCCTTGAGTGTGATCTTCTTCTCCCTTCGATCTTCCCCTCAAATCGCCTTCTCCAGCTGCCTTGAAGCCTTAAGAGATGATGGTGGAGAAAGGGTAGCCAAGGACCCCTTCAATGATGCCCTAACCCCTCTTTTAAAGTCTTCTCGAGTTTTTCTCATGGCCTAGCTTGCGGGCGCAAGAATGTGATGAGGACATCACTCCCATGCCAACTACACCACCTACGGATGGTAATACTTCAACTGGTATAGAAGAAGAAGCATATCAAGGACCATTTACACTAAACTGTGCTAAACAAATTCAAAGCCATGTGAACGCTAACTTAAGTTTATTCTTAAATTATATTGAAATGGTGGTGTTTCCAATTTCTTCTACCTTAATTATAGTTAGGTGTTCCGAAAGTGAGGACATAATTCTAGACTTAGTCAAACAAGAGGATAGAAAGAGAAAAGTATTTGGCGCTACGCCACCTATGGGCCTCGCACTCACGTGCACTTCCATGAAGAAAATTGTGCCTATCTTCGCTGGCCCCATGCAAATAAATGGAGATGTAGTTTCCTTTTATTGAAAATCACCCCAAAATATCCTTTTCCTAAACCAACCCAATTTCTGAAAGGAAACAAAATCAAATCCCAATCAACCAGGAAATCAAATATTCCAAGATTAAAAGTAGAGAGATTCGCTTGCCATCTTCACGTGCTGCAGTACCCGCGGGATACTATTCCCATATTTAGATTCATTTTCTAGTCAATTTTAATTTCACATTTTTAGATTGTTTTCCTAGAAAATTTTTATTTTCTATTTTTAGATTGATTCCCTAGCCAATTTTAATAAGATAGTTTTCTTGTATCCCAAGTTTAAGTTGGCTATGAATAGCTTTGTACCTTCTCTTTTGAAGGATAGAACTTTGATTATTATTCACGAAATAAGAGTTGTCTTACTACCATTGTTCTAGTGAGTTCTCCCGGATTCACGAGAGGAAAGTTTCGGCTTTCTACTAATTCGTGTTCTACGCTTCGGGGTGTTTTGTGTGGATTAGTTTCTGGTTTGTGGTTCTGCGATTGTTCGGACAGCGGGTTGGAGTTCTTGAAGCTTCAGATCGTCTCTCCCCAACGTACGGGTCGCATCCATCCTCAGTTGTTCGCATCTTGTTATCCCTTAACCTAGATCCTATGCAGTGAAGATCGGGCCATCATCTAGACCTCCTTCTTCTTCACCAAGTTGAAGCCTATCAGGATGCCTATATGGTCCTTGGGATTTCTGCTAAAATTTTAGTAAAATGGTACAGTACTGCTACAGTGTCTTCGCTACATTAAGTCTGCTACAACATGGGTGCACAATTTCTCCAGTTAGGTTGCGGGCATTCTCACGGCCGCAAGGTTCCCAACAAGCAAAACCTGAGTCTTTGTCGTTTCTTCAGTGCCTCCGTGCTACAGTACTTGCCACAATGATTGATACAGTTCCTAGAGCTCTAAAATGTCATTTTCATACATGAATAGTAAAAAAATGTATACATATAAAATATATATATAGGCATTTATCAAACAAGCCCTCTAATGTCCTTGCTAGTAAAGTTGTGCCTATATCAAAATCACTTGTCATATGTGAATTGGTTTTTTTTCAAAGAAAAAAACAATAATAAAAGAATTTTATATCAAATTTAAATAAATTTTCATATTATAAAAGTATTTAAAGATTAAAATACAAATTTAAATTTAAAACAAAACTTCCATTAAGAAACGAAGTCATATTTCACAGCTTGCATTGCCGAATTCAAAATTAAAATAATAGAATTTGAGAAATTCTTTTCACATATTATAAATGATGGAGATTGTACAACGACGTTTCACATTATATGTTCTACAAAGATGTCCAATGCAACGCATGCGAAAAAATGACCTGGAGCGTTGGTCTAAAGTAGGTTTGAGATTGTAAGACCTTACAAAGCACATGTTTGAAACAGTTAAAATAAAGATAAATTTCAGCCTTTACATTAGTGAACGAGATCCAGAGGTGGCTCTTGAAGCTGTAAGCAAGAAAGTTCCAAAAATAATTTTTAATGCTTATCAATTGAGCAGCACGATTAACATGTTTAACCATAGAGAAACATGTCAGAAAGTGGAAACATAGAGACCATAAGAGAATAAGGAGTGCTTTACATCCTCGGCGGTTGGCACTAATTTAATTGGGATTGTCATGATGAAAGCAATGACCCTTCACAAATAAATAAATATAAAATTGGCTACACTATAGTTTTACTTGGGATTGTCATTATTAAAACATTAATGACCCGTCGGAAATATATATATTATATTTATGAAAATTATCAACAAATGGAAGAATGATCTTTGGAGGAGTAGAACTTTTTTCTTTTTTACTTTCTTTTACGCTTTTGTTATATATAAAAATTTGATGGATATGGATCCACTAGGAAGTGTTTGAACACTCGTGACTCCCAACTCTTCATAACATAGATTCATATGACTTCCAAATAAATTATATATGATATGCTCTTGATTTTCTATTACCCATTAACCTTGTCTGAGATAAATTAAAACCACATTCCTCATGATTTCCAACTCAAAACTTGTTAGGTAAATACAAATATCTCTCAAAGCCCAGCTTTGTTTGAATTTAAAATAAAATAACCATGCAAAAAATTTTATTATTAAAAAGGAAATGATTTTTATGGATTTATATATAGGAAAATAGAGTGTTTGGTTGACCACAGTAAAAGTTCTTAAAAAATAATTTTTAATAATAAAAATAGATTATGCGTTGAAAAAAAATTGTTACAATTAAGTGGTCATTATAATTATAGTTGTTACAATTAATAATAAAAATAGATTATACGTTGCAAATATGCCATTTATGTACACGTAGTTTTAGTAATATACACAATCAATGTTTTAGTAATTTTTTACACTTCTGTATATGCTGTTTATTAAACATTGATTTGGACTATGGGATGAGGGTTAATGAAGATGAATATAACTTCATTTTCAATATTTTGGTAGACTATGTCCTGTAAATTTAAAAGGTAGACAATGTCATATATTTATTCATAAATGCTATATTTGCACACACAAAAATCTTTTAAGTCATGAGACATGGTGTGCACACCTCGAGTCTGGCTCAATAGATTCCGGACGCCGACAAACGGCCGTACACCTACAAGCCCGAAGCTAAGTAGACATACAAGGTCTCAAAACCTGATCCAAAATAGAACAAAAAAAATCTAACAAGGAGGCTATAATTAGATACGTAAGAATATAGTTGAACATTGATGGAAGCAGACTAAGTGTTTTGCAAAAATAATACAAACTTATTCAAATAAAACTAGGCCCACAATACCTGGGACTTATTACATGCTAATAATTCAGCAATTGCCCAACAATCCCCGCTAAGCTATCCGCCACCCAACTCTACTCTTGATCTGAAAAGAGATATCAACAACATTTATGAGCTCAAAAGCTGAGTAAGTACCCACTAAAAATATAGGGATCATTTACAAACGTCATAATTTATCAAAATCAAAAATCGAAAAATCAAATTTAGTTCAAATAAACATAGATGTCAAATACTGAGCATATAGATCCCCCAAATAACTATTGCCAAAATAAAATAACAGAATTCATACATTTACCCTCGTAACCCCCAGACAAAATTATCAGATGTCATATTTTTACCATCGATGGCCCGAGCCAGAATTATCAGAGGTCGTTATTTTTCACCGACGGAAAGCGGTGGAAACTATAGTTTCCAGATCAAAATACATGTCGACACGGTCAGTGTTTAACCCCTAGTGGCAGGGTTAGTGTATAGTTAATTGGGGAGTAGTTTCTATGTCAAAATACTTTATGTTCACAAAACAATAAACTATCAAAATTCATATCGGGCAAATTACAAGAAATTTGCAGTAGTGTGATCCCATTTTATCATATCAAAATAAACCAGTTAATTGAATCCAAACATGAACTGATAATAAGAAAAAAAAACATAATAATAATTAATCAGAAAGTTAACAAAATATCTGAAATTTAGAAATTAAGTAATCTGAATTTAAATTAATTATCTTAAAATTCAGAAATTAAATAATTTGAATTTAAATAAAATTTAAACCTTTCGAGATAATTCTAATCCAAAATAAAATATCATTAACTCAAAATTTCAAATAATTTAAAATAATTCTAAAATTAATAATAAATAAATAATTCAAAATATAAATCAAAATAATCAGTATCTTTCTCAAAAATTCTAGAAGTTCAGAAAAGAATTTTCGAGTATATACATATAATAGTATTTATATGTGGGATACTTTCCTGATTAATGCCCAAAACTCCAAATCCCAAATTAAACAAGTTTTCTCATAAAACCTATATTTGAGAATAATTTCCAAGGATATCAAAAGTCTATTTAACACAAGCAAGAAAATCGAAAGATGTGCTAAGGTAACCTAACTTCTAAAGCTCTGAACAATATCAAACGCACCTGCATAACACTAGATTCTTAACCACTTAACTAGAGTGATTAATTCTCCCTACTTGAAAAATCAAACATTCTATACCTTAACAAAGGATCTCACTAGAATAGAAATGCATATAAAAAGATTAACAAATGCATGATTCAAGTAGGACTCGTACCATTGAGAACTGAATCTAGCATAACTTTTTCTATACTTTTCCAAATCACAAAATTGAAGATACCAAAAAATTTAGACACCTAAAACTATGAAATATCCAAATTTCACACTGTTTAGAGTACTACTCAATCTTTACCATTCAATTGAATCTCCAACTATTTCTATAGACTTGTAATTCAAACACATCCCTTTCAAACATGCATATCTCTTAATATACAACTTTAAAAGCAATAATATTTTATGTGAAATCAGATAACTAAGTAATTCATCACTTTCTTATTTTATAATTTACTAGATACAACATATAAAACCATGAAAATCACCAAACAATCTTCGGATTCAGCACAATAATATCAATTGGCACAACTACACTAATAATGCTATAATATTTAAACTATAGACCCAAAGAATCTGAAGTTTTACAAGTATCTAGAAAACATCAAACTCTATAACTTTATTATTTCACTCTTCTCCAAATTCCATCTATAAGACAATGAAATTGTCTAACCAAACTTCATGTTTTCTGCAGAAATATCATTTGAGTACAAATATATTAATATGGCTATAACTCAACCGTTAAGGCGGCGTTCATTTCAGGGAAAGTGATGGGAAGTGGGGGGAAGTGGTCTGACTTCCACCACTTCTGGTGTTCATTTGTGCTGAACTGGGGGAAGTGCCACTTCCCCCACTTCCGACTGAAGTGGATTTTGAACTAAGCCCACTTCGGTATTTTTTTTACTGAAGTGGGGGGAAGTGAGACAATCTATAAAAACCAACTTCCTTTCACTTCCAAAATCTTTTTTGAACTCATAGACCTTCATCCAACACATAAATCTTTCGATTTTATTCTCACTTTCTGACAAATGAACATCAGAAATCCTGGAAGTGTATCACTTCCCCCCACTTCAGGGAAGTGGCACTTCCCCCACTTCCTGACTTCCCCCCACTTTCCCTGAAATGAACGCCTTAGAGGCATAAATTTTGAAATTTTGCAGATCTATGTATGATTTCGATTTCTACAACTTTTCTATATAAATCTAAATCAATATATAAAAACAATAACATAAATAAAAAAACACTTAAAAGCTTGCACAAAAATCCTACCCGAAGCACCTGCATTCAAAGGCTATAATTTACAAGATACTTGTGAAAAAATTCTAAAATTTGGAAGTAAGATAAATAAGACCTCAATATACAATTTTTCTATTTTGATCTCTTCCAAATTCTGTCTCTAGGTCTCCCAAAACTAAATAGGGATCTCTGCTATGCTAATAGGAAATTTCTAAATCCTATCCTCAAAAATTAAAAAAATTAAAAATAAATTCAACATTCTCAGCAAACCCTAACCCTAACTAGAATCATGTCACAAAAATCATAAGAAAGAGAATAAACAAGATAAATCATAACCTTACCTCAATAGTAGCAGTGAAACAAATCCTTGACGACGAGACCCTTCTCTCGTACTCACCGCCAACATCACCCTCCAATAGGGAGAGAAAGAGATGAGGTTAGGTCTCTTTCTTTTTTTTCCTAAACGGAAATCTAATACCAAAAGAGATGAAGAGACGGTTAGGGGTTTGAAATTAAAAACAAAATCAACGGTTCTACGATTCAAAAGGATTGTAATTGAGGTATATATATATATATATCAATGTTTGTGTATGCTTTGGTCATAATGCTAACATCATGATATACAAGGAGGTTTTTAATATTTGGCAAAAATAGTCGATTGTTATTTTTGTAAAGAACTGAATGCTAGATATATATACAACATCTACTGATACTTACATAAGTTATGTTAAATATTGGACAATTTTTCCCCATATTTCAAAGACTATAATTAAAGCTATATATTATAAATAAATTGTAAACTCATTTGATTTTTCTTTAATAATTTTATATTAAGAAAGGTTCTACATTTACTTTCATTTTTAGAATTTTATTGGTTTCATTTATAAAACATACAATTCTATTACTTTTTCTTTGGAATTATAAATCCATTACTGAAATAGAAAATAAAATTTTTTAGAATATTATGATTGTATGTGATTTTGATTTGGAAAGGGTTCTCTTCTTGTATTAAGGCACTTTAATATTTGCTCAACAAAGGTTCTCATTTTTTGAAGGGTAAATATTGTCTAGTGGATGCAAGATATGCAAATACCCTAAATTTCATTACTCTATATATACCGCACTGTCATCATCATATGCAAGAGAAAGGATGGATACACTCTGCACCTAGAAATTATAAGAACGGTTTAATCAGTGATATGTTTTATTAAAAAATCATACTGAATGCATTAGTGAAATTTGAAAATAAGATTTCCAATCCTTAAATTAATTTGTAACAATTTATTCAATCAACCTAGTATAGTAGTTGTAGCATGTGTATGACATAATTTTATTTATATCCACAATGATATAGATAATATTGAGATTGTGAGCCCCACCCTTATTTAATCAAGGGTTTAATAACAGGATCGGTCAGTTCACGGTTCAACCAGTCTAACCGGTTTGACCAATCAGTTCAACAATTTCCCTTTTTTAAATTTTTTTAGAATAAATAAAATTTAAAATAAAAATAAATTTCATAAAATTATAAAAGAAATCCAAAAAAATAAAAAAAATGGGGAATACTAGATGAGAATAAGTACCTGGATCGAAGATTCTAGAATACCTCTTCCTCGAGATGAGCACACTGATTCATGGTTGTCTGATCAGCATGATGGTTCACACAAGAGGCGCTACCATGGAAGATATTGCATTCTAGAACTGGCTGAGTCTCCACGAAAGCGGCGGCGGACATCTCCATCTGGGCCACCGTTACAGCGCCGATGAGCTTCTCGAGGAGCTCCTTCGCGGTTTGGGCCTCCATGAAGAATTCCATGTTGATTGTGATGGCGGTCACTTACCCTAGTGTGAGGTGGAGAATGTCAACGTCGATTTCGAGGTAGTTCTCGTCATGATGGTAGTTTCAGGTGGGGACGTTGTTGAGGAGGAAAGCGGCGTATTAACTAACGGTCGCTTTCACGATCCACGGGCTTGACGATCTGGTTGACTATCTTAAACCAGGCATTGCGGAACGCTTCGTCGTCGTTGATGAAGCGATAGAGAAGGGATCCCAGCAAGATCGGGTCTTTAGTGACGAAGTAGAAGACAGCGAAGTGGGATTCACGGCCAGGGACCTAGAGATTGACGGCGAGACACGGGATTCTTCTTTAAAGCCTAGTCGGTCTGGTAGAACCAGTTCATAGGTTCTAAGTCCAAAACCAGTTCATGACAGGTTCAATCAGGACCGAGTTCAAGCTATATGTGTAAACCAAACTGGCAGATCATTCCTGGTTGAACCGGTCGGTCCGGTCCTTTTTTAAAACCTTCTATTTAATCCTAGCCGATGATGTCATATTTAATCCTAGCCGATGATGTCATATTTAATCCTAGCCATTGATTTTAAATTTTAATAACCCTTGTTCTTATCTTTAGTGGTTGCTAAATTTCACTATCTGATTCTATCTCTACCGTCCACAATCTCCTATTGTTGTAAAAAAAAAACTCCCAACCTTCCTCTCCTTTCCTTCATGGTGGTGCTGACCGCAAGGCCTAGAGGATCTTCTGGTCGAGAGTTTTTTTTCTTCTTTTGTTAAGGTAGTATCTTAGAGTTTGTACAAAATTTAATTCTTATTTTTTATGCTTGTTTACTTTGTTAAACTTCTTTCTTCATGAAACCCTAGAATTTGTTCCTATTTTGTGATTCATCTTGAAACCTTAGAATTCACCCTTGAATTTCTAGGGCTTGCTCCCAATTTGTAGTTTGAAGGAATTTTATTTCTCTTCTGATATCTGCACCTAAGTATACTCTTAGGATCTTTGACCATGATCTTTTTATGGATTTAACCATGTCTCAGGGATGAGGTTTTGCATGATATGTTTGATGTAATGCGATGTGTGGTTGATTAAGATATAATCTTTCACCATGAGAAAGAAATTGTTAGTTGATTTAATTTGATATGTTTCAGATTTTCATTTTTGATAATAGCAAAAACTCCTCTTCAATTTTTGAGGTCTTAGAGGCCGAATTTGGAGGAGAGTAAAATAAAAAAATTGTAGATTTTGATGTTGGATAAGTAACTACAAAATTTTATATTTTATACATTTGTAGTTTGTGAGATATAGCCATATTAGTATAATTGTCTCTAATGGTATTTCTGTGCAGAACCTAAAGATTTATGGGTACTTTTGATGATCAATGATATTAAATTGGAGAAGATCAAAAATAGGAAAGTTGTTCCTTCTTAAGTTATATGATTGTCATTAAAATATCATTTATTTTGGAGTTGTAATTTGAGAGATATATATGTTTAAAAGAGATATGTCATAGTCATAGGATATGTCATAGTCTTAGGTGTCTAATTTTCTTAGAATCTTAAATTTGTCATTTGGGAAAATATAGAAAAAGTTATGCTAGATTCAGTTCTCAACGGTATGAGTCCTACTTGAATAATGGATTTGTTAATCTTCTTGTATATATTTCTATTCTAGTGAGTTTCCTTTTTAGTATATAGAATGTTTGATTTTTTCAAGTAGGGAGAATTGATCACTCTAATTGGGTGGTTAAGAATCCAATGTTATGCACAACCTTCCGATGTTGTTGCAATGCTTTAGAAGTTAAGTTAGGTTAGTATAGCACTCTATTAAATTTTCTTGCTTGTGTTAAATAGGTTTTTGATCTCCTTGGAAATTATTCTCAAATACAGGATATTCTGAGGAAACTTGTTCGATTTGGGATTTGGAATTTTTGGGCATTAATCAGGTAAATAACTCAACATATAAATATATATATATATATATATATATATATATATATATACAATTTCTGATCACTGATATAATGAATTTATTCATTTATTTGTTTAAATTCTTTTAAAAGTTTGCTTTTATAATTTTAAACCATTGTTGGACTTTGATTAATTTTCTGATTTCATATATATATATATATATATATATATATATATTAGAATTTTGAATTATTGTTTCTTATCCTGAAACATCAATTCCCACACCTCTATTATATTTGTTAATCTTTGAAATCTTAACTATAATTGTTAATCTTTGATATAGTAAGTTTGTTAATTGTTTTAAATATAACTAAATTATTTTTGGTATAAAAAAAAGGGATCATGCATATGTTAGTATGTTTCCTTGATGAATTATTCTTCAAATTCTGACCTATCTGAAATTTTGTCTGAAATTATGATATTTTGTATGATTTTCGGATAATGAAGTTATTTTAACATAAAAACATTTAGTCTTCAATTAACTATGCACTAACCTTGTCACTGGGGTTAAACATTGACCATGTTGACAGGAAACTCTAATAAAAGACTATGATTTCTCACCATGTTGTCGTTAAAAGAATAATGGTTTCTGATAATTTGGCTTAGGTCATAGAGGATAAACAAATGAGCTCTGAAAATCTGACTCAGGTTACCGAGTTTAAACAAATGACCTCTGATATTTTGTTATCGCCATAGTAAATTAGAAGATGTATATTTTTGAATGTCTTATAACTTGTATTATGTTGGCTCAATCTGATTTTTTTATATTTTATTATTCATTCTTGATTTTTAATCTATGAAACCTTGCATGAATCCAATGTTTTTAGTGTGTTACTTACAGGCTTGTCAAGCTCATAATATGGTTGTTAATTTTTTTTTTTCAAATCAGGAGTATAATAGTTTAGCAGGAATGAACAAGTAAAAGATCTGTCCCTGCTCTAGTTGGAGATCAAATTTTTGTTTGTATCGTAAACTCTAAGATTTGGATTTTATAAATTTTGTATATTTTAGATTTTGGATTTCAAAATTTATATTTCTATTAGATTGTATGTTCAGTCTTGAGGTAGATTCTGAGGCCTTGCATGTCTATTGTGAAAAGTAATATAGGTGTGCGGCCGTTTGTTGGCGCACCGGGTCCGGCGAACCAGATTTAGGGTGTGACAGAGATAATAAATTGAGGAGTTGAAGAAACCAATGTCTTCAAAAGCATTCATATGTGTGGAAATGATGTCGACAAAAACAATTCTAAATGTGATGGTAAGTGGTCACAAAGAAAGCTGAAATGCTAATACAAACGCAGGATGATTTTATAGTTATCATAGAACTAGAGCAAATAGATGAATAAGGTCAACTCAACATTAATTTTTATTCTTATAATATTGCTATTTATTTGAAAAAATGTAAAATTAAATCAATATATTTTTCCAACATAACAAACCTAAATTGATATATATATATATATAGGTATATGTAAAAATATTATGTTTAACCAATAATCTCACTAAACAAGTCTTATGAATTTCATTTAATCTACTTTCATTTTATCTTTTGCTTGCCATATTGCCTTGAGTTTATTATTAAAGCTATGAATAAACATACAGTCAACGAAACCAAAAAAAATCTATGTCTAACTGCTAATTTGATGTTGGAACTTAGCAAAAGGACGAGGAAAGGTCTTTAATTTATTGGTTACTAGTTTATTCATGTAGAAATATACATACAGTTTAATAGATGATGTTTCAAGTACAAACTAATAAAAAAGTAGTTAAAAACATAGAAAATATTATTATGTTTGTAAGTCCCTTCAAAATATGGTTGTGCGGTTACTACCTAACCTCCATTAATAGAGATTTTTATGCTTCCAAAATGAGCAACCAAACAAAACTTTGGCCTTGAATACGAATACACGTTCACATGGACATGTTGATGCGGATGGTCCTAATCCGGATCATTGGGATATTACGTGATTATATTTAATGGTTATTATTTAGTAGTTCTAATAAATATGTGTGGAACGACAATAGATAGTGTTAATAGAGTTAGTTAGGGTTTTGTTATGTTTCACTTTATATGGTAATTTGAATAATGAATAGAGGAGAATAATTATTCGCTCATCTCTTTCTCTTTTCTATCGTTCTCTATCTCTACCCCTATCTCTCTCAATCTTGCTCTCTATTTTTCTTTCCATTTCCTTCCCTATTTTCCTCAACTTTCTCTCTATCTCTTTTTGTTCCGGCCACCATGTCCTTGGCCTGTATCATTTTGGAACTTTCATTGAGATATGTTCAAATCTCAAGATTGTGCCATCACAAACTTCTCAACTACTTTCCTTCAAGCCTTTGAGATGATTTTTAGCGTGGGTTGTTGTCACGCCCCGAACCCGGCTAGCCAAACCCGGTGCGCAGACAAACGGCCGCAGACCCACAAGGTGTGAGCCCCATAGGCCTGCAAGGCCTCAGAATCTAATACAGGACAGATAAAATTATAATAACCCAACTGAGTTATAGGATTACAAACTCTACAAAATACACAATACCGGGATACGAAGTCCAAAAAAATACAAAAGTACGAGGGAATACAAGGGTAGACAATAACAAGAACTCAAAAATTTACAACAGGACAAGACAACATCTAGAGCGGTCTTACAAGATCCACACCGGTCTACCACTCTTGATCCGAAAAAGGATTTAAAAACAAATCCATGAGCTAAACTAGCCCGATGAAGTAATCCGAAAGTGATTTAAAAACAACAAGATTCATAAATCTTGATTCAAATATTAAGAATAACTCAAAGTTTAAACATAGTTTAAAGCGATACAAAAATAAATAATTCAACGGAGGTATAGTTCTCAAGTAATACCACTATTTAAGGATCATCGTAATCAAAATAATACTAGATTCCCGAGTTGTAAATCAGAAATAAAGAAAAATTTTTCTAAATATCATGAGCATAAGTCTCCAAACCATAGTTAGACTAAATTAGAAATTATAAAAAGCGACTTTTTCAAGTATACCGGATTTTTCGGAATAACACAAGTCTCCAAAATCACAATTTAACAAAATACGAGTATAATATTCTAATAAAAAGAATATTTCCAAGTAAGTCGTTCACCAAAAATTTTTGAAAACCGGGAATGCGAATCGAAATTTGTACAAAAAAATCAATAGCACCAAATAGTATTATCAAAACCCAGGAGGATAAAGCATAGATAACAAAATCCAAAGTATGTCTCCAAATTCACTGTAAGTGCCAAAGATCATTTGTTTATCCTCGGTGACAGACCCGAACCCAAAATAACAGAAATTATTTATTTACCCTCGGTGTCCGAGACCCGAATACCCGGTGGCCATTGATTATTTCACCGAGCGGACACGGTGCTAAAGCTGCGAGTCTCACTTTCCCAAAAATTACTTGTCGACAAGGTCGGGGTTTAACCCCCAGCGAGGGGTTGCATATCGCTCATTTGGAGACCAAAAACATCGAGCGATTTCAAAGCCAAAAATACGGAATATTCACAAGTTTATCCCAAATACTCACATGAGCTAAATCACGAATTTCAAAAATCCCATTAGAGAAAAGCTGAATAAACAGAATTTATTTACAACATTTAAAAATTGAATAAATCATCAAATAAAAACCAATCACACTGAAAATTTACACTCTCAAGGTCTCGATATAATATCACTTCTAAGATGTCTCATTTCTAAAACGCATAACTCCAAGAATATACTATCAAAAGCCAAAATATTTTGCAGTAAGAAACTTAGGACAATCGTGAACACTTTCCTTGTCTAATACTTCACCAAATTTAGTCTCCAAGAGTAAAAATAACATGTTAATCCTTAAGATTCCTCATATAGACATCAACATGCACAAGTCTTTTTAACATATCATAACTCCTAATTTACAAACCCAATAAACTTGAAATTTTGCAGGTTGAAATTCAAGGTGATAAGGAATATTTTCTTTACTGAGCACATTGCTTAATTGTACTTGCTAAGTCCAGAATTTGTCTATAATTCTGCTAGTCTATTCAATATTGTTTTTACGACACGTCAAATAGAATGGATCATATCTCATAGACTGTACACCCAATAAATATGAAATTTGGCAGATAGATAGTTTAAACAAATTCCATCTCTATGACCTCCCAATACATGTCACAATTTCCACCCAACTTATTATCATAACTTGTAAATCAACTCTAGTAAATTCCAAGCATGAAGCATACAATGTAAAGGTCTCAAATATGTAGGAATACATCCCAATAACCCTTGAAATATTGACTCGAAACTCTAAACCACCAAATGACCTAATTTGCTTCCAAAATGCATGCTTATAATTTTAGTAACAATATCATCAAGGAGAGGCTATCCCCATCCTAGACAATAATTCAAAACATGAATTTCAAGACTCAATCTTGCCTTGTGGTTGGAGTACAACCTTTCTCTTGACTTATTCACTTCTGACATTCCCCCATACTAACATTTCTTCCAAGCACCTATATGTCACTATGGACATCAATTCAACATTACCTATAATCAACATGCATCCTTCAAAACATATATGGCATCCACTATACATTAACTTCATGAACCTTGATCTTATCATTATACCAAAACATGATCACAATCCTATCACATAAGAATACATAGATCTTATAAACAAATGGATGGTCAGACAAATATTTAACAGATGATTGGATGCTAAATACAACCATAATTTCAGAGAATCCCAAAAATAAGGATAAAAATAAAAATTGAAAAGATATACAAAAGATATCAGTAGATCACTTACAATGTTCATAACAAAATATCTTTGAAATCTAAGTTCAGAATTCTCTACATATTCAAGATACATATGCAAAAAGTCAATAAAAGAATAAAGTAAAGTTACATAACAAAATTTAAAATCCAAAAATGATCAAATAATCCTTTAAACAAAATAGTTGCAGGCTCCCACTCTTGGGATATTTTAAATGTATAATCAAATAATATTAGGAATTTTGCAATTAAAACTTGTCAAAATAATATGTGTGGATTACTTACTTGGATATCTCCCCAACAACCACTTCACATTGATTTCAAACACTAGAATCAACATTTTGAAGAGATCATATAAACAAGCAATAATAAAATCAACAACCTCTCAAATCCTTGATCTAAAGATACTAATGGATACAAGGTCCCAAGTGGGTGGGTCATACTACAAGATAGCTACTATGGATGCCAACTATGGCAAGGGACGAACATGCAATTAACCCCAAGCTTAAAATTGAGGCTAACTCACTCTTGGGGGGAGTGCTAACCCAAGGCTCAACCAACATTCTAGATGCAAGCCCAACATTTAACATAAGAGAGAAAATTAGGGTTTTAGGTATTAACATCAACAAGTAACAATGGTGAGTAAAGTACATGAAGCAAGACTTCAATGGCCTATTTCCAAAGTATAACACTAGCAAGGAGAGCGTATAATTCAACAACAATATACCGGAATCTCTCATCAATTTGGCTACAGGCCAATGCATGAATATATACATATGTATACATATATATATATAAATATATATATAATGATGCACCTATATACAAAAGGTTGTAGCTTGACACATGGTTATAATCATCAAGGCAATAGCATAAAAAGAAAACATGCTTATGAACTAAACTAAACGTACATCAAACCAAAGAAGGAAGAGAAGGCAAGATTATGGGAAGAGACAACCATCTTCAAAGCATTATCCGGCAATCAAGAATAGCAAGGATGGGAAAGCCGAACCACTCACAAATGGGCATTTACTTGGTGAAGTTGGCCAACCTTGAAGCTCCTTCAATTTCTCTTTTGTTCCCAACCTTGCTAACATCACAACAAGAAGTATGATTAAGAGGAGAAAGAAGGTTGTTCATTACTTTTTGAAGGAAAAAGGAACCGGTGGTAATGGGGAACAAGGCATCATGGAAAGTTAGAAGTGGGGAAGAGTTGATAGGCATCCAAAGTTCTCATGTTGGAAAGATGCTAGACAAGGAGGGTATGGACAAGAAATGGGGCCCACAAAATTTGCATGTTTATCTAAAAACTTTGAATTCCAAAAATAACAAAAATTTCCTTTGCTTTGCCAACATATAGAAATGAGATTTTAGCCATATTGATTTGAACCTTACTCATATGCTTTGATTATTCTAATCAAGCTTTGGGTGGGGTCTACAGTTGTACCTATTGAAGCCCCACAACTTGCACGAGGCAATGGGTATGACTAAGCTTGTCGAAGATAAGTGTAATGTAGTGAAGATTAGATACATATCACTTCCTTTCCACAAATATATACTTCATCTCCTCAGAGTAGTAATCGGCCACCACCGCTTCCAATCAAAAGTTTGTTACCAGCCGAAATGGTGGCAAGGCAGGAGAAGGGCCGCTGTTTCAATAGTGATGCTTGCTACACCCCGGGGCATCATTGTCAAGCACCTCAATTTCTCTACTTGATAGCTAATACTGAGGAAAAAGCACCACCTGACGCTCCTTGGTTTCCACCTTGAGGACAAAGTGTTTTTTTTACAACAAGGGGAAATGCTGCGGATGATCCCAATCTGGATCTTTAGGATGTTAAATGATTGTATTTAGTGGTTAATATTTGGTCGTTCTAATAAATATGTGTGGAACGGCAATGGAGAGTGTTGATAGAGTTAGGAGTTTGTTATGTTGCACTTTTTATGGTGATTTGAGTTATGAATAAAGGAGGAGAATAGTTATTCACTCATCTCTTTCTCTTCTCTTCTCTTTCTCTCTCTCTCTCTCTCTCTCTCTCTCTCTCTCTCTCTCTCTCTCTCCCTATCATCCTCACCTTTCTCCTATCTCTTCTTGTTCCTTAGCCCGCATCACATGTTCACGGGCATTAATACAAAAGGCCCATTTTAAGGAGAAGCAATGGCTTTCTCCAGCCCGCATCACATGTTCACGGGCATTGACACAAAAGCCCATTTTAAGGAGAAGCAATGGTGCATCCTCATGGGTATTTAATGTAAGCATCTATCAAAAATAAGGACAAACCCAAGCTTATATTCGGATAAGATAAATGTCAGGGGCATGTGTGGATTTTTTAAGAATACCACACGCTTTCATCATGTGCTGGTGGGATACATCCCCTAGTTTTCACACATGCGTAAGGGACTGAGTGCGCATAGACTCAGCCACCATTGTCAATTCATATCTAATTTAAATGCTACTTTGATTACATTATCAATAATAAATAAATAATTGAGTAGTTATTACATAACACCAGTGTAAGTGGTAGGAAGAGGAGGAGAGCACAATAGTAGGAAGACGAGGAGAATAGTAATAAGGACCTAAAAAAAATCATGGCATTTATTAAAAGAAGGAACCTGTATTGTAGCTTGTAAAATTGAAGCCATTCGCAATGGAATACTTATGACTCTATGATGAATGAATATACGACTAACTGAATAACTTTAGCATTGCCAGCGATAGTAAGTAGCATAGCACACATATAAAGCGGGTTTATTTCACTCATGCCTACAAATGTTTGCACTTTATAACACTGTGACCACAAAACTTTTTTTGTAACACAAAAGTCACTTAATTTTTTTCTGGTTGCACGTATGGTTATGATGGCCTGTTTTAAGGCTTTTTGAGGTGCTATGTTAGCGCCACATTAGCAAACTTACTCAAAACCGCCTTAAAACAGGTCATCATGGGCATACATGCAATCGGAGAAAAATTAAGTGATTTTTGGGTTACAAAATTTTTTTTGTGGCCACAACGATATAAATTATAAATATATGTGGGCATGAATGAAATGATCCCATATAAAGCTAACTTCATGAACAATTTACAAGATATATTATATATTAGCTACTACTTTTGAGGAAATACTATATTGTAGGTGTCCATGATGTGTTGGAAATCTATTTCCATTTTCAAAATCTATATTAGTATTTATTTATTTTATTTTTATAAAATTTTACCATGAGGCCAATAATCTCTTGATCTATTGACATCAGGTCTCTTGTATAGAGTGTTTATGTACTTATCAAAGAGGCGGGTTCGAATTTCAACTCAAACAATATTAGAATATAGATGTGTTGAGGTACTAATTCTATGTGTATGTCAATTTTTGACATGACTTGCCCATATTTTGTCAAAAATAATACAAAAATAAAAATAACCTAAAATGTCAAACAAATCAACAAAATCTTTAGGGAAGAACGGTTTCATATGATAATTTTGGTCATTATATAATTAAACATAATTAAAAAAATAAATTTTTAATATGAAATTGAATAAAAAATTATATGAGAATAACATCAGCATTAATTTAATTTTCAATTTTCTTGATTATTTATAAACAAAGCATGTAAAAACAAATTTTAAAAAAAGTCTTAATGTTTTTAGCCAACAACATAATAAGAAATTTGAATTTAGTAGTAAACATCAATATTAAGCATCACAACGTAAACAATTCAGCAATTATTAATACAAACAATCTATTGCAAAATAAAAATATATCATAAATACAAGATTACATGATGTGACTCTCCTACCTTTATAAAACATTTACAGAAATCCATTATCCAAATAATGTATAATGTATAATGTCTAGGCAACTTCACAAGTCTCAAAAAATTAAGCATTAAATTAATTAAGTACATCACAACAATTCTTATCACAATTAATTGATCAAAACTAAATATAAGTTATAAATAGATGAGTAGGTGTCTTAATATGGATTAGTTGATTTTGAATTTGGAGATCAAAGTATTTTAATTTTTTTAAAATAAATATAAATACGTTATTCGTAAAGAAAATGAGTTGTTATTCTCTTATGTGGAAGGTGGTAGGTATTCTTTAAGTATTATGAGTTCATAATGTCTGGACCCCTCTCTGAACCATTCAAGTACAATGATCCCTAACACAAATAATTGATGAAAGCTAAATATAAGCTATAAATATATGAGTAGGTGTATTAATACGGGTTGGTCGATTTTAACTTTGGATCCCTGGCTATTCTTTATTTTGATGTATGTAATTGGTCGTGATTGCCTAATGTGTGGACCGCGTTTTTGCAGAAACCATATAAATGCAGTTGGATATGGAAACCAGGGTTGGAATATATAAATCTCGTTAAAATAGAATCCACACCAGGATGGGTATATTTAAATCTCATTAAAATAGAATCCACATAAATGTGAACCCACTTTGAAGCATCCATAAATAAATGTGAAACTACTTGTATCACAATTACTGACAAAAAGCCAAAAGAAAGTCCATATATGTTCTCATAACTCCTATTAAAATAGAATTCATTCTCAAAAGCTCTTTCACGCAAAGCCTATAGACTAATGGATTGGTGACTGCAATTTGAAATAAAAAATTGTCTCAAATCAACTAAAATTTCATCGTTTTCCAAAGAAGGAAAGATGAGGATGGTTGGAGGTTTTTAGAGGGGTGAGGGGGAGTTAGGAGGGGTGAAAGTTGTTTGGTTGGGGGAGTGAGGAGGAGGAGGAGTTTGGAGGGGTGTTTCACCCCTCCAAACCCCTCATATCCCACCCCTCCAAATCGGGGTCTTTTGGAGGGGTGGGATTATTAAAACAAATTTTGATTTTTAAATCTTTCTGAAAAGACCAAAGTATCCTTTATCAATTTGAGAAATTACGATAATATTCTTTAAAATCTAATTTCATAATAACAACTATTATTATTATTATTATTATTATTATTATTATTTAAAAAATATTATTAATAATAATATAAGAATGATAAACAAAATATAAAAAATTGAGTTATACAAATAATATTATTACTATTATTAATCTTAATTTTAATATTAATAAAGTTTGTACAAAATAATCTTTTAGATATGTATAAAAAAGTATTATGATCAATTTTATATAAAAGGGCAAATTAGTAAAATACACATCAGATCTCTTCTCACTTCTCCTCACCCCTTTTTCTAACCAAACAAAAAAAAATTGATTACCCCTCCACACCCTTCCATTGAACCAAACATAAAATTTTTTCAAATCCTCCATACTCCTCCCCTCCTTACTCCCCCTCACACCTCCCCTCCCCCCTCCCCCACTAAACCAAACGAAGGGTAAAAGTTTGGATGAGAACCTCTATTTTTAAAATTATATAATATATTATTTAGAATATTTTAATTTATTTCTCACATCCTTAAATTTCTTTAGTTAACCAACTGTCTTTGAGTCAAAGTGTCGGGTCTCTTGCGTAGGGTGTTCATTTTCGGGGAGGACTCGGGATCGAACCTCATGTCTTGCCCAAGATAAGGGCACGTGGGTCGGCGTTGAGCCTTTCTCCTTATACGTGCATGTCCCTGGGGTTCTGGTGCTTGTCACCTTTTTCAAAAAAAAAAAAAATTCTTTAGTTATTTTTTCTTTAAAAAAAAAATCATGCTGTCATGTTTCGTAATTTTCATCAGATTAATTTTTAAAAACATATAAGAAAAAAATATAATACAAAAACTCTTTGCACACAACACAGTAAGCTATTCATATATTTTTTTAATAAAATTTGAAATATGAATCAATATTTGAAATAATGTGTTTAATTGAGGAGATATGTACATACATATATTTATTGAATGCATGTTTACATGAGATATTTGTAAAAATTGTATTTAGGTAAATACCCTCATAAAACACTTATATTATATATATATATACACAAGTATCATTCAGCTCCTTCATAAGGGTATTTATGTAAATTATCATACCGTTATGATAATGTGGGGCTCTATACTTTTGGCTTGCAAGGGTTTAAACCTATGTAGTCAGAACCGTGTTGAACTGAACTCGGAAGTATAGACGGTCTGTTACCACCTTAAAAACCGGGAAAGCCAAAAATCCGTACTCACCAGTGTGAATCGAGCAGTTCAACTGCGAACCGGATGAACGGTCCCACTTCACATAGGTGAATTGGTCTCAATCTAGTTTTAAACTTTTAATATTTTATTTTTTTTTACAATTGAAACTGTGAAACATTGAAAGCTGTGAAATAAGTGAAAGCCTGAAAAGATGCACATTGAAAGTTGTGAAACAAAACCTAAAACTATACACTCATCTGGATCTGGACAGTGGAATAAATAGTTAAACAAAAAATAAAATAAATAGTTAAACAAAACCTAAAACGAAACACTCATTGGTTTATTTAGTTTGATATTTTAAATGGATTTAGTTTATATGTTATGAGGTTTTGTGTTTGTGTCTTGTGTGTATTCAATTTTAATGTTGGAAGAACTTTGTGAGGTTTATTTGATTTGGTAATTATGATTTACTAATTTAGTTTTTGTCTCATGAGACTTTGATTTTAAATATGAGATGAAACTTGCTTTATTTGATATATTGCATGCATTTAATTTAAAAATTAACTTATTCTTTAATATACTATATTTTCTATTTTTATTTTATAAATTCCGGTTTAACATGGTTCAACCACGATCAAACCTCTCAACCCTTGAACCTAGGTTTTGCACATTCAATATAGATAGGCTTTCCCCTTACCTACCTATGTATTCTAAGCATCATTCACTATATTCATCAAATTAATTTACCCTTGCCCTTTTCAATGGTTCTGTCCGGTTCGGACTGCCTGGGTTTAAACAGTTAGAAAATGAATTACAACTTAATTTTTACTTATTTATAGTTTAAGTAATTGTGTGTTTACCATTTATATTATAACAAAGTAGGGGTGAGCAAAATCGGGTACATGATCCTGTTCCAAAAAATTGGATCGGGTACCCTGTTTTTCGAATCGGCAAAAGCTTGATCTATATCAGATCCGGTTTAAACTGGATACCCAAAATAGGGTATCTAATTTAAACAAGATCGGATGTCAAATTTTTTGATCCAAATTTAAGATTTGTATAATTTGGAATATTTGCTTTTTTGTAATTTATTTCATGTTCAATAAAGATTCGTTTTATTTTGAGCAAAGTTATTGTATCAACAAAAGGAATAAGAAAAAGAAATAGAGAATACATCTAGTTTTTTCCTATTTTGTATTTTAACTAGTTTGATGGATATAAATAAAATACTTTTTAATAGCATTTAAATAGGGGCACTTAATGTTATTTAAATTGGCACATGACAACAGTGCATTTAGTCAAAACTTTTTCTATGAAATACTCATGTTGTATGCTTTATTCCTCACATTTAGAAATTTCATATAGTTTATATTTATTATTCATTCAATATTTTTTTACTAACTATTTATATTTCAATTTTCATATTTATTTTATTTGAAACTTCTATTTGCATTATATTTTTACAAGTCAAATAAATAAGTTGTCGAATTATAATAGAAAAATTACCTAAGCCTATGCATTTTGACAATAATGTTAAATTACTAATATATAGGAATATGTTAAAAATCAGCTCGAATCTGAGTACCTGGTTTTTGTTTTGTCCTGACCCAGATCCGATCCTGTTTTATCTTTAAAATTCGGATCAGATACCCGATTTGGTTTTTCGGATTGGGAGCCTCAAAAATTCTCCTAAAAAATTATGATACCGGATGGGATCATCAGATTTGGATTTTTTTTTTTCTCACCCCTATAAACATGCATTTAATTTTAATTATTTCCGAATTTGTCATGAAACCTTTGATTAAAAAAGTGTGAATGAGATAAAAAGAATAAATTAATTTTACTAATATAACAAAGTAACAAATACATAAATTGATTAAGGCTATTAAGACTAAAAACCCTATTTTTTCTATCTTTTCCCCCATTTTTTTTATATCATGAGTATCTTAGACTTTGCAAGAAGGGACCAAGATACTTTAGTTACCCTTGACTCTCTTGTTAAAGTGCATGCTTGAATATCCTTCTTTGACTTGTTGATCTTGATTTCGTTCAAGTTTTTGGGTTTATATCTTGAATTATTTCTTGGATATCAAGATGTGATCTATCTATATTCATGATTAATAACTTGATTTTACTTGACTTTGATATTTTTAGACTTTAAATTTTCATATTTGTAAAGTTAACAAGTCTTTGACTTGTGGAACTCTTTAGGTCTTTGACTTCTTTGTATCTTGGGATTTTAAAATTACATTTGATATTTACATCACCAGGTCATCAAATTTTTAAAATAGTTTTGACTCCATGCTTTTGAATTTTTATTT
This sequence comes from Dioscorea cayenensis subsp. rotundata, assembly GCF_009730915.1. NCBI lineage: Eukaryota > Viridiplantae > Streptophyta > Magnoliopsida > Dioscoreales > Dioscoreaceae > Dioscorea > Dioscorea cayenensis. The sequence goes on along the minus strand of NC_052485.1, from coordinate 11,171,843 downwards.
GATATTTACATCACCAGGTCATCAAATTTCATATGATCTGGTCATTTGATTGCTTTGACTTGTTTTCTAATAAGTGTCTAAATATACATATTTCATATATGTATTTCATATATGTATTTCATATAAGTTTTCTAACATCACAGTGCTCGCATGACTTATCCAAAAAACCATGCTGCCTCTATGCACTCACATTGCACCCTCATGATCGGTCTAGAAGGCTATACGACCTTTATGCGCCGGCATGTAGACCGCATGAGCCCCAAAGTTTGTTATATCCATCTTTTCATGAACCATGTGGTCCCCATGTGGCCTGCAAGTCTCGGAAAGTATAGGAAATAAATAATAATAATATTTTCAATTTGTACCAACTAATTGCAACAAATGTGCAGCACCTAACTTCTTTTTAATGAAGATCAATTACATATAAAAGAAGGAAAAACATCACTTTGATGAACAAATGTGCCCAACTAACTGCAAAAGAAAAAAGGTATATCACAATGGATTGCAATATATTGAGATGACAAATTTGTAAAAGATTTAGCGTATGTGGTGTGGCATATTTGGCTTAATCTTACATTACATATGCCCATTGTATAGGAAAAAAAACTTTGCAAATTGAGGCCATCAAGTTATGGAAGTGCACATAGATTTCTTGTTATTTTCTCACTTGTCAGAAAAGTCAATTATGAGGATGGTTTGATAAAAGTAATCATCTCATCATAAGTTTAATTAATCCCATTTCATTGATTAAGTTTGAATTTATTTTAATTTGAAATGGAGTGCAAATGTATTTCTGCGATGCATTTTAACAGTTTTAGTATGATAAAATTACTTGTTTAGGGAGAGGCAGCTCTAAGACTGTACAAGCACACCAATAACTAATTTTGGTTTATATTTTTAATCTAATTGTTTTAATTAACATAATATTTATAGGTGTTTAATAATGTTATTAAAGGTCATTGTGCATAGCCTGCAAAGAAAACCTATACTCTTCCTACATAAATATCAAAGGACTCTAACAAAGTAGTCATATGATTGATTTAGATTAAATAAATTTAAGATAAGTAGATTTTTTATCATGATACAAAAAAATTACCAAGGAATTATGGGATTATCTAATAAATATAAATAGTTATGTTTTCCATGTTTAAAAATACCGAAATTAGAAATATCTAAATTCAATCCCATAAAAACAAACAAGAGATTCACGGCTAAAAAAGACATTAGAAATACCTAAATTACCAAAAAGGACATTAGAAATCCCTAAATTTCCAAACTCTCATTAAACGATCTCAAGAAAAACAAACAATAAAAACAGAAAAATCTAACTAATGGACCAAATTTCTCTCATTCAATCCCATAAGAAACAAACATGAGATTCACGGCTAAAAATCTATCCTTTTTTTTCAGAATGAATTATAGCAACTAATAAATTCTAAAAATTAGAAAGAAAGTTAGATCCAACTAACTGACCTTTATCTTTTGTCGTTTCTCTTCATGAGATGCTGAGGACAATGTCGGATGAGAGACTTGAACGGAGAGATTCATGGAGACAAGGCGGCGTAGGATCTCTTCGCTGTCAAGGGTGGTGAAGCCAAGAGCCACACAGGTTTGTCTACCGATAAATATGGCTGACGACAGAGCTTAAAGTGGCTTAAATCTATTCACCAGAAGTATTCTCGGTGATGAAGTTGGGGACTGTGTGAGAACTATTGGTGGTCAAGTGAATGCCATGTGTGGTGAGTGCATTATTAATGTCTTACAACATTTCAACTTACAGCCATTTTTGCGTCAAGTTAAAATTCTGTAAAAGTATAATATGTTGTAATTTGTTTTACAAGTAGAAGTAAATTTTACATGAAACCAAACACATGATTCCATGCACTTACATGTAAAAAAAGTTACTTTATAGCTTGTTACAGTTAACCAAGCATAGTTAATTTGGAGAAGCAGATTTATTTTACTGGAAGAATCACCATAGACGTTAGGCTATTAATTAAGCTAAAAGAAAGTAATATGAGCCTCTCATTGTTCCCTAAGGAATATGACCCTCTTGTTCACCCATGAGGTATTACTTGATGACCCGTATACTTGCGATGTTACACATTGTAAACCATTCGCGTGGTTTTCCATGCGTCAAGTGGCAAGATGATGATGCACCCCAAAGTGTTTTAGAATATTTTCAAGTTAAGCATTACATAAATGAGTCTCTCTGTCACTAATGATGAGTCTAGGAGTTCCAAAGCGAGTGAAAATCCATTTAAGGAATTTGACCACAGTTCTTACGTCTTTGGTGGGTAAAGCTTGAGCTTAGACCCACTTGGGCACATGATCCATGGTGACTAGAATGTATTTACTACCATTAGAGCTAGGGAATGGTCTAATGAATTCAATCCCCCAAACATCAAAAACTTGCTTTGCTTGTCTTGTAGCATGTGCGTTATGTATTCTACTACTACTTTAGGTTTCTTTGCGTTTGGGATGCAGATTAATAGGTCTTGGGTCATTAGAAGAAGTATTGGAGAAAATTTGGGATCAAAAGAACCAAGTTGCAAGTAGCCAAAGTAAGTATGGCCTAAGCACGGGCTTGCTTTTGAGTCATGCAGATCACTGGACTTCAAGAAAAACTCAGAAGAACAAAAACACAGTCTTGGAGCTCAGAGCACAGTCATGCTTATGGAAGCATGGCCCAAGCACTGGTATGCTTTTGGGCCGTGCACTCTACTGTCTGGCAAAAACTTGAATTGATGCTAAACCCTAGATCTGGCCTCAAACAGCACAGCTGAGAATCACAGCCTAAGCACGCCCGTGCTTGGGTTGAAAACTCTTTTTTAAGCCCCAAAGTTAGGTTTTTAAAGGGAGTTTGGCTTGGAGATTAGGGGGCGACTTCTGGGTGACCTTCACCACCATCCATCAGGTGAGTAGAGCAATGATTCAAACGCATGATTGGGAGTGGATCTTTGCTGAAGGATAGATCTTTGGAGCACGATCAGATTGATTAAGAAGCAATAGGGAGTCAATGGATTTCTACTTGATTGTTTCTTTTATCTTTCCAATGTTGTGTAAACTTATAAGGGGCTAACCACTCTCCAGTGCCCTAGATTCATGAACCTAGATGTTAATTTGTAGTTGACTTACTCTCTTTCAATGATTATGGAGTTTTATTGTTGTCTATCTTAAATATTGTGTTGCATAACTTGATGTGTATAATTTGTATAGTTGTAATTGTAAAACTTAACATGCGTTGATTGTCAAACTTATGATTACCGTAGGGTACTTGTAAAACTCTATGTGCATAATTCCCATAGTTACAATTGTAAAACTCAGCGTATTTGATTACCATAGATGTGACAAGGCTTTGAGATCACATATAGAATTCATAGGATGTACCTGATAATCATTGTAAGAGAGTCACCATATGTTTCTCTAAGGGATTGATCAGGGAGTTACTTCCCATCACTGCTACTTTCTAGATTTATCCCATTTCTCTTTCCATCCTCCCTTATCCTCTCTTTTTCTTTTTTTAGATTCATAAATTAGAACATTTCTCCAATATTTGAGTAGACTACATATTGGAAGAACAATTAGTACCGAAAGATTGCTAGTCCCTGTGGAATCGATTATGCGATCCTTTATTAGGTACATTATACTACTTCAAACAACCCATATACTTGCAGATATGGAAGGGGTTAATCAAATTTTTGGTGTTGTTGCGTAGGACTGCCAACTTATAGGAACATTAGGATTCTAGTAATCTAGTCATTTTTACATTGCTTGATTTCATCTTTCTTCTCTTTTCTTTTCTCATTTTTCTGATTCTTTCTTTTACATTGTTGGAAGTTGACTTTGTATGACCTGCGACAATTAATCTCCTTTGGTGAGCCCCGATCCAAACATTGAAAGCACTTTTCACAAGAGATTGAGGCAAGCTAACCTCAAAGATACTGGGTCAATGGAAATCAGTATTGAAGTCGAATAAGAGATACCAATAGCAAAAAATCAAAGGAGTATTTCTAATTATGCATAGCCGAATTTGGTACAATAGATGGTATAACAGATGCAGCCTTTGGGGGCTTCCCCTGGGCACTCCAATAAGACTCATCGCTAGCCATGTTTTCAAACAACTGCTCGACACCCTCGCAGTATTTATTGCTCAACGATCCCCCTGCCATGTCATCAATGAGTTGTCCTATTTGATAATTTTTCCCATTGTATAGCATTTGAACTCTCATCCAAGAAGAAAAACCATGAGGTATCTTCTCAAAAAGTCCTTAAATAAGCCTGAAAAAGTGTTTCTAAATCCCCTTGTCTAAAGGTTGAAATTTTCTGTCTCAGTCTGGCTACCTTGCTTGGTGAGAAATATCTTGGAAGGAATTTTTCCACCATTTCTTTGGAAATCTTGATCGACCGGGAAGCTAGTGAAGTGAGCCATCGGTAAGCTTTCCCCCTTAAATTGAATGAAAATAACCTTAATCTGATCGCGTCATCTAAGACAGAATTTATCTTGAATGTGTGAGTAGATTTGGAGGAAACATGATAAATGGCTATGAGTGTCTTTGATAAGTGTCTAAATGTATGTTTTATATACACGATTGTTATATCTTAGCATGCATTTATGGATGAATCAATTCCCATTTTGTGTTTAAATTCATTTTATATGTGTTACAAGCCTTAAAGAAGCTAAGGTGAGCTCAAAAATGCATTTGGGAAGAAATCGGCATCAAAAACAGTGTTTTAGGGTTCCAGACGTAGTAGTGGGTATTATAGTAGAATCACTATTTGTAGCTACAAGAACTTGGCTGAAAGCCTCACGGGCTACCATGCACCCACATGGATGCCTGTAAGGCTTACTGGACAATTTTTGCACTGGCTACTGTAGCAAACACTGTAGTACCCAGATGAATTTTGAGCTAAAAAGTCTGGGAGCCTCACTGCCATCCATGTGCCCGCATGGAGCCCGTAAGGCTCGAGGTGGATGACTTTTATAAGGGCATTAGGGCAAAATTAAGACGGACTTTTGGAGAGGCTTTGAAGCTCTAGGGCAAAGAGACTTAATCCAGGCAAGAGAGGACAGATTCTTGGCTTTAGAGAGTCAAAATTGAAGGGAGAAGTGTTATTTGGCAAGATCTTCACCAATCTTCCCTTAGGAGAGCTTGAAGGCAACAAGAAAAGCCGCCCCATTGTGGTGTCGGCGAAAGCTTTCAATGAGATCCTGCTCATCATCTTATCTCCATTGTTTGAGGGAGTCTTTTTATGAATACTTTAGTTATTTACATGGCTTTATTCTTGTTATTTCCTTGTATGAACGTCTAAATCTCAAGTTCATCCGATGCCGGTTGACAAACTGCTAATGGGTGTGTAAATAGATAAGGTTAAGTCTGTGAATACCGTAAGTGTACAGGTCATCAAGTAATACCTCGTGGGTGAACACAAGGGTCGTATTCCTCAGGGAACGGTGAGAGGCTCCTATTACTTTATTTTCGTTTAATCAATAGCCTAAACATCTACGGTGTTCTTAAGTTTACATCTATAAAATTTATTAAATAATACAATTGAGGATTGTTAAGTCTAATTGGAAGGAGTTTGGGAGATCGTATGAAGATTCTCTTAATGATTACTTGTGAAATAACGTTAAGGTGTGATGATTCAATCTAGTGTTGGACCGGGGGTATTCAAGGGCCTACTGGTCTTAATCTCTTGGTAACTAAGTCTAAACACAATGAATTTAAGATGGAATCTCTTCCACCCCAACCTCCTATGTCCACCTTAAATTCAAGAACTCCACTGGAAGGACTAATCAAATCCTAAGCCTAAAAAATCTAATCAAACCGCAATCCAAAGATCTAGCAATACCGAACTTCTTAGCACATGTGTAGATCTAACATAGCATGGGCCTTCTAATGTGTGGGCACATCTTCCTCATCACATTAACAAAATAGCATTAACAAGCATGCAACAAATCACAAAAGACTAGAAAGAATATTGAATTACTAATAAAGATTCACAAGAAATAATCAAGGTGAATTGACATGAAATTCCCCTCGAATTAGGGTCCTCCAATGGATATACAAGTATTGATCAATGAATAGCAATCATCCAAAGAATAAATCAAAAGAATTCCTAGAGTAACTCCCTCTAATATGGTCTCCAAGGTTTGAGGTTGACTAGATTTAAGATCATCAAGAGAACTTCGAATCTCTTCACGCGCACTCCACTATTGACGCTTGATAAGTGTCTAAATGTATACTTTATATTATACATATTTTATACACTTAGCATGTATTTTTTTTATAGGAATGGATGCTTGTTTTATGTTTAATTGTGCATTATTTGTTTTTGTAGGGCATGAAGAAGCCACGGAGAACATGAGGACATGATTAGGGCGAAAAAGGAAGAAAACAGGTGTAATAATACTGTAGCATATTTACTGTATCTAGATTACTGTAGTATAGGTGATCTAGCAAAGCACTATTGCAGACACTATAGCACCTGTAGAATTTTTTAGACTAGTCGATCCAGAAAGTTTGGCCTAAGTCATACGGCCCCAATGCAGCCCAGTATTACCCCAGTATTGACCCCGGTATACATCGATTTGTAGCATTATAAAAAGCTTCTTCTAGGGCAAAAACAAGGGGACTTCTTCTTGGCCTTATGGGCCACCACCACCGCACTTCCTTGAGGCCTTCTGGCCATCTTTCAGCAATGATCCTTGTGGAAAATGAGCACAAATCATCACCAAGAGGGAGAGGAGCAAAGGAGAAGGAGTTGGACTGAAGTTCTAAGCCACTATTGCATCACCATTTAAAGCATCATCAGTTTAAGGAGATCAAGATCGTGGATGGAATTTTCTTGCTTCTTTATTGTCTTTCTTTTCCTTGTATGTTGTATAAGTATCCCTCATTATGAGACACTATTGCAGCTTTATTGTCTTTCAACAATGATCCTTGTGGAAAATGAGCACAAATCATCACCAAGAGGGAGAGGAGCAAAGGAGAAGGAGTTGGACTGAAGTTCTAAGCCACTATTGCATCACTATTCGAAGCATCATTAGTTCAAGGAGATCAAGATCGTGGATGGAATTTTCTTGCTTCTTTATTGTCTTTCTTTTCCTTGTATGTTGTTGATAAGTGCTTGTGCGATATGAATGCAAAGCGTTCATTCCTTATGTTGGGCATTACTTTCCTCAGTTTTCTACATTAATATGTGTGTTTTTATGTTACTTTTACGCAGGTAGGGTTGTGAGGCCGAGTATGAAGGAAATGGGCCAATGTGGATCATAATGCACCTATTTTGGAGGAGATCTTGTTAAGGTTCAAACGCGATGACATAGGTCAGGTGTGAGATGCTAGAGTGTGTGCCAACCTCCTCGCATTCGAGTGAGCACATCTATTTGGAGGGGCACAAAGGCAGTCACGCTCGAGCATTCCGACTTATGCATATAAGAACAAGAGCCCCACCAACATGTGCATCACTGAAGAAGCAAGTGATTCATGATGTGAACGTGTGCCCGTTTGCGTTACCCCGATGAAGTATGGAATTGGGAAGTTAATCAGGTCGAAGACTGTAGCATAGCACTGCAGCAACACTGTTCACAGCCGGCCGAGAAATCAAAGAAACAGAGAATCCACACGGGCATGTGGAAATTATCCACGCCCGTGTGGAAATTCCGCACGGGCGCGTGTATCGTCCACGCCCGTGGAGTTGCCCGATTTCAACCCTATTTAAAGCCGATTCAGCCCCGATTTTGGTATTCTTTTCTCCATCTTTTCCTCAACTTGTGAGAGAGCTTCGGCTCGGGTTTTGAGGGGTATTGGCCAAGGTTTTGGAGAGGTTCTACGGCTCCGACATCGTGATTCCATTAGGAAGAAGGTTGGTAGGGGAGTCCATCGAGGCGTATCCTATACCGGACGAAGGAATCCTTGGACGATGAGTAGAGGACTTTCCATAAGACCATCGACACGACCATCGAGGGGGTTTCTTTATGGATTCATTGCTTTTATATTCGATTTCTTTGATTGTACTAAGCTCCATGGAGAGCTAAACCCCTAGTGGGTACTTGGATGATTGTGAACCCTAGGATGTATTCATTTCATTGAACTTCTTTATTATGCTTTCAATAAATTGATGTTTATTGTGAGTTCCAACCTTGAATGCTTGATTGTATGAACATTTCCTCTAGAGTGACACTAGGGTTGAAAGTTCTTGTTGGTAACCTTGTGAGTGAGTGACACACCACTAGCGTTAGACAAAGCTAGGTTAGAGAGGGTTGAGAGGGTGAGTCAAGAGGTACAGGAGCGTCCCCTTTCCCCTCCGATGTGATAGATTCTACCTCCGTTCCTCGAGTTCTTTGCGGCCATAATAGAGTGAATGGTCTAAGTGATGAACCTCCGCTGGGGCCTAGTTGCGCGTGCAATGGAGTGAAGCGTTGAGAGGATCTTAGTATCTAGGGCTTAATTATGGCTAGGGACCTTCCACCTGGACCAAAGGGGTAGGTCTATATTTAGGAAGAGATTTATCACTTGGAATCCCTAAAGCTCATTGCAACTCTATGCGAGTGCGAGGTGTTGAGATTGTTCGATTTCTCCTCCGGGACATGTATAGAGTTAGGCATAGTTGACCTTAGATTTGGGACTATGTATGTAAGGATTTCCACGACTCACCATTGCATTGATTAGGAAGCATAATAGAGAGTTCTTGCACTTGAAGGGATCATCCTAGGTGAAGCATTATCCGAGTACCCCATTCTTTATCGATTGCCTTACCCTCTTCTTACTTTTGCTCTTTCACTTGTTGTTTTTATTGTTGAGAATTGAATCAATTTCACACTTATCACTATTGATATTCCACATAGCTAAGAATCAAATTAAGTATTTTCACTCCCTACTCCCTGTGGATTCGACCCCGCTCACTCGGGATTATTACTTCGACAAGCCCGTGCACTTGCGGGATATAAGCAAGGGGAACTTGTCAGATGTATAAGTATCCCTCATTATGAGACATTAACTTATTTTGGTGTTTGGATATGGATAAACCCTAGGGTAGTTCTCGTGTAAAAACCTTAGATGTTGTTATTCTTTTATTTGATGGTTGTTTAAGGTTCAATCTATTGTGGTTTGCATGTCTTGAACTACGAATGGAGAAATCCATAGTTCATTCTTGAATTGTATTTGTCAACGCAAGAGCGTGCTTGTACTAGGTCATACATAGATTGAAAGGGGATACTTGTGTTGACACGCAGAGAGATCAGGTGTTGGTAGCCCTCTAATGTTAGGTTTAAGCCAAAGGATAGTAGGTTTACTCCTATTAGAGATTTCCTTGAACTTTTTACAATCATATGTGGGTTGATCTGGAAGAGATTCCGATTAACACTCGTATGGGATTAGGGGTTAGCCCCCGAGAGATTGGGGTTAACCTATCTTAAAGATCTCTAGGTCTTAAATACCGTCAATACACTTTAAACCATCCTAGTTTGGACCTTAACAATAACCCTAGGGGGATTCCTTATCCGAACACTGCCTTCTCTTGCTTGACACTCCCTTGTTTATTTATTTATGTGTGCTAGTAGCCTGGCCATTAGATTAGTTAGTTTACTTTATTTGTTCCTTTCACTTGGAATTATAGGCTATAAAGTAGATGAGGAGTGAGTAATAATACTTTCTAGGCCCTATGGAATATGATCCTCGTGTCTTTACACGAGGTATTACTTGGCGATCCCGTACACTTGCGAGTAAGCAATCAACGGGCGTTGAATCATCCTTGGAAAACTCACCGAACTCCACTGAAATCTGGATGGAAATTGTCTCTAGCCATATACTTCTTTAGAAATCTGGCCGCCTCTCCCAAATTTGGCAAAAGAATCTCCCCATATTCAAAAAAACCCTATGGTATTTATAGTAACGAGTTTGCCACGGCCTTACCACACCCATTGTGGAGGCTGTGGTGAGTAATTTGGTTGCTTGGGCTCTAAGTCGCATCCTTGCACAGTCTATATTGGTGTGTTGTGTGGATGGGTCACAGCCGTTATCATTCACAATAGCCGTTATTGAGACCGTTATGACTTATATGTTGTTCTCTATGATTCCATACTGCCACGGCTTGATAACGGCTGCAATAAAGATGGACAACAACCACAGTAAGATGTCACCACAATCGTTGTGAGCCATGGAGAAACCCTAATTCAGCAAGTTGATCTGTTTTGCTTTAAAACACCCCTCGTATTCATTTCTTTGGCCCTAAAACAGAATAAGAGCTCATGGGGGAACAAAAGAATGAAATTATCTACTAGTTTCTTGCTAAATATGTCAAATATCATTCTAAATGCAGTATAAAAAATATATAAAATATGCACTTTTAAACACTTATCAACGGTGAACCTTGGGATGAACTTGTTTGTTTGGATATTGTGATTTACATTTAATGCTATGTTTGTGATTTTTGGTTCTTGCTATGTGTTCTTGATTGTATTGGATTGCATGAGAACTCTATGGTTCAATTTCTAGTTTGTACTAGGAATGTGGGAAGCACCCTTGTGTTAGACTCAAATAGCTTGAAATATATCCATGTACTAATACACCGAGGGTTTCAGGTATTTGGTATCCCTCCAACCATTAGGATCGAACCTAAGTATTGAGTTTGACCCTAATTAGAGATTTTATATAGCGTAGTGAAATCATAGGAGGATTTGATCCGAAGAGATTTTGATCAACACTTTTATGGGATTAGGGGTTAATCCCCTAGGGATTCAGGGTTAACCTACTTTAGGAATCTCTTCACCAAAACCATCATTGCTTTTGTAACTCTACCATTCTTCTAGCTTTAGTAGTCCTGAGGGGATCTGCATTGGTGACCATCTTCCTCCGGGATATTTTCACCCAACCATCTTGACACTTGGATACTCTCCATAAGTTCTTTTTAAGTCTTTTTAGTAGTTTAAATCACTTGAACTCAAAATTGCCGGTTAGACAATAGGTGAAGAGGAAGTAAGGGTAGATCCTTGACCTTGAGGAATAAGACCCCTTTGTCACACACAGGGTATTACTTGACGGCCCCAAGTACTTGCGGGAGGTCAATCAAGTTTTAGGCTTTATTGTTGGGGACCTACAAGGAATACTCATGAAACTTGTAGCTTATTGATTTAACCATTTCACATTATTTATATCTCTTGTTTTTATTTTCCTTTGTTGTCTTTGTATTTATTCTTTTATTCATTTTTGTATATATATATTTCAATTCCTTATTGTGATTAGTTCTTCTCCTTGCTTTTCCTTTTCACCTCTTTGTATCTTTTTATCATAATCATCTATTTAATTGTTCTTTGTAATAATGGAATTAGCTAACTTTTAGTTTGAATGCAATCTTATGCAGGATAAGCATTCCTACCATCCATCTAAGGAGGTAGATTGACCCAAATCAATGGGAGTATTGTGCATAACTTATGATAATAACTCTTGGCAAGGACAGTATTTCAGCAAAATATTCAATAGTGATCTTGGGGGATGGAATTCTCAGGATATGTTTAGTCAGTATATGAGTTCAAAAAAGGTGGTCCTTATCGGGGAGAAGGATCCATCAATCCCATAGGTCCTTGACAATAGTGAGAAACCACATAGTATCAGTGTTGAACCCCCAATGTTACTTCAATAAACAAGAGAGGACATAGATTGCGTGATACCGGATAGTTGTGAAGATATTTCCAAGGGAAGGATTCGGATTCGTCAAAGATTGAGGTTAATGCCATGGAAGACAGTTCAGAGAATGGTCATTCATCAAAGGAAAAAGATAGAAGGTTTGAGAATATTAATCCTGGGAAATATGGAAGGCTAAAGTCATCAATTGAAGAACCGCCAGAGATAGAGTTGAAGCCTTTGCCTGAGCACCTAGAGTATGTATTTCTGGCAGAGGGATCCCAACTCCCGGTCATCATTGCTTCAAATGTGACAGTTGAGCAAAAAAGCAAGATTTTGAGCGTATTAAAGAAGTACAAAAAAGCGATCTCTTGGAAAATTTCAGATATTAAGAGGATCAGTCCTTAACCCAGAGGAGACTTAACCCTAATATGAAGGAAGTGGTGTAAAATGAAGTCATCAAACTCCACGATGCAAGTATCATCTACCAAATATCTTATAGTTCATGGGTGGGCCCAATGCAATTGGTATCGAAAAAAGGAGGGATGACAGTGATCACCAATGAGAATGATGAGCTTGTACCCACTAGGACTATTACAGGTTGCGGGTATGCATAGACTACAGGAAACTCAATGATGCCACAAGGAAAGACAATTTTTCCTTACCCTTCATTGATTAGATGCTCAAATGATTGGCAGCGCACTCATATTATTGCTTCTTGGTTTGTCTTCTTGGCTACTTTCAGATCCCTATTACCCCAGAAGATTAAGAGAAGACCACTTTCACTTATCCATATGGCACATTCGCTTACCGTCATATGCCTTTCGGGTTATGCAATGCACTGACCACTTTTCAGAGCAGTATGATGGCTATTTTTGAAGACATGGTAGAAGACATTATGGAAGTTTTCATCAATGACTTCTCAATTTTTGGTGATACTTTTGAGCTATGTCTCAAAAATTTGGAATGACTCTTAGAAAGTAACTTGGTTCTTAGTTGAGAGAAGTATCATTTCATGGTAAAAGAGGGTATAGTACATGGGCATAAAATCTCACATCGAGGAATTGAGGTAGACAAGGCTAAGATTTCCACTATCGAAAAGCTACCTCCCCCAACATCTATTAAGGCCATCAGAAGCTTCTTGGGGCATGTTGGATTCTATAGGAGATTCATCAAGAATTTTTCCTCGATCACCCAACCATTGGCGAAGCTTCTTGAGAAGGATATACCCTTTGAGTTCAATGCAGAATGCATGGCTGCCTTTCTCGCTCTTATGGAAAGACTCGAAGAAGCACCAATACTAGTTTTTCTTGATTGGAATTTGTTGTTTGAACTAATGTGTGATGCTAGTGATTTCACAGTCGGGGCAGTACTTGGGCAATGACGAGAAGGTCATTTTCATCCTATCTATTATGTAAGCAAAACTCTGAACGATACCGAAGAAACCTATACCACTACTGAGAAAGAAATGCTCACAGTGGTCTTTGCATTTGACAAATTCTGGTCATACTTAGTGTTGTCAAAAGTGGTTGTGTACACTAACCATTCTATTCTGAAATATCTTTTGAGTAAACAAGATGCAAAATCCTGATTGATCTGATGGGTACTTTTGCTTCAAGAGTTTGAACTGGAAATAAAGGACAAATGAGGAGCAAAGAATCTAGCTACAGACCACCTATCACGCTTGATAATCCACTAGAGAACGTCTCTGAGAAAAAATAAATAAATGATACATTCCCCAACGAGCATTTATATAGCATTCAAGTGGTGAGGGAAGAGGAGCCTACGTGGTTTGCCAACTTTACAAATTATATGGCTACAAGGACACATATTTTGTATTTTATATAAAACTATAGAACATGTTTGCACCGCATATCTTGTATGAGAGGTACTCACTTTAAGTAAGACAAAAGACTTAGGTCACGGGTTCAACGCCGAGGGAGTGCGAATCCCCGATTAAGCAAAACAATACCTAGCTTGTGATGAGTTTTGTTTTGAGTCTCACTGAGATGGGTCAGTCTCTCACATCTTCTCACTGAGTAACGTAGTTACTCACCCATCTCCCTCCCTTTCCAGATGATAGGTCTCAATAGCAGTGCGGATGGGCTGGTTAGGCTAGAGCCTACACCAGTCTTTGGTTTGCATTTCTTTTTGTGTACATTACACCTCCTGGATATATGTGCACATAGGTGGGATCCACTTGTACTACACTCTCTTGAATTCTGAATTGTGTTTGTTTTATGTGTTTTCTATTTGTGTTAATCGCCAGGTATTTGTTTGTGCCCTGGCTTGTGCTATTGCAAACATTGTTGTGGATGTTCCTACTTGTCTAAGTGTTGTTCAGGGGTGTACCCTGGTTTGTGGTTCAGGGGTGTATCCTAGTTGGTTGTATTATTATTCTATACTATTCCTACTAACAGGGTCATATTGGGTTACAGGTTAGCCATTACGGCCATCCAAGGTCAAGGCGGACCTTGTCTCACCATCAGGTTATCGCGGCGGTAGTGTTGATGTGCAGGGACCTACTGGTCAGGGCGTGACACCTCAATCGTCTACTCCTGAAAAATGGGTGAGAAAAACTGAGCTGTCGACTTAGTAAATACTATACCTATGCTATCATCTAGGTAGTCATACAATCAAATACAATCAATAACAAGTAGATAATCAAAGAAATTCAATTCTCATGATAAGAATTACAAACATTCACATAATACACGAATTAATCATACTAATTTAATAATCCCAAATTATTTAACCTATTCTCTACCATCATCTTTTATTCTGTTTTATTTATTAGGGTCTTGCTTGACCTTGTTAAGTATGTTCAATGGTCTAATGGTCATATCTTTGTCCCCTAGCACGTGCTATCATTGCCTATATGAAGATGCATCCCAATCTCATCAATCTCAAGTACTACTATTGTCACCTATATATATGGACACAAAAATTCGGCACCTATCATCGCTTATATGAATAGATGTCAACACCCTAACATCGCCTATATGGATAGGTGCAAGGAAGATCACAACACCCAACATCAATCTTTATTCTGAAGGACAAACCCAAGCAAGGTAAACACTGGTCGTTTACCACTTTCCAATTATTACATATTGACACGCCCCTTGGGTATATTGTAACTACACAAGTCGCTCAAGTAGTATAATATACCTGAAGGTCAGGTAGTTGAATCTTCAAAGAATGAGAGTACTAATATTTACCACTTCCTTGTTATCTAACCACAATCAAGTAGTGCAATGAAAATGTTCGCAAGCAATTAAACTAAGACATAAACGAACAATAGGGCAAAAAAAGCAAGGATTTAATCAATATGACATAAGCACCCATGTGATGCTCCCCCTAGGATTTCTATGAAGTGCAAGATTTAACTAAGGCTCCCTAATTGAGATAAGTTGAGTCATGGGTATCCTAAAACATACCGGTTCTTTTCTTAAGGCAACCGATGACTAGTCCTATATGAGCTTCTAGCAGTGATCTGTCTACGCTTAAACCACATATGGTGTATGGAGCTATAGGGATCCCAAATAGATTAACCCAATTCCTAAAATTATGTCAATCCATTTCTGAAGACGATTGACCCCTAATCCTATATAAACTACGATGGTTATCTCTCTCTTTACTAAGGTTCATACAATTACATGAAACTCGGATGTATACGGAGGTAAGATTAATCAAGTAAAAAATGAAAGGGGCCACTCCTCTGCCTCAAGATTCACACTCTCAACCCTCTCCAACCTTGGTGAATCTAACCCTAGTCGGTCTCTCAACACATTACTAGAGTGATTAAAACACATAATCGAGCTCTCACTAATAAAGATTACATGTCATTAAAACACAAGGTTAAAACTCAACATAAAACTCAACATAAATCTCAAATTAAGAAAAGCAAAAGTTAAATCATACAAAGAATAAATTCTAGAGTTCACATGCTCAAGTGCCCAAAAGGGTTTAGCTCTCCATGGAGCAATACACTGTTAAACAAAATAATAAATGAATGCAATAAAAATCCATATAAGAAACCACCTCAAAAAATCAACGAGTGATTGTGCCGATGAGCAGCTCCTCAAGCTCCAAAGGATTACTTCACTAGCAAGAGGTATGTCACCTTGAATCTAATCTGGGTGACTCCCTTGATAACCTTGACAATGATGGAACCAATGGAGGTTGATGTTGGAACCTGTTCTTCAATACAAAGACTCCCTCTCTAAACCCTAGTTGATTTCCTAACTCAAACTTGCTCAAAAGATACCAAACATTGAAAACTAGGCCTATTTATAACTTATTATATGGGTTACATATGGAGGTGCAACTGCCTGTGTGGACGTCTGTGTGAAAGCACATGGCTTGGCACATGCCTATGTGGTGGGGTGTGTGGCATTCTGTCTTGATGAAATCTTGGACTTTTCTTCTAGAAAATGTACACTGGATGGGACATGGTTGTGTGACTACCCCTGTGTTGAAAATTACTATGAAACTCCCAAAAGTTGGCACACGTACCCATGTGAATCTCCTAAACCAGTGTGATTGGTGTCTTATAGAAAAACTCCAAAAGTGCTTCACACCACCATCTTTGCTTCCTTTCTTTTAAAATGGCCTTCACACATCCTAGTTGCACAAAAGAACGAAATACACACAATATGAGCGCACATATCTAATAAAAACCATGATCGATCTATAGAAAATATCATAATAAAACATGTGTAAATAAGCACATATCACATATCTCACATCATAACATAAAACCAATCTCGTGCTACCACATATTTTTATTATCTTCTTTCAACACATTTATATCTCAAATAGAATAATTTATTCTTATCTTAGGACAATATAAATTCCAACATGCCATCAATCCAAAAACAACAACAGCGTACTTAATATTTATAAGTAAAACACTTACAACAATCACTCAGTCCAACACTCAATGATATATATATATATATATATATATATATATATATATATATATATTAACATAATCAAACATACAATCACAATAAGCATAAATAAAGTACTTACAAAGCAATCACTCAAACCATCAAGCATACAATTATATTCAAGTATAAGTAAGTACTTACCTCTTGCCTAACGTTAAACATAAGTTTGTCCACCATCTACTTTATCCTTATCCTGCTCACTTGTTAATATATATTGAATGCCAATAGTCCTTTAGAATCTGATCTAACTCCTTTAGATTGAAAAGAATTTGGAAATCTTGAAAAATTAAGACAAGGGGAAGAGAAAATTTGGAAGATCTAGAAGGGAAAAATCGGTACTTTGAAAGGAAAATAAGATATTAAATTTAGGGTTCGATATTTTAATATTCACATTGATCCCTAGGATTTAGTTTAATTTTATATTAGCCCCTTGTTTTTCATATTGACCTATAGTATTTACTTTATTTCTATTTCAACCCATGTGAATTATTAATGACTATTTAAAATTTCCTTACTATTATGAATCGATGCGTTGAGAATTATAAATGTGGATGAGTTTCTCCTCCATTAATATCCCTTTCATTACATTAACATTGTACTATATATAGGGGTTCTGATATGTGTTTGATATACAACTATCTTGAATATTATAACTCTTCTTCTCACTATATTATTTCTTATTTATTTCCTATAGGCAATTTGGTATTTATTTTACTTTCATTTATTTAATTTAGTGCTTATTTATATGTCACAAATTTATTTACATTATACACGTTATCAACACAAATTTGCTTTTGATATATATATAAATTATTTTGATTTACTTCATACAAGCTCTATCTTTATATTGACTAATATTAAATTTATTATTTGTCGTTTCCATTATTTTAGTATTTTATTTTAATTATTTATTGAATTATTGTTATATCATTTATTTTCTTTAGAATTTAATATCATGGCGAATATCGCAATAAGAGAATTCGAGGTTCTTAATATCTCTGGGAGCAATTATATATCGTGGAACCTTGATATTAAGCTCCATTTAAATGCCAAAAACCTGAGAAAAAACAATTAAGGTAGCTAACAATGAGCCAACTGATAATAAATCAAAAGCATTGATATTCATACACCATCATCTTGATGATAGCCTAAAAAATGAATACTTGACTATTGTGGATCCACATAAATTGTGGTTTTCCTTAAAAGAGAGATTTGAACATCTCAAAATGGTTTATTTGCCTAAAGCACGTAATGATTGGGCAAATATCAAGTTTCAAGATTTTAAAAGTGTGAAAGAATATAATTCCTAGCTATTTAAAATAGTTTCGGTGTTATGTCTCTATGGAGAAACGGTGACAGAAAATATGATTTTAAAATAGTTTCATGCTTGAGATGTTAAATTACAATAACAATACTAAATAAAGAATTTTACTAAATTCTCTGAATTGATTTCTTGTCTCCTTATGCCGCAGCAAAATAATGAATCATTGATGCTAAATCATCAAAACCGACCATCCGGATGAACGCCATTGCCTGAAACGAATTATGGGCAAGGAAAATGGCATCGCCATAATGACGGTTATAAGAACCGAGGTGGAAGAGGTTATCATGGTGGTCGTAGCAGACGTGGTCGTGATGGATTAGACAAAATAAATGTGCATCATCAAAAACAACAAAACCACAATGATGGATTAGACAAGAAAAGAGATACATGTCATCGTTGTGGACTAGAGGGTCATTGTTGACTATGGAACGACGCACACTGTATTGCAAAAGCAAATATATTTTACATCCTTATCAATGAAAAAAGGGATTTTATATCCACAATAGTTGGGTCATCAAACCTAATTGACGGTTCTGGTAGAACAGCACTGGTGTTGCCAAATGGGACACCTGTACAAATTAAAAATGCTATATATTCTCCAAAATCCGGAAGAAATCTTTTAAGTTTTAAAGATATACGTTTCAATGGATATCATATAGAGATAGTTGATAAGGAGGGAAAAGAATATCTTTATATTACTGAGGATGTTTCATGCTAAAAACGCATTTTTAAAAGCTTTCCCTGTATATCTTCAAGATTATATTGTATACGTACTAAAGTGATGGAATCACAGACGGTCTTAACCAGGAAGAATCCACCTTTCCTTCATTAGGGAGAGACATGGTTATTCAAAATGAGCCGAAATAAATTGATTGGAACACATCCCAATTATGTACATATGATCCTTGCACGAAACAATGTGATCTTGAAGTTCAAAGGATTATTAAATTATAAAATATTGAAAATGAAATACCTGATGCATTTACATATGCAAAAAGGGTAACCAAGTCATATATACCAGTTGTCAATGCTCCTGCAAGAATTGAGATTCCTATTACCCATTAAAAGAAAAAAGAAATAGAAAACAAACCACACCAAAAACGTGGAAGGCCAATAGGTGCCAAAGATTCAGGTCCTAGAAAAAGGAAGCAGAAAAAATAAAACTTGAAGAGGAGGATCTCCCATGTGAAAAGGAAGATGAAAATATAAAACCCTCAGAGCATGTCAATGAAAAAGAATTAATGGGGAATGATACCTCTGAAAATACTGAAAACTCAATATGTTATGTAGATGATGGTAAAATAATAAATCAATGTGAAGCTGATATAAATGATATATTTATCTATAATGTGGCTACATACAAAGAATTAAATACAGATAATGATCCAGAGCCACGATCTATTGATGAATGTAGATAAAGAAAGGATTGGCCAAAATGGAAAGAAGCTATCCAGGATGACCTAA
Source organism: Dioscorea cayenensis subsp. rotundata (assembly GCF_009730915.1). NCBI lineage: Eukaryota > Viridiplantae > Streptophyta > Magnoliopsida > Dioscoreales > Dioscoreaceae > Dioscorea > Dioscorea cayenensis. The sequence goes on along the minus strand of NC_052485.1, from coordinate 11,152,476 downwards.
ATTTCCTTTCAAAAGGTGAAGTGTTTGGGTTGACAATGGTATCACCTGAAGGGATAAAATCAGTTGGTTACAAATGGGTATTTGTGAGAAATTAAAATGAAAATAATAAAATTATAAGATATAAAGATAGACTGGTTGCTCGAGTTTTTTTCTCAAATACCTAGTATTGACTATGAGGAGGCATATTCTCCTGTAATGAATGGGATCATTTTTCAATTTCTAATTGCCATAGCAACAAATAATAGATTAAATATGTAGTTGATGGATGTTGTCACAACATATCTATACTGATTACTTGAAAAAGATATATATATATATATATATATATATATATATATATATGAAAATCCCTAAGGGATACAAAATGCTAGACGCTTCAAAGCAGCGGCATTTGCACTCTATTAAATTACAAAGATCTCCTTATGGGTTAAAACAATTTGGACGTATGTGGTGTAACCATCTCAGTGACTATTTCATAAAAGAAGGATACCAAAAATGATAATATATGTCCTTGTTTATTTATTAAAAGTTCTACTAACGGATTTATTGTGATAGTAGTATCTGTTGATGATTTAAATATTGTAGGTACTCCTCATGAAATTGCAATTACAACATTATATCTAAGCAAGGAGTTTGAAATGAAGGATCTGGGAAAGATAAGATTTTTTCTTGGTATACAAATTGAGCATTACCTGCTGGAATATTTATTCACCAGTCAGCTTACACAAAAAAGGTGCTAAAAAGATTTAATATGGATAAGGCCTATCCATTAAGTACCCTAATGCTTGTCCGGACACTTGATCCATTAAGTACCCTAATGTTAGAGAGATCCATTTCGTCCACCTAGTGAATAAGAGGAAATTCTTGGCCCATAAACTCCGTATGTAAGTGCAATAGGTGCATTAATGTATATTGCAAACAATACCAGACCAGATATAGCTTTTACAATAAATCTCCTGGCAAGATATTGTTCTACACCGACACAAAGACATTGGAAAGGAGTTAAAAATGTATTACATTATTTATTAGGGACTACAAATATGAGTTTGTTTTATCCCCAAGAGTCTTCATCCAATCTCACAGGTTTTGCAGATACCAAATTCTTATCTGACCCTCATAAAAGACGATCTCAAACTTGATATATATTCTCTTAATATGCTAGAGCTATTTCATGGCTTTCTACAAAACAAACTCTTACAGTTACTTCATCAAATCATGCTGAAATCCTAGCTCTCCATGAAGCTAGTCGGGAATGCCAGCGGTTACAATCTATAATTGGACATATACTCCATTACTCCATATATCAAGGATAATGTACTCCTTTTCCTTCACTAGGTTTTTATCCCATTGGATTTTTTCTACTAAGGCTTTTAACAAGGCATATCCTTTGGTTATATGCATCCAAGGGGGAGTGTTATGAATCGATGCATTGAGAATTATAAATGTGGATGTGTTTCTCCTCCATTAATATCCCTTTCGTTACATAAACATTGTACTATATATAGGGGTTCCGATATGTGTTTGATATACAACTATCTTGAATATTATAATTCTTCTTCTCACTATATTATTTCTTATTTATTTCCTATAAGTAATTTGGGTATTTATTTTACTTTTATTTATTAATTTTATTGCTTATTTATATGTCACAAATTTCTATACTTTTTAACACTTACTCAATAGTTGTATAATTTTAATATAAATATGTATAATAGCAAAGAAAATTTAATTGTGAATTTAGTTAAGAGTTTTTAATTTTGAGGATGTTAGAGAACCAACAAGGAGCATGGCCATGAATGAAAAAATCATTATTTTCTTTTATTTATCTAATTACATGCATGCTTTTCTAAAGACATGATCAAAACACACACACTCACACACACACACACACACACATATATATATATATATACATACGCACACAGTGTACAAGGGCAGAGGGGCAAGGGGTGGCCACCCCTTTATCGCCAATAGGGTCAATGGACCCCCTCCTGATCCCACTCCCTTTACCCCATACACTCCCCTCTTGTCCCACCATACCCCCTCCTCCACCACGTTCCTCCACTACTTCCATAGTTCCACCCCAGTTGCCCCTGTTCCTTATCCATTTGTGACTCCATGGGGTCATCGTGTTTAGGATCTAAGAGATTTGATTAGCCTTCAAGGTTTATCCAAAGAAAAAATTAATTAATTAAATTAATTTATTAAAAAAATTAAAAAAAATTATATATTTTGGATGATGATAAAATTGATTTTTTAGATATTCTGTGAAGAAAAAATCGTGGATATTATAGGTTAAACCCTAAAAATTGATGTATTTCATAAATTAGAAACCAATATATATATATATATATAATTTAATGAAATTTTTTTTAAGAAAGCTTTACAGGTAAAACCTTGTGTTTTTTTTTTTCCAAATTTGATAAGGTGATGATGTGGGGGTTTATTTGATATTTTGATCATGATGAATAAGATGGTGCCATGTGGTAGTGGAGGTTTTAGATAATCTTTGTTGCCGTGCGTCAGGATTGTGCTTGATTCGGATGGACCCATCACGTGTCTTACATATGGGCATGTAGAGTTGCTGTGCGTGAAGAAATGAATCTTCTGATATTAACGGTAGACTCGTAGTAATATACTTATATATTTTTGCATCAAGCTTTAATATATTAAATATATTTCTCTATTATTCATTATTAATTTAGAGGTATTTTTATTTTATAATTTAAATATTATCCTTTTTTTTTTTGAATTTTTTATTAATAAAAATTTGTTAATTAAATTTATTTAGCGTATAGTTCACACCTTTCCCTGTAATTTCTGGCTTCGCTACTGACATACATATATGCATGCCTTGTTCTGCTCGTCAGACACTAGTCACCCTTCTCCTCATTTTTTTTTTATCTTTTTTGTCTTCTTTTTCCTCCTTTCTATCTTTCATCGTAATCAATAGATTCAAGTATAGGTATTCTTCCGCAATTTATTGTTTGTTTCCAATAATTTCCAAACAAGAAGATCCTAGCTTTTATAGAGATTATTCCCATTGTGAAATCCATCAAGTTCCATCAAGTGGTACCAGAGCCATCTTGTTTTGGAATTTTTTGGGATCTATGGTTAATTAGATCTTTTGGATTAAATCTTAACACTTTAATTTATTGATTTATATATATATATAATTTGGTTTGGATGTTTGGGCTGGTTTGCATGCTAATATAAATTAAATTAAGTAATATATATATATATATATATATATATATAAATGAATATCAAATTTATCACACTCATCACATATAAATGTTAACAGAGTCAAACGATTTCTACCCTGAGATATATGTGTGTGTGTGTGTGTGTGTGTGTGTGGCGATCTCAGGGTAGAAATCGTTTGACTCTGTTAACATTTATATGTGATGAGTGTGATAAATTTGATATTCATTTTATATATATATATATATATATATATATATATATATATATATATATATATATGCTGGATTTAATTTTTGCTAGATTTAATTTTTATTCTCCCAAGAAATCTTAATGCTGGATTTAATTTTTATTCTCCCGAGAAATCTTCTAAGTCTTTGAGAATCGGTTAGATAAAGCCATATATATACATATTTAATTAATATATATTGTTTATGTTGAGTTGAAATCTTTAAGAAATCATGCTAATGCATTTTCTATATATATAGAATATCATGATTTCTTTATTAGATCATGCTGCTCATGGTTTTCAATACATGCTTATATTTACTTTTATTAAGTTAATTTCCATTATCACCAAAATCAAGGTGTAGGAGGACAATTAATAAATTATATTAATTTAAATTTTACTTTGATTTGGATTAGGATAATATTTGGATTTTAATTTAATTGTTGAGTTTATTTTAGATTATCATGAAATTAATTTTTTGCCTATGATTATAAAGATGTTTTAATAATCATTAGGAAAATAATTAACAATTTAGACTTGCTTGTATAGCTTTTTTGGGTATTTACTACAATTGGTAGAAGCAGCATTGTCACCATAGTGACCTCTGTTATGAAAACTTTTTTATTTATGATAAACCATGGTGTTAGTGCATGCTTATTCTCATGCAGACAACACATCGCCCTAAAGAAATACTGTTGTCTGGCAGAGATTTGTCTGCACATATGGTAATAAGTTGTTTATAGTTCTTAGGTGTCTATTGTGAGTATTTAGTCGGCCCAAAGGAAGACTTTATACTTGACTAGATTTTACAATAAAACTTGATTATTGTAACAAATTATGTACTAGTGAATTAAATCTATGTCCAAAGACTAGGTTTAATGTCTCAACAATTGACTTGCAGCTGGGTGATTGTTATTTATATACTTGATTCTTAGATTTTTTTTTTTATTTAATTGTGAGTTAATTTTGTTAATTTCTCTATATATAGTTGATATTATGAGTGTTGGCAATGTATCTGCTACACTTAATATCGTTCATGTGCTTAACGGCACAAACTTTAAGCTTATAAAAACAGACACTTGTTTTGAGTTGTGTGGATCTAGACTTTGCATTAAGAGAACCATCCTGCACCTCTTACGGATCAAAGCTCTCTTGAGGATAGGAGAGCTTTTGAGAGATGGGAGTGGTCTAATTGTATTGGTTTGATGATAATAAAGAATACAATCTCAGAGACTTTTCTGGACACTATGTCTGAGGAAAATAATGTTAGGCACTTTCTTGACACCCTCAAGGAACGCTTCGTAAGAAGTGATTAGGCGGAGACGAGTGTTGTCCTAAGGAAACATGTCTCTATATGGTATAAGGGTGATGGGAACATACGTGAGTACGTTCCTGATATGTTTCATCTAGCTGGGAAATTGAAGGGCTTAAAAATTGAGTTGCCAGAAGATATTCTGGTGCATCTGGTTTTGATTTCCCTCCCTCCTAGATTCAGTCAGTTTGAAATGAGATATAACTGTCAGAAGGATAAGTGCACATTGAATAAGCTCATCTCACATTTGGTACAAGAGGAAGATAGAACAAAACAACATAAAGTTCAGAGTGCACATTTGGCATTTTCTAACTTAGGCCCTCAAAAGAAGAGAAAATATGATAAAGCTTCAGCACCAAAATCTTATAAAAAGACTAAAGGCCCTAAAAAAAGCATAAAGTTGAGAGTGGACATTTGGCATTTTCTAACTTAGGCCCTCAAAAGAAAAGAAAATATGATAAAGCTTCAACACCAAAATCGTATAAGAAGACCAAAGGCCCTAAAAAAGCATAAAGAATTGAAATGCTTATTCTACAAGAAGGCTTCTCATGTAACGAAAGACTACCCTAAGTATCGCACTTGGCACATAAAGAAAGGTATGTTTTTTATTCAAGTTTATACTGAAGTTAATTTGGCTTCAGTTCTTAGATAAACTTGGTGGTTGGATTCAGCTGCTACAACTCACATAAGTGTATCAATGCATGGTTGCCTGAATTACCGAGCGTCGAGTAATGGTGAAAGATACATCTATATGGGGACTAGAAGGGCAGAAGTCATAGGCATAAGTACTTTTAGATTGTTACTTCGTACTGGTTTTTATTTAGAGTTGAATAACACATTCATTGTACCGTCCTTCAGACGAAATTTAGTTTCTATTTTAGTTTTAGACAAAGAAAGTTATTTTTATTCATTTGGTAATAAAAAATGTGTTCTTCATTTTAATTCAATGTTGGTTAGAACCAATTCATTAAGTGAAAGTGATAATCTTTATTTGCTTGATATGGTTAATACAAACAATGAATCCTATAATACTGAAACTAAAAGAATAAAACGTAAATTATAAAATGAAAATTCCTACTCATTATGGCACAAGTGTTTGGGTCACATCTCTGAAAAGAGAATTAATAGGCTTGTAAGAGATGGACCTTTCCCTATGTCATCTTGGAATGGTTAACGTTATTTTATTACATTCATTGATGACTACTTTCGCTATGGTTACCTCTACTTGTTACATGAAAAATAATAGGCTTTGGACTTTTTAAAGTCATGCAAGGCAGAAGTTGAAAATCAATTGGGCATGACTATAAAGGCAGTTAGATCTAACCATTGTTGTGAATACTACGGTAGGTACGATGGATCAGGCGAACAACATTCAGGCCCTTTTGCTCAATACCTAGAAGAGTGTGGAATCGTTCCTCAGTACACCATGCCAGGGTATCCTAGCATGAATGGTGTGGCAGAGAGGCGAAACAAAACCCTTAAAGATATGGCAAGAAGTATGATTACTCCTACAACATTGCCTAACTCTCTCTAGGGTGAAGTATTAAAGACCGCAGTCTATCTCCTAAATAGAGTTCCCACTAAGGTTACTAAGAAGACCCCTTATGAATTATGGACTTGCAAGAAGCCTATCCTAAGGCATTTATGAGTTTGGGGTTATCTAGATAAGGCAAATCCTTATAGGTCTAATGAAAGAAAACTGGATGCAAGGACAATAAGTAGCTATTTTGTGGGGTATTCTGAAAAATCAAAAGGCTTTAAGTTTTATAATCCTACATCAAGAACCTTTTTTAAAACTGGAAATACCCTATTTTTTTAGGATGTTGAGGTTGGGAAGGAGAGTCAAAGTGATGATTTTGTCTTTAGTGAGGATTTGGTTACATCTTTCTCTGCTGTTACTAAGGATCACAATCAGGTTTCTTTTCTCGTTGTCATTCAAACACAACATTTAGTACATAATAGAGATTATGTTCTTCCTACCCATCAAGAGGAAATTCCTCAATTAGTTATGGGTGAGGATCAAGGCATTCAACCTCAAATTTTAAAGAACCAGTGCCTCTAAGGAGGTCCACGAGAGTAAGGAGAAGTCCAATTTTGGATGACTATTTGGTATTTCTCCATGAGCATGAAGGATATGTTGACTCAATGGAAAATGATCCAGTTACCTTTAGTGAGGCAATTAATGGCTCAAACTCTCATAAATGGATCATAGCTATGGGTGAGGAAATCCAATCCATGAAGGACAATGACGTTTGGGACCTTATCCCATTGGCGGAAGGTGTGAAACCTATTGGATGTAAATGGGTCTTAAAGACCAAAAGGAATTCACAAGGCAATGTTAGAAGGTACCAGCCACATTTAGTTGCGAAAGGGTTTACTCAGAGGGAGGGCATCGATTACAAAGAGACTTTTTCTCATGTTTCTGTAAAAGACTCTTTTAGGACCATTATGGCACTTGTGGCATATTTGGATCTTGAGCTACATTAGATGGATGTAAAGACGGCCTTTCTTAATGGAGACATCGAGGAGACCATTTATATGATGCAGCCAAAGGGGTTGGTCGATGGGGAGACCAGCTAAATGGTTTGCAAACTTAAGAAATCTATCTATGGGCTTAAACAAGCTTCTCGTCAATGGTACCAAAAGTTCCATCATATTGTTCTCTCATTTGGTTTTGAGGTAAACACTGTTAAGGATTATATGTATCACAAGTTCAGTGGGAGTAAGTGCATATGTTTGATTCTATATATTGATGACATTTTGCTTGCCAGTAGTGATAAAGGGATCCTTTGGGAAACTAAGAAATTTCTCTCTGAAAGTTTTGAAATGAAAGATCTTGGTGAAGCATCCTTCGTATTAGGGATCCAGATTCATCATGATCATTCAGAAGGCTCCTTGAGTTTATCTCAGAAGAGCTATATTGAGAAAATACTGCAAAGGTTTGGCATGCAGAACTATAAATCTCATGACACCCCCGTGTCGAAGGGAGATAAATTTAGTTTAAAACAATATCCTAAGGAAGGAATTGAATCCAAATACATGTAAAACATTCCCTATGCATCTGTAGTAGGAAGTCTTATGCATGCACAGGTCAGTACTCATCCTGACTAGGCATTTATAGTGGGAATACTTGGAAGATATCAATGTAATCTAGGTAGAAAACATTTGGGTACAGCTAAAAGGATCTTTAAATATCTTTAGAAGACAAAGGATTACGCTCTCACATACAAGAGGTTGGATAGGCTTGAGATCATTGGGTATTCTGACTCCGACTTTGTTAAATGCTTGGATAGTCGTAAGTCGACATCTGGTTATATCTTCACTACGGCTGGTGGTGTTATTTCATGGAGAAATGCCAAACAGTCCTTGGTTGCTTCATCAACCATGGAGGCAGAATTCATCACGTGTTATGAGGCATCCATTCATGCTATTTGGCTAAGCAATTTCATTGAAGGATTGCGAGTTGTCAAAAACGTAGAGAGACCTTTGATGTTCTATTGTGATAATAGAGTAGCAGTTTTGTTCTCAAATAGCAACAGAAGTTCTTCTAGGTCTAAGCATATAGACATTAAGTTCTTAGTTGTTAAAGAAAGGGTTCAGAGTGGCTTTGTTAGTACTGAGCTTATAGGGACAAAATCCATGGTTGTGGATCTGCTTACAAAAGCATTGGCACCTACAGTTTTTCATGAACATATTGCTAGAATGGGTGTCGTTAGTATGAATGCTTCTTATTAGTTGGAGTTTATTTTGATATTTAGTAGCTTGATACTCATGTTAATGTCATGACACTTTTTGATTAGTTTTTTTTTTAATGAAGTTTACCATTTATTTCTATTACTTGCTCTTAACTATGATCTCATAAAGACTTTAAAGTTGGACTAGTTGGAAATAGACAAGCGTAGATCACATTAGCTTGTAATTTCCATGCTATACATCCACACTTTATCTATGTCGTTAGTTAAGTCGGTATGTGTGAGCATTGTGGGTTTAGTTGCATTGTATTGCCGACAACTGCCCTTATGTTCCATGTATTGATGAAGTTGATGGACGAGATTGATTTAGATAATTTTTCAGTTGTAATTACATTTGGTTGTTGATAGTATTTTATACACAATTTTGAATTCCCGAATGTGCATGATTGTATGGTCTAAGTGGGAGATTGTTGGGTTGTGGACCACACATTATGTAGGGATATAAGGAGTTATGTGCATAAGTTGTGTAGACATACACAACTAATGTTTATAATTGTATATATTTTATTATATTTAAGTTTGAATGTACCCAATTATTGTGATCCAATTCAAGTTTGAATAGGGTCCTAATTATCTAATTTTAAATGTGTTGATTTACATATTAATCATATCTTGTGTAGAATTTATTGGGGTAAAATTGTTAAGTCTATGATGGGCAGACTTGTAATCAGCCCCATAATATTTCTTATAAATAAGGTGTGGTCCCTGACTGAGCATGCAATGATTTGAGATTCAGAAATAGGGTTCCCATCTTCCCTTTCTGCGTGATCAGTGAGAAGAACCATAAGACCCAATCATCTTCATGGTAATCAATGGATTTAAGTGCAGGTACACTTCCGTATTTTATTAGTTGTTCACAATAATTTCCATTCAAAAAGATCTTGGCTTTTCATAGGGATTTTTCCTATTGTGAAATCGATCAAGTTCCATCAGCCTGAAGAGAATGAAGGTGATTCTTGAAGACAAGCTAGCTGTTATAGGGAAGTGGTGGGGGACCAAAGTCATTAATTACCAATGGCAGTTGATTCTGGTACTCATAAGAAAGAGGCATAGTGGTAAATTAATAAGAAAGTGATTTTATTCTAAGTACCCCTGGCAGTTAATTTTGGTACTCATAAGAAAGAGGGCATAGTGGTAAATTCATTTCATGTAAAAGTCGTTAAAAGAAGTGATTTTACATTAAGTATCTCTATCAGTTGATTTGTTGTTACACTAAGAGGTTGTTTGGATTGCGGAATAGGAATGAGAAGAGGGGGAATGAAAAGAAGGGAGGAATGAGAATAAGATTAGGGGAAAGAGGAGGATAATGAAGAAGGTGTTTGGATGGAGGGAATGAGAGTTAGGAATAGGAAAAAGTAAGAGAGAGATAGGATGAAAATTACACTAATACCCTTTTGTGTAAATAAATTATTTGTATAAAATAATGAATTATGTTTAATAATAAATATTTAATATTATTTATTATTAAATATTTAGAATTTATTATAATTAAATATTTAAACTTAATATAATTAATTTACATATTTAATTAATTATTTTAATTATAATAATTAAAATAATAATAGGGTATTACACCCCATTAATTAATTATAATAATAGTTAAAAAAAATAATGATGTTTAAATTATTTTATTATGTTAATTAATATGTAAATATGTTATTATAATTAATTATTTAAAGTAATAATTTTTTAACATATAATTAATTAACAAAAATAAAAAAAAATTACTTATAAAATAATTTAAATATCATTATTTTTAATTATTATTTATTTGAAATTAATATAATTAAATTTATTAATTAATTATATTAATATTAAATATTAATTAAATATAAAAAGAGGGGTAATATGGGTATTACACCCCATTACCCCCCCTCATGAGTCCCATTATCCCCAATTTTGAGGGTAATGGGAATCCCCTTGATGGGATGGTCCAACCATCCCATCAGAGCAATGGGACTCCCATTACTTCAACCCAAAACATGGGAGTGGGATGCATGGGTACTTGTGATTCCCACTCCTAAGGATCCAAACGCCCCCTAAAAGATCAAGGGCATACTTGTCATTGGATGATGAGTTGGATACTTGCAAGTTAGTTGGAAGAAATTACTGGAGAGGCAGCTGACAATCAAGACAGCAAGAGTATAAAAGGTGGGAGAATTGAATGAAAAGCTATCTTTGAATCTTGGATCGTCATCTTCTTTCTTCTATTGTTTACCATTTCCTAGGGTTATGAGATCTCCAGCTTAAAGCCTTTGATCTTTAGTTGTTTGCTGTAATTCTTTTTTTTGGTGGTATTTGGCTTTACTATTGATCATTTTTTTTTTTCCAGTGAATTGAATCAGGAGACCATTGAAATAGGGAAAATTGATTATCATTTAAAAAAAATAAAAAATTATGTTGCTCAATGAGCCATTCTATAAAATCGATCCCCTTTTAATTATTTTTTGTTCTAATATAAGATTTTTTTTCTATTGTTCAAAAAATAGTAATCCATAATATGCCCCTCCAAAAAGTATATTTTCTTATCTGTTTTATTCTTTTGATCATAAGTAATTAGAATTTTCTTATAAACAAACAAATTTATTTTTTAACCCTGTTTTCTAAGTTATTTTCTCATGCAATTTATAAGCTGTAATATGCCATAATTCACTTGTACATGAAAAATATTTTAGCTGTGGGCCTTAACGGGCCAGGCCAAATTGAACAAGCCCAATTACAACAAACCATTCTCAATTTTTCTCCAAAATAGAGGGAAATTTGGCGCCATATTTTCACCATTAAAAATTAAGTAAACTCCCGCCTTTTTTTGAACTTAAATAATTTAAAGCATATTATATTAAATTAATCCCTCTGTCTCTGGTTCTCTTCGTTTGATATCCTGGAACTAGAGAAAGCTCCATGGGGACGAGAATGGCTGATCTATGTCACTTGGAGAAGATGGGCAGGGAGCTCAAGTGCCCTATCTGGTAAGACAACGATCCCTCTCAACGGCTGCTTCTTTTTCAACCCTAATTGTTGAATTTTGAAGTTGTTGTTGTTGTTTTGTTTTGTTTTTTTGTTTTTTATCATCACTGAATCAATGGTGTTATCGTCTCCCCCTTGGATCGTTTGAGTGCTTTGAATGGTATAAATTGTAGAAGCCATGATATATCTGGCGAAAAAAAATTGATCTTTTTCTTGATTTTTTTTTTTTGTCAGCTTGAGCCTCTTGAAATCATCTGTTTCCCTTCCGTGCAATCATGTCTTCTGCAAGTGAGTATCCACTTGTTTATTTCTCGATTTGGAAATTGTAATTTATTGATCTGTTTGTTAATTTCTTGCAGTTTATGCATCATGGAATCAATGAAATCAGTGTCGGATTGCCCGGTATGCAAGGTGCCCTTTCACCGGAGAGGTATGCCCAGCAGCATTGTATTATCAGAAAGGTTATTTAAGAAAGAAATACTATTATGACAAATCAGCAGCCTATATGTTTTATGTGTGTTCTGTGTGGAAGAGGATAACTATGAAATTTTGGTGTACAAGTCATTTGGTATTTTCTTGTGTAGTAATTAAACATGGGCAACATAGTTCTTAAGGGATAGTTTCAAAGAGAGACAAATTTTTGGTCTAACCTAAAGACTGAAGTTAGTTCTTTGATTTTCAGAAGTGCGTCTTATTGGCTTTTCAAATGTGCAGAAGTCACAAATTTAGATTCCTATTAATGTGCCCTTAATGTTTTAGCATTTGCATTTGATTATCAAACCTATTTCTGATTAGAATTACTGACGGAGAATTTACAAATGCAGGTTCTTTTCTCAGTTCGTCTAGTTCTCCCCTTATCAAGCAATATAGCCAGATAATAAAATTTGTTAGTCTCTACTTGGCCAAACAATTCATAAGCTAGCTTTCCACTGTCAAAAACTAGCTTTGCATGTTATCTGTGAGGAACCAAAGAAAATGCCTGTCATCTGACTTCTAATATTTGCATGAATCATCCTTTGTCAAAATCTCTTCCTTTTATTTCTTTAACGAGTGAGGAGGCCTTGTTTTGTTGTAGAGGTGCGCCCTACTCCTCACATGGATAATTTGGTAAGCATTTACAAGGGCATGGAAGTTGCTGCTGGAGTCAACATATTTACGACACAAATTGGGCCTATGGTAAAAAAGTCAGGTATGTTGTGTCAATTAAGTGAGTAGGGCTCCCTATTTGCTTTCCTATTCTTATATTGCTTCTGCTCAAGTTTGCATTTTGCTAATATCAGATCATCATTGCATTTACATCCTTTGTACTGCTGCATGATAATAATTTACAAGTGCTTGAATACTTTTTTGGGATTGAAGATGACTAAAGTGTGAATTAATTTCTCCTTTCTTGTACTTGGCTATTGGCGATTGTTTTCTGAAAAAACTGCTACACCTGCTACTGCCTTCAGGTTATTTTGATGCATGAACTCTGATAACATTCCCAAGCAATTTTAGCTCTTCCACTGGCATCCATATATCTAAAGAGGGACTCTACATTATAATCTCTGACGTCTAAATTTTTGCTGAAGTTAACAATAGCATTTCAAACTTCAAAATAACCTTTTGATGCATTTTTGTTTCTTTAATTGCAAAAGTCATGTATATAGAAGTTCATTACTTTACTCTTCGGCATCAATATAACATGTTTGCTTTAATTTCTGCTAAAGATGCTCAACTCCCAGATAATGTAGAGGGAAGTTGTGATGCTGCAAAAACCTCAATAGCAACACATCAAAAATCAAAGCGATATAGATTATCAAAGAAAAAGAAGGAGTTGAACAAAGCTGATGCTGGATCTAATTCTAGTTCCTCAATGATGCCTTCTTTCCCAGCTAAAAAGCGGGTACATGTGACTCCATACCCTCCCACAGAAACCCCAATAAGACCTCAAAGGGTTATTAAGTCAGCCAATCCAAGCACTCAATCTGAGGCCATTCAAATTTTCAATAAAAACAATGATAATCACAAGCCGAGTGATCCTGTGTTTTCTCCCTTCTTTTGGCTGAGGGAAAGAAATGAGGGTGTTGATGATGATGATTCAGACAAACATACTACTCAGCATACTGCTGATGTGTCTCCATTTAATGTTCTTCCCTGTTTTAGTGATATTAAAGATTCGGACGATGAGGATCAAATGAAAAATACTCCACTAGTACGTCGCGCAACTCTCACATTCTATATAGTACCTATCTATACCTTACCTGCAATGTCATTTTAACTTTTTCTCTGGGGGTGTCTTGCAGAGCAAACTCGATGCTCCTGGACTTTATGATAGTGAAATGTTTGAATGGACCCAGAGAGCTTGTTCTCCTGAACTTTGTTCAACTCCACTAAAAGATCAGGTGGTGTTTTATCTAAATGATGCTTTCTCTTTTTTTGGGTACCATACGTTTTTCTTTTATTCCTTTATTCTCGCAAACTGCTTATTTCAATAGTGGCTAACTTTGTTCCAATGAACAGATATGTATGGATAGCCTAGATGGCATTGAAGATAAGGAACACCAGAAATATTTGCCAGTTGGAAAAAGCGGGGAAATTCTTGCAGTTGGTGCAAAAAGGAAATGTCTTAAGAAGAAAAGAAGCAATGCCAAAAAGAAAAAAAAGAATGCAAATGAAATACGTATCAGTATTTCAGAGGCTGCTAGCCACCTGCTCCCTGTGGATTCTTTGGATATAGCAAAAAACTCCAGTTCTGAGGATTTGGAGAACAATAAATTTCTGAATCAAGGTAAGAAAGCATGCAAGAAGCTCAGCAAGGAATCTAGTAATTATAATAAGAAGCATACTATGAAATCAGGGAAGAAGCAGGCTGCTGAACAACCTCTTCCCATTATTGCTGAAGTTAAACATCATAGCATAGGAAATGAAACAAGTGAGTTATTGCATGCATCATCAATTCTTGAGACTGAAAATGATCAAGCAGGAGGAAAGGAGAATGACCCCAGCAGTGCGAAGCAGAAAGCTAAGATTCGATCACAAAGGAAAAATATGAAGTCATCTAAACTTCCTGTAATGGAGGCACCTGATTTACTTCCTTCAAAAGGTGACACTGGGGAAGCATTCAAAGATGAAGATAATCAGGAAGCAAATGCAAATCTGCTAGCTTTTCCAAATAACCATGGTGAGAATGGTGAAGCTATTCGCAAGAGAAAACCTGAAAGGGTAAAAGAGATCCAGCAGGAAGGGAAGATGAAAAAACCACGAAGAGTAGATCATAATAATGCAAAAGATGCTAACATTATGCCTCTAGCTTCAATGAGTACTGGTGATATAAAAAATTGTCTGACTACCACCAGTTTCGGTCCAGAATCTGAGAGTATGTCCATCAATGGTACGAAAACAACTGGGGCAGCACTTTTCAGAACCAGTGATGCTATTATGAGGAAATGCGGGAACATTCCTTCGAAGATTCAATGCTCTTTCTGTCAGTCAGATAATGATACAGAGGTAGTTCTATCTTCATATCTTATACTTCTCTTTCCTGATGTTTTATGTTATTCACTTGAAAAGAAACAGAATTCACGGGACACAAATGCAGGTTTCTGGGGAAATGATGCATTACTTCAATGGGAAGCCAGTAACCGCTGATCATAATGGTGCCCTGAATATCATACATGCTCACAAAAACTGCACTGAATGGTCAGTTCTTTTTTATTGAAAAGTTTAAGTTCAACTTTCCAAGTAGTAGTTTCTTTTTTCCCTTGTTTATCTTTATACCTCACTTAGCAATTACACAAATGGAAGGGCTCCTGATGTTTACTTTGAAGATGAAGTTGCCATCAATCTTGTGGCTGAAGTGGGACGAAGCAAGAGAATCAAATGCAGTTGTTGCAGCATCAAAGGGGCTGCTCTTGGATGCTTTGACAGAAGTTGTCGCAAGAGTTTTCACTTCACTTGTGCTAAATTGATTCCAGAATGCCGATGGGACATTGTAAGTTATTTATTAGTGTTTTTTATAACCATACTCATATTATCAACTCATCCAAGGACCCATTATAATCATTCTGGTGCAATCATAAACAAGATGTTTGCACCCTATGTTCTTCTCAATCAAATAAATGGGCAAAATAAATGAAGATGAAAATCAATCATGGATATATGGTATCCTGATATTATAGAAATATCATGGAATAAGATTTATTCTTATTTGTTCATAGAAATTTTTCTAAAATATCTCAGGAGAACTTTGTGATGCTCTGCCCACTTCATTCATCATCAAAATTGCCAATTGAAGTTTCTGAACCCCAGAAGAAGTGCAGAAAAGGAACTGCTCCTAGGTTATCAATTTACTTACCCTAAGAAATTCAATAAATAATTCGGCTTCTGAAAATTATCTATATTAAGAATAACCCTGAAATTACCTTGTTTGATATGTCCAGGGAACCACAGACCCTATCCAGAAGTAATTATGAAAGCACAGGTTTAAAGTGGAAGTGGCCTTCTGGTTCACCTTTCAAGTGGGTCCTCTGTTGCTCAGCCCTAACTAATGATGAGAAGGTAATTTGGAACTTCATAGAAATATCTCTAGATACAGCGTGTGAATGATTTTAACCTGAATACTCCAATGACAGGAAACCGTTTCAAAGTTTGCAAAGTTGGTTGGTGCCTCAGTCTTGAAGTCTTGGACACCCACAGTTACCCATGTAATTGCTTCAACTGATGAGAATGGAGCAAGCAGAAGAACTCTCAAGTTTTTAATGGCCATCATTCATGGAAAATGGATACTGAGTATCAATTGTAAGATCAAGTTTTTCAAAAACATTACATGACAGTACAATTTCCGAATTTCTTATGTCAATTAATGTCATGTATCTGGTAAAGGGATCAAAGATTGCATGGAAGCCATGGAACCAGTTGACGAAGAGAAATACGAAATCAAAGCTGATGTGAATGGAATTAGAGATGGTCCTCGATTAGGAAGAGTGAGGGCCATTAGTAAGGTTAGTTGTCTTAGCTAAGCTTTTATATATATATATATATGTCTATTTTGTATTGGCATATATACTAAGATTTGTTTATCTTGTTAAACCTTCAGAAACAGAAGCTCTTTGACAGCATGAAGTTCTATCTCAATGGAGCCTTCACAGCTTCCTATAAAGGCTATCTACAAGAACTTATCAATGCAGCAGGTGGTGTGGTTCTACAAAGGAAACCAATTTCAAGGGACAAGGAAAGGTTATTAGATGGTTCACATTTGCAGGTGACCTACATAATTTACAGCAGTGAGATATCTGATATGCATCAGAGCAACCGGGAATCGGTAATCTCTAGCAGGAGAGATGAAGCACAGGTTCTTGCTGATGCTACTGGAGCCAAAGTGGCAAGTAATACATGGATCATAGATTCCATTGCTGCCTGTGAACTGCAGAAGTTAAATTAGCAAGGGTTGAATAACTCTTATAAAGTCTCTTCATTTAGTAATTAGTTCTGATGGTTGTCAATTTGTGAATTTATATTGGAAATCATTTTTTTTTTTTATGTTGGAAAAATTGGAGGGTTCCGTAGCTTGCATCTCATTTTAAAATTTATATGCAATTTGTAGTTCATTTTCCTTAAGAAAAATGAACCAAAATGAAGAAAAATATCAAGGCAGTCAAATCTGGCCCAAGTATTGACTCTGTCAAATCAAGGGGTCAGGGGTTGATGTGTTTGATTGGGTCAAACCGGGATTGAACCGAAGTTAATAATAAAATGTTAAAAAATATATTATAATAATTAATAATACTAATAAATAATATAACTTATATTTCAATAATTTAAAAACATAATTAGTTAAATATGATATTTAAAAGAGAAAATCACTGTTTACTACTTAGTAATTTTAAAACTTACCAAACAGCCTCGGTAAGTTTTGAATACTCCGAACAACTTTTCTGTTATTGTTTCACTTCTTTTTTTGTTACCAAAAGATCACTCTGATTGGGTCCATGTTGTGAAATTCCATCATCACCCTTGAAAATAGTGGAAAAAAACCTCTCAATCACATCATGTCCAACTTTTTTACATTCTTTTTTTTCTTTTTCTCAAACAAACTTTGAAAGGCTTTTATCACCTTGGAGCCTTGAAGTTTTTCAATTCATCACCATTTGTTGTGTTGGAGTTCTGACGACTGCTTGATAAGGTGACAATCTCTTCCTTTATCTGACCTTGATCATCCTGCGAAAGAGAGTAACAATTTATTTTTATGTAGGTTTACTGTGGAGGAGTTCTGTGTTATTGTTAAAACAAAAGGAAGGGATGAGTGCTAGTGTTCATGGCATTAACTTCTTGGGAATCAGTGTTAGTGGAGATATGTGAGTGATGTGATCTCGATGTTTCCCGTATCAGGGTGAAGTTTATCACACCCGATGCACATAAAACGGTTTGTCCAATAAAAAACGAGATTGACTTCCACTGCATGTGTCACATGTACGCCTTCTTCAAATACACTGGAGTCGATCTTGTGGTTGAGACTTCTTCTACTGAAAATGATCTCTTCTCGTTGTAAAGATCTTCTCCTTTATTTTTACATAGTTGTACAAGTTAATTATTGATTAATTATCCCAGGTTCTGTTTAAAAATATATGTTCAAGTTTAATTATTCCAGTTTCAGCTTAAAACTTATGTTCGCTTAGTTATCCATGTTCTTTTTCCGCTTAAAATTATCCAACGGAACGGTGCGCGAGATGAGTTACCTCTTAAATCAGACCCCTTTCTCTGAGGAGGGGGATAGCTGGAACTAGTGGGCAAGATTCAAGGATTATGATGGGGCGGTAGGAGATAAAAAGAGTTGGAGGTTGAATGGCAATCGAACTTTCACGGTGAAATCTTTCTACTGTTTCCTCATTGATGGTGGTGTGCGTTGCCCTATTGCTAGGTTCTTCTGGAGGAAGCCGTGTCCGAAGAAAGTTATTCTGTTTAACTGGTTAGCTGAGAAGAGTAAGATTCTCACCATGGATGTTCTTGCGAGAAGGAGCTACAATCGTCTCCCTACGGTGACCTGCGTCTTGTGTAATTCTGCCATCGAGTCAGCAGATCATCTCTTCTTACATTGTTTGGTTGCTAGAAAGGTGTGGGGGTATTTCGTCCATTTACTGCAGCTTCCAGATCCTCCCGGGTCACTGCATGAGATCTGGCGGGGTTGGAGAACTTCGATTCAGGTTAACTTTAGGGAGATTGGGGACTTAGTTGTGAGGGCTATTGTGTGGAATATTTGGCTTATTAGAAATGATTGTATCTTTAATGCCAACTGTTTGTCTACGCATGCTCTTGTTTTGAAGATTGACCGTATGCTGATATCTTGGCTCTCTTTAGTTGTCGAAGGTTCGCGAGAGACGATGGAGGATCCTATTGCCATGCTTCGGCAGAGCACGGAGGCCCTTGGGACCAGTGGAGTGGAGTCTGGCGGCGATCCACTATTCAGGGTAGATCATGTTCATCTCACGGGCTAGTCTGTTTCTGTTGTTTGGCTGAGAATCCCTTGCTGATTCTCATTCGGTGATGTTTGTTCAGTTACTATTTCTGTGTGCTTTCTGCCATTTCTCGTGGTGTTCTGTTTTGTCTTTTGTAGGCGCTTGTGCTCAGTCTGTATCCCTCCTCTCTTTTTAATTAATTGCAGTGGTTTATCCACCTTTTTTTTTTTTAAAAAAAAATGAACTGCAACCCACATCACTCGATTCCTATCACTGGTTGCTTCATAAATCATATATGTCATATTGGTCAAATTATTTGTTCAGAGGTGAATATTGGGGCGAGATGTATTCAAATGTCGCAGAGTCATTCAATGCGTGGATCAAAGAAGCCCATCATTTACCGGTGATGAAAATGGTCAACTCCATACAGTATTTGAATGTTGATTTTATTTGATGCTAAATATTGGTTGTTATCATTTAAACCTGTTTGTTTCTGTTTAAATGACAGGGTCTTCGTTTAACTTTTTTTTGTTATCATTTAACAAGTTTTGTTTCTGTTTAAATTTCAGGGTCTTTGCTTAACTTTGTTTATTCATCATTTAAACTTCTTTGTTTCTACTTAAATTTAAGTTTCTTAGCTTAACAATGACTTACAATGTTTAATTATACGTGTTCTACGTCATATAGGTTCAAGCTGATGCGCATGTTATGCACCCGCTGTGAGCAAGCGAACAAATGAGAGACATACTTATGTATTGACATACATAAGAAGGTAGAGGAACTTGTTGTGGAAAGTCGACATCTTTTTGTTGGTCGTTGTGTCGATGACTGTTATGAAGTGATTGACCAATGCAACAACTCCGTTGATCTATCTAATAAAACTTGTTCATGTTGCAGGTGGCAAGTTTATGATATTTTAAAAGAGAGTACAATATTTACATTAGAAATGAAATAAGTTAGTGGAAAAGAATAAGTTAGCATGAGAGTACATTACAAACAGGCTTAATGTTTTTGTCCCCCAGTTGATGTATAGGCTTTCTCACTAATACCGGCTACGCTTCCTTCCATAAGTATGTGTGCGACATACTTTAGCCTTAAATAAGGAACATCAGTATGCGGTAGCCGTAGCTTTTCATCGTCAAGTATTTGTTCAATAAACTACTTGACATATACTGCGCAGTCAACACTTCCTCGTTTTGTCTTAGAGTGTCAATGTCATGAATTAAGGGGTACGAGGTCATCACTGTCTCACCGTACTCCATCTCCACATAATTGTCGAATAGTTTTTGATGTCAGGAAATACATTTTCAAGTTAAAATTCTGATTAAGAAATTATGATGTGTGTGCTCTATTTAGTATGTAATTTACCATGTCGATGGCGTCTCTGTCATATTCCTCACTCTCGCATGAAGAATAATGCATGTACTCTTGTTTGTCATTGTCCAGAACAAGAACATGGAAGTGGCCATTAAGGATTATTGGCAGAACGACGATATCAACATCATGCAAGTTATGCGCGGCATCTCCGATCATAGTGAGAGTCGTCTCAGATGCGTCTTCTTGTTTGGACATACATAACGCCAATGGTCGCGTGATGGAAGCACGTTTCTTATACGGATATGGTACTCTCTTCAGTGATTTCTGAATTATGCACATAAATGCATCCATGATATCATCTGTGACCATTTTCTTCCCATCCAGCATTGTGAACAAGCGGGATCGTGTTGTCTTAACACAATCATTTTTCTAGATGACAGTCTTGATGTTAAATAGTAACACATATATTTAAATGACAACATAAATACTTAATCGGAAACTAGAAATATTTAAATGAAAACGTAAATATTTAAACATAAATTAATACTGTTAAATGGTAACACATATATTTAATTGATAACATAAATATTTAAGCGGAAACTACTTCTCTTAAATCATAATACATATATTTAAATTGTAACATAAATACTTCATACTTATAAGTCTATCAAGCAGTTCAGGAAGATCCTTATTATCTCCTACTCGAATTCGTCAAGGCTCATGTATCTATCGTATCTTTTCTTCTTGTGAAAAAAATTCTTCCGCACATCGTCATACTATTGGTTGGCAAGGACTGTACTATCCACGTCAATAATCGTTGTTTCTTTGTTGACGCTTCCTTGCCCTTCATTAGCAGCATCCTTCGGTTTTGAGTTATTACCAAAGGGTTCATCATCAGGAATAGCCGAGACATCTTTGACTCCTGATAATGGCCCTTTGGGTGATATTGTTGACGGTTGTTGGTGTTATGTGTTTGGTGTACAAGTTGTTTCCTGCTGGTCCAACAATGGTTTGCCGCCAATAGTTGCCACTTCGTGTTGTTGTGAGATTGTGTCTTTCTTTGATGTGCCACTGTCATCTGCCAGTTCCACTAAGACAGGGATTTTATTGGCAAGAGATTCGTTGTGAGATTGTGTCTTTCTTTGATGTGCCACTGTCATCTGCTAGTTCCACTAAGACAGGGATTTCAATGGCAAGAGATTCAATGATCCTGTCAACATCGACCGTGACGACATCATTAACCGGAGACACATCCTTTAGAGGTTGGTTCAATGCAGGTGGAGCTACTATTGGGGCAATTTCCTCTGACACATCCCTTGTATCCGGCCGATCAACCGTGGGTGGTGCTACTATTGTTTCAACATCAGCCGGTGGAGGGAGAGATATTGTTCATTTTCTTCTCGTCGCAAGCCTTTTCCAATAAGGGCGTCTGCGGATGGCCATCCCAATTACATCGTCGTCGGCAAACTCCGGGGCTACGTTGGTATCATCAGGGCTATACCTAGTAGCGTCGTTGCCTGGTAGTTCATTTGTTGGTAGGGACGTAGTACTCGACTGTGAACGTCTTTCTAACGCCTCGACAAGAGCAAAAAGCCAGGAGAACTCTTTTGTCAGTATTTCGCACGCCTGCAATAGCTGTGCAGTGACATTATCGAACGCGCGTGGTAGGGGGGCTTGTCCAACAACGAGAAGTGCATGCGCGGGTTGGGTTGGGAGAAGAGGAACGACATCGAACGCGCCTTGAAGAGGTTAGCCTCTCATCTTTTCTTCGAGGCAGTGGTGTGGGAGCAATATCAACTCCACGGCGGATGACCCGAACAAAGACTTCTTCATCCGTATTAGCGGCGACAACTTCAGGAAACTAACATTTGTAAATAACACAATCTCGGTGAAACCCCTCAATTTAATCAATAACTAATGTTGTTAAATACTAAAAGAATATTTTTAAACAGTAACCAGTAAAATTAAACAATAACCAATATTGTTAAACACTAAAACAATTTTTTAAACATAACATACTACTATTAAACGATAACAAGTATACTTATAAAGAAACAAAGTTTTCTACACAAAAATGTCACTCCAAACTATAGTTAACGTAAAATGTGAAATTGTAACACACATTGTTCGTAATTTATTACCTCATTTCCTTCGAGAGATGACAACATGGGTCCTATCGACCCTTGCTTCCGATAACTATTTTCACCATAACACAATATCCTTGGGGTCTTGCAAAAATGTAGCTTCTTGCCGATGTCGGTGAGCTCATAAAACCATATGTTCAATGCGACCGCGCAATCTTTAAGGTACCCTGTGTTGGTCTTCTCTCCAGCGCATCTTGCTTGCACTTGAACGGTTATTTGTGGAACGTTCTCTATAAGCCACTTGTGCGTTGCTTATGCCCATGCATATCGTCCCATGCCAGATAGGTCATGTTATAACCATTCCAACACTGTAGCTTTAACTGGCCAGTTACTATAGCATTTTTCAGCCATTACTGTAGAGTTTAGTTAGTACTGTATTAAGGTTATTGTAGCAACCCCTAGAACTTGTTTAAAATATCAGATTTTTCTTTCCATTTCACATTCATCCTTGAGTTGAGAACTGATAAGTGCTTGTGTATTAGTAATTCGAAGTATTTTTTTCTTACGATGAGCATTACTTTTCTCAGATTTTATCGCTAATACATGTGTATTTGTGTTCTTTTGTGCATGTAAGGTTGTGGAGACAAGTATAGAAGAAAGAAGCCAAAGTAGATCGTGAATGCACTTTGTTGATGAAATCTTGGAGTAAAAAAAACTTGAAGACACAAGTTGTGCTCAAAGATACTTGAATGTGTGCCAATCTCCATGTGCTTAGGCAATTACATGGTTTGGAGGGACACAAAGGCAGTCACATTTGCGTATCCGACTTGTGCAATGCTAGCAAGATCTTCGTTAATATGATCTTTTATTGAAAAAGCAACGCGATCTACAGCATAGACATGTGCCCGTTTATGTTGCCTCGATGAAAAGTGTGGATTTGGGAGCATTTTTGGCGAAGCACTGTAGGAAATTACTGCAGCAGTTACTGTTCATAGGCAGCTGAAAATTGAATTTCTGCAGATTCACACGAGCGTGTGGAAATTCCACACGCCCGTGTGGATGCCCGATTCCAGCCCTATTTAAGTCGCGATTTCAGCCTGATTTAGGGATCCATCTTTCCATCCTTTCTTCATCTTTTCCCCATCTTTGGAGGCGCCCTCGGCTAGGGTTTAGAGAGGCTTTGACATGATTTTTGGAGTGGTTCTATGGCCTTCAACACCGCGTTCCTCAATTTGGTGAGGTGTGCCCTAGGCTTGACGAGGGAACCTTTGAAGAAGACGAGGCTACTCCACATTACCATCGATATGAACACCAAAGGGGTTTATTCATGGATTATATACCTTTATTTTTTATTTCATTATTGATTGTATTGTGCTCCTTGGAGAGTTAAACCCCTAGAGGGTACTTGGACTTGTAAACCCTAGGATGTTATTGTTTCATTGACTTTTTATTATGCTTTCTTTAATTGATGTCTTTAATTGAGTTCCAATCTCGAATGCTTGTTGAATTGATTTTCTCTTAGAGTGACACACCATGAGGGTTAGACAATGCTAGATTGGAGAGGGTTGACAGGGTGAGTCGAGAAGTAGCGGAATGTCCCCTTTCCCCTCCGGTGTGATTTATCCTACCTCCACTTTCCAAGAGTTCTTTGCGGTCACAATAGAGTGAAGTGTTAAGAGACGAACTTCGCTGGGGCTTAGTTGCGAAAGCAACATAGTGAAGCGTTGAAGTAATCCTTAGTATCTGGGGTTTAATTGTGACTAGGGGTTTTTCGCCTGGACCAAAGGGTTATATTTATTTTAGGGAATAGGATTTATCACTTGGAATCCCTAGAGCCTAAAGCAACCTAGCACAGTGTGAGGTATCGAGACTGAGAGATTTCTCCGCTGGGGCATAGTGTAGGATTAGTCATGGTTGACCTTAAGTTTGTGACTGTGTGTTTAAGGATCTTCACGACTCATTAGACATTAGTTAGGAAACATAATGTTTGGTCTTGCACTTGAAACAATAGTCCTAAGGCGAGCAGTGTTTGGGTGCCCCATTTATCGTCGATTGCCTCTCTAATCTTTTATTTGCGCCTCCTTCATCTTTTTTTATTTCTATTTGCATTGATTCTTATTCACATCACTATTAGTTCATTTTTGTTCTATTTAAGTAGCAATCTTTGTGTTTTTAATCATTGTTCCCTGTGGATTTGACTGCCACTCACCGGGGTATTATTACTTCGACAAACCCGTGTACTTGCGGTACAACACACAAAAGGGCGCTATCAAGAACCCTAGCTTCTCCTCCATTAATCCTCTTCCGTCATTCGGACTATTAAAGATAAACAAATCTTTTAGTTTCTTTTATGTTTTAATTATTTCTTTGCTTATTTTGTTGATCTTAACCTTAAGTTTTTCTTCATCCCCTCTCTTTTGTTTTCCTAGACCTATTGAAGTGAGAAGGAGGTGAGGAAGAAAGGTGAGTGGGCTAACTGGACCTTTATTTATCTCTTTAAGCTTTTATGTTCTTTATTTACTTGAATTGTTGTGGATTTGGATGATTATGGTCCAAGCTTGGGTTTTGTCTTGCTGAAATCCATATCATGTTTACTTAGAAGATTGAATTTAATTGATGAATTATTTGACATCAAAAGTTTTGCTATGTATATTTTTACCTCATTGTTAATTTATTGGACATAAGTTCACTTTGTTTGTATAATACACTCCATACTTGTTGTCAACTTTATTTTTTTAAAATTTAAAGCTTTTAGGAGTTAGATTGATTGTTATCTATGTCAAGATGATTATATGGATCTCATGTTTTAAATGGGGTGATTTCCCCATTTTGGGTAGAAGAAAAATACTTGAATAATGGTTTATGTAAATGGGTTGTTTTCATGTATTATGTTAGATGTGATGTGTGAAAAGTTAGTCATTGCATGTAAGATGTTTAATGAAATGCTCTTGAGTATTTAATGTGAACAATAATTAATTAAGTGTGAGAAATGATGATAAAAGAATATGTTAGTGAAGTAGAGGTGTGCCTAGAGGAATTGTTATTATGTATGATGGTATAAATTAAAAAGAAAGTGATGGAGATGCGTAAGTTGGAGAGGATTAAGTCATTGATGAGGTAATACTAAGGGGTTTAATCGTAAATTTTGGGGTTGTTTAGCTTGTATACTTTGCTTATGTTGGCAAACTTGAGTTGTAAGGAAGTTGTGGGACTTATGTTTATTGGGATGCATATGTGAAGGAAATAGAGGAACTTATTGGTGACTTTGTGAATGGATTTATAATGGTGGAAGATGAAAATGTGTACGCTTGAATTGAAGGAAGTATGATTTAGAATAATTGATGAGTTATTAAGAAGAATAAATGCAAAAGAATTCATGATTAAATTGAGAAGTTTGAGTAAAGAAAGTTGGTCAAGTTACAATTATTTGAGTAAAAGAAATTTCATAGGACATTATGCATAAGACTGGGTTACATACTCTATGAAAGCTTTTGAGATCATTTGGAGAAGTAAATAGTGAAATAGGGGATTATTTGGGGTGTATGCCAGCAACCACACAGGCTGCATGAATCTCTCAAGCACTGTAGCGTCATTGTAGCACCGACTCATTTTCTTCAGTTTTTGTTTCAGAGTTAAATCTTGGATTGGTATGAATTCTATAATGTTAATGTGAGTTAATATTGAGGTTTCTTATTCGAATCTATTGATTTAAACATTGAAAATGTTAAATGTTGAATTTTATTTGAAATGATGAATTATCTATATGTGAATGTGAAATTATTTTGGTCTCAAGAAGTTTATTTGATATTGATATAAGAAGGTTATAGATCTTGGTGAGACAATACTTATGGTGAATTTATATAAATAATTTTGAATGATTTTAATTACAAGGGATGTGGGGATTAGAGTCATGATGTGTATTTAAAGATTTCCTTGATGAAGTTGATTTGGAAGTATAATAGAGATGGAGCATCTTGTTGGGATGAATAGAATTAGAAGATGAGAATGTATGTTTATTAGAAAAGTTAAGTTGAAACTTGCTTATAATCCTTTGGTTTAATCTTTTTAAGTTTGTGAGAATAATTTATTTCATTATAATTGGAGTCTGATAGAGGGACTTTGATGATTTAACTTGAGTGGACTTATGTTGTTGAGGAAGGATGGAGCTACTCCCATTTACCACTTTGTTTTACTCAATGTATTTTATCATGTTCCTTGAAACTATTTTTATATTTCCTTGTTGATTTCTATATGAAATGCTATATATATAGCATGTTTTGTTTTGTTCAAGCCTTTGAATTATTACTCATATCCCATGTAAGATGTTGATAATTTCATGCTTTCAGAATTTATCATTTTCACTTCTATCATTGTTAAGTAATTTGAAAATCATTTGTGGCTGATGAAATTGTTATTTTGATCTTAATGAATTCGATGCAATGCTTGTGAGAATGCATTACTTGGATTTACAAAACCTTGTTTCCTCGAATATGTATTGGAATGCAGGAATGGATTTCATTTCTGAAATGCAAATGTTTATTACTATGTTGTTATCAGGATTGAAAAGAATTATGAAACTTTGTGCAAATATCTTGCTTTTGGCAAACGCTCTTGTGATATGGTTTTCTTTCCCGATGTGTGAATATTTGTTCTAGAAAAGGACTCTTGTATGTAATATACATGGATTGTATTATTTGAGCACCTACAGGTCTTGAACTTATCCACAAAAGTGGTGGGCTACGCTCTTGATTTTCT
This sequence comes from Dioscorea cayenensis subsp. rotundata, assembly GCF_009730915.1. Lineage (NCBI taxonomy): Eukaryota > Viridiplantae > Streptophyta > Magnoliopsida > Dioscoreales > Dioscoreaceae > Dioscorea > Dioscorea cayenensis. Next base: position 11,125,423 of record NC_052485.1, on the reverse strand, counting down.
TGACAGTGTGGTTTTGATGGTGACTTATGAACTTTAGTCTGACATTGCAGTGGGGGTCCCACAGTTTGGCCTGATGGGAGGCGGCGTGGTCAACCATGAGTTTACCCTGGTCAAGAGGTGTGTGGAACCATTGACATGGGATTCTTTTATGTGAGAAACCCAGGGTCACCACACAGGGATCTCAATGGCCAACACCAAGGAAAGCAACATTTTGAATTTTAAAAGTTTTAAAACACCTTGGTGGTCCCGGATCTAGTCACGGCCACGATTAACTCTAGAATTATTTGAGGCCAACCTTTTTAGAGTTGGTTTTCCCAAGATTTTATTGAGAAATAATTGTAAGGTTTGTTTGCAAAGTTTTACATTGGAATCTTATGTGTATATGCATACATTTATATTCTATTCTACCTACTTTTGTTTTACTGTATTAATTCAATGGTGTTGTAATTTACACTGCTATTTTGGAAAAGTATAAATAACCCTTTTTCCAAATTTGTTGGTATTTATGAGATTTTCAGTTGCCCTCACCCTACTCACTGAGTAATCAAGTTACTCAGCCTCTCTTCTTTCATCCTTTTCAGGTACAGGACCCTAAGGTTGTTGAGCTTGAGACTAGTGGTGTATGGCCAGTTCTAGGATGGATCCACTAGGGTTGTTGTTTTGTGAATTTTATATTTCTGAAAAGTATTTATTCCTTTTATATTTTTGTACAATATTTAATTGTAAATACTTATATGTTTTCACTTAGTTATCTTATTTAAAGTTAATTTTCAAGTGTTTTACAAATTGTTTGAGATCAGGTTACTAAGCAGCCTTGAAGGACTTCGAGTTTGGGAAGACTTGTGTCCCATGTTTGAAAGTTCTGCGGTGATTGTTGTGTGCCCAGCCATATGTCAGGGCGTGACAGGTCATCTACATAATCAATGATCCAATTCGGAACTGAGCATGAGGTGTTTGGGAAGAGGATAGTAGCCATGAGGTACACCATAATGAGTTTTACAAAAGTTTCTTCTTCTCCCCTCTACCGAACAATTTGGTCAAGTGTTATCTTGATGGAGTCTCTGTGTCTTTCGTAAGTTTTCGATAAATACTTGTCTTCAAAAGATGAGTGTGTTTTATTCTTCTAAAATACGAATGCATCTCCATCACATCATAGACCAAGAATGAGACCTACATCTTCAGGCCTAAAACTCAGTAGGGTTTCCCCTATCTTGAATTAATTGGTGCGGTCATCATACCTTTGCAACAAAGAATTAAGAAGGGCCCTTTCTTGGAATATAGGTTCCAATTTAGTGAGTGCTGTAAATAGTGTCACTACACCAAAGTAGTGTTTTCGGGGCACTTTTATGCCGGCATTTTATATAAACGCCAGCCATATAGCACATTTTATGGCGTATTTTTGACTAAAACGCCGGGTAGGTTGCTTCGCGGGCTAAGAAAAACTTGGGCGCGTGAAATTTTTTTTTGCGCCGTTTATATCTTATAAATGCCGGGAATATTATTGATAGGAATGGTGTTTATGTAATAAACGCAGGGACTTTCATTTTTCTCAGTAATTAATAAAAGACCAAAATTTTTATTCGGCAGCGATTAGTTTGATAAACGCCGGGAGATATGTTTACAAAAACTCCAGGCGTTCGCTATTTGTCTCTCTCTCTCTCTCTCTCTCTTTAAACTCCATGTGTGTGTCTGCCATCTTGGAGAGCATTGGTCCCTAATTTTCTCCATGATACATGAGGATTTGCACCCTGATCATTCTGTTCCTTGCAGGCCTTGGTCCCTGATCGTGCCTTTATTAGGTATTTTTTGTTTTGTTGGGTTCGTATATTGTCATCTTTTTATCTTTCAGTAATTCGTGCTAAATCCTTGCCAAATCACTATACTCGCACCTTTTCTCGCAGCTCCACAAGGATTGTTTTGATTTGGAAGGGTTGTTGATTGGCAGTTTGGGATCTCCTTAAGAATCTCAGGTTCTATCCGGTGAGCTTTGGTTTTGGGTATTCATTTTTTGTTGGAATGTTTTCTGTTTGGTTTTTGATGCGATTTTGGTGTGATTTTAAGGAATAAGGAGGATCTCCAGCTAGGATCTATACTTGAGCCGCGCTCCTCCTCATTTGAAAAAAAGATCATTTGATCTAAAGGTTCTTCAGGTACTTTATGTACAAACTCATCAAGCTACTAATTTTTCCTAAGAAATTTATTCTTTTGGAATATTGATTGTTATATTTATACTAAGAAATTTATCAGATGTTTTGATTGAAAATGGAAAATCAAACATGAGTTTTGCTGTTGGAAGAATTGATTGTAGCTCGAAGATGTGTCTTTGGTTATAATGACCAAATATGTTTAAATACATCACAATTTATAATTAATCAATATAGATAGATAGATATTACAATGAGAGGAAAAACAAAATTCATAATCAATCACATGGAAAATAGAATGGGAATTGTACAAAATGTAAAGAAGCGAAGGAAAAGGTCTGTGATGGTTGCAAGATTAGCTAAAATGGAAAGATCTCCTACAAGCTTGATTTAGACATTTGAAGGGACAATAACTTTTGTGTCACTGCCTCCCCTAGGTGTGCACACTAAAACTACAGCATAACATCACCTCTTTCCATCCTTTGTGTGTGCTTTTTGCATTATAAAGTTGATAATCTTTGAGGAAATTCATGATCACAAAAGGACTATAGAAACAATTCTTATTCCTTGGATTTGACTCTAATTTATGTCACTTATTCCTCATGGCCATGTATCCTTAACTAACATATTTCTAGGTCTTTTCTAATCATAAAATGTTCATATATATATATAATATCTTTTCATGTGCTTTACTTGATTTAAAAGCTAAATGTTGTATTAAGTTAGCAATTTAAAACTTAGTCTAGTATGGTGGGGAAATGAACATATATTAATTGTTTATGCCTAGTGGTTGAATACAAAATGAAACTCTTTGAAATCATTCAGAAAACTTTTCAGCATTTTATCTAATTTCTCTTCAGTTAATCCATTTGTATCACTCAATTTTTCAAGAAACTTGTCATTATTTGAAAAATGCTGCAGTAATCAAACAGTTAAATTTGTTCAGTATTCATATGTATTTGATGAGGATTAGTACTTTAAATTGATATATAATTTACCTCTAACTTTCCAAGGATTGAAGAAACATTTACAATTTTTTTCAATCTATCAACTAGTGTTTTCCCCAGTTCCTCAATCTCTCGTGTGTATCTAAGTGCATTGTAGTTAGCTCGGCACCTTAACTTCAGCACTGATGGAACTGCTAGATTTTTTGTAAGTCGAGAATCAGTGTGGGTGAACCGGATGACCTTGTGCTTCTTTAGATTTTTGTGTAGAGCTCTGTAAAATGAACCCTGTAAAAGATAAAAATCAGTGTGGGTGAATGGGAACTTTCTAATTGCCACCTGAAACTATTTATCAAAATGAAAGAATTAATTTGCTGACCTTAGACCATGAGACAGGTGCCATTGTAAATGGTTTGACTCTTTCATATTTCGGTGGCAGAGACTTCACAATTTCAACATTATCTTTTAATGCATCTATGAAGTGCTTCCAGTTAAATATATCCTTAAAGTCACTGCACAACACAACCAAAACTTAATCAAATTCACTGTAGAAGGCTCCTGTTGTTCAATCAAATGCTTGATATCAGGAGGTGATAAGTGCTTGTGCGATAAGAATACGAAGTGTTCTTTCCTTATGTTGAGCATTACTTTTCTCGGGTTTTAATGCTAATATGGGTGTATTTATGTTACTTTTATGCAGATAGGGTTGCGAGGCAGATTATGAGAGAAAGAAGCCAATGTGGGTGGTAATGCACTAATTTGGAGGAAATCTTGCTAAGTTTCAAACGCGTAGGCATAGGTCAGGTTCCAAATGTAGGAATGTGTGCCAACCTCCTCGTACTCGAGTTAGCACAACTATTTGGATGGGCACAAGGGCAGTCACATTCAAGCAGTCCGACTTGTGCATATAGAACAAGATCTCCACCAACATGTCCGTTATTAAAGAAGCAAGGCGATCCATGACGTAAATGTGTGCCCGTTTGCGTTGCCTTGATGAAAGTATGGATTCGGGAGTATTTCAGGCCGGTACTGTAGCAGGGTATTGTAGAAAATACTATAGCAAAAATACCGCAGCAGCAATAGAGAAAACAGGAAAATAGAGAACCCACACGGGCGTGTGAAAATTCCACACGCCCGTGTGAAAAATCCACAGGGGTGCCCACATGGGCGTGTGGATTCTCGATTCCAGCCCTTTAAAAGCCGATTTCAGCCCCAATTTCCGCATTCTTTTCTCCATTTTTTCCCCAACATGAGAGAGGGCGGCGGCTAGGGTTTTGAGAGGTATTGGCTAGGGCTTTGGATAGGTTCTATGGCTCTGACATCACGCACCGTTTGGAAGAAGGTTAGTGGGAGAGCTTTCGTTGGCACTGATCTAGCGAGGTGTATCCTAGGCCAGACAAAGGGATCCTTACGACGAGTAGAGGACTCTCCACAAGACCACCACCATGACTAACGAGGCGGTTTTCTATGGATGTTTTGTTTTTACATTTGATTTCATTGATTGTATCTAGCTCCACGGAGAGCTAAACCCCTAGTGGGTACTTGGGTATTTGTGAATCCTAGGATGTATTCGTTTCATTGAATCTCTTTATTATGCTTTCAATTAATTAATGTTTATTGTGAGTTCCAATCTTGGAGACTTGATTGTATGAATACTCCCCTAGAGTGACACTAGGTTGAGAGTTCTTGTTGGTAACTCTTGTGAGTGAGTGACGCACCATGAGAGTTAGACTAAGCTAGATTGGAGAGGGTTGAGAGGGTGACTCGAGAGGTAGCGGAGTGTTCCCTTTCCCCTCCGGTGTGATTTATCCTACCTCCATGTTCCAAGAGTTCTTTGCGGCCATAGTAGAGTGAATGGGTTAAGGGATGACCTTACGCTGGGGCTTAGTTGTGAGTGCAACGGAGTGAAGCGTTGAAGTGATTTTAGCACCTAGGGCTTAATTGTGGCTAGGGATTTTTCACCTGGACCAAAGGGTTAGGTTTATACATAGGAATAGGGTTTATCACTTGGAATCCCTAGAGCTCATTGCAATTCTATGCGAGTGCGAGGTTGAGTGGTTATTCAATCTCTCCTCCGGGACATGTATAGAGTTAGGCATGGTTGAACTTAGATTTGGGATCATGTAATTAAGGATTTCCATGACTCATTGTTGCATCAATTAGGAAGTATAATAGAGGGTTCTTGCACTTGAAATGATTGTCCTAGGCGGATCAATATCCGGGTACCCCATCTTTATCGATTGGCTTACCTTCTCCTTTACTTGTGCTCTCTATCTTGTTGCTTTTATTTTCGTTATTTCATATTTTGTCACACTTATCACTATTCATCTTCCACATTAGTTAAGAAATAACTTAAGTGTCTTTATTTCCTACTCTTTGTAGATACGATACCCACTCATCTGGGATTATTACTTCGACACTCGTGCACTTGCGGTTTACACGCATATACGGACGTGTTAAGTTTTTAGCGCCATTGCCGGGGAGTAGGCGTTTAGAGATACTTTGTAATTTGTTTTCTTAGCTATTCATTTATTCATTCTATTTCATACGTTCTTATTCTATCATCTTTCTGATTTCTTTTTCATTCTTTTTGGTTGCAGCTCCAGGTTATGACCCGAGGAAACCCCCCAATTACTGATTGAAAGAGATCCCGAGCTCGAATGTACACTTAGAAGAAAAGGGAAAGAACCTGTACAAGAACAGTCTAATCTAGCTGATTTGGAAGTTGAAGAATATGAAAACATGGCAGAACAGAATGAGCAGCAACGGATATTATCCGATTATACCAAACCTTCAGTATTGAGGACACAATCGAGCATTGTGCATCCCCCGATTACAGCCGGCATTCATCCACATGTTGTAGCAATCCGCACAGTTCAATGGTTTGGCCGATGAGTATCCAAACAGTCATATAGAGAGCTTTCTCGAGGTGTGTGATATGCTGAAGATAAACGGGGTGACGGATGATGCCATCAAGCTGAGAGCCTTCCTATTTTCCTTAAAGGGGAGAGCGAAGCAGTGGCTACACTCATTACCTAGAGCCTCGCTTACCACATGGGAGGAGATGGTAGAAGCTTTTCTTGCCCAATATTTTTCTCCCGGAAAATCCGGAAAGCTTAGGAATGAGATCTCGTCCTTTGTACAGTTGGAATTGGAGTCTCTATTTGAGATGTGGGAAAGGTTCAAGGAGCTCCTGAGAAAGTGGCTGCAACATGGATTTCCGGAGTGGATGATTGTTCAGACCTTTTACAACGGTTTAAATCCGAGTACAAGGAAACTCTTGGATGCAGCAGCAGGAGGTACCTTAGGTAGCAAGACCCTCGGTGAGGCCCATCAACTAATTGAAGAAATGGGGTTAAACAACTACCAATAGAATGCTAGGGAGAAGAAAAAGGTGGCCGGTCTCCATGAGATAGATGCAGTGACTTCGTTGGCTGCTCAAGTAGAATCATTGAGTAAGAAGCTAGATCTCCTAACTTCGAATAGAGTGGTGGCTGTGACTACTTGCACCAGGTGTGGTGGAGGACATGTTCCCTCCGATTGCCCGATCTCTATTGGTGATGCATCTTCGGTTGAGAATGTCGATTTTGTGGGTAATGGAATGAGGAATCAAGGAAATCCATATAGCAATACCTACAATCCGGGTTGGAAGAATCATCCCAATTTCTCGTGGAGCAACCAAGGTCCACAAAAGGCCATAGGGCCACCGGGTTTCCAACAACAACAGCAAGCCCCAAACATGGAAAACAGAGTTTCAAGTTTGGAGACCCGGATGAACGATTTGGAGAAGGCCTTAACTAGGTTTGTGCAATCATCTGATACAAGGTTTCAATTAGTTGAGGCTACACTTCGCAACCACACCGCCTCTTTGCATAATCTTGAAAATCAAGTAGGCAGATTGCGAAGTTCTTATCGGATAGGCCGCAAGGAAGCTTGCCGAGTAATACGGAGATAAATCCTAGAGAGTATGTGAAAGCGATCACTTTGAGAAGTGGTCGTGAGGTTGAGGGTAAGCTTCCGAGTGAGAAGCCCAATGAACACGCACCTGAGGTTATAGAGGTTGAGAAGGGAGCAAGAAAAGATAAGGAGGTAGCACCCCAACCTTTGAGACCAAGAATCTTTTATCCCTCTAGATTGAAGAATGACCAAGGGGATGAACAATACAAGAAGTTCCTGAGTTTGTTCAAATAACTCCACATCAATATTCCTTTTGTTGAGGCATTGGCCCAAATGCCTAAGTGTGCAAAATTCTTAAAAGACTTGTTGACCAACAAGAGGAAGTTAGAGGAGAGTGCTTCAGTGATTTTAGATGCATCTTGCTCGGCGGTTTTGGAAAAGAACATGTCGAACAAGAAGAAAGACCCGGGAAGCTTCATCATTCCGTGTAATATTGGCAATCTAGTTGAAGAAATGGCATTGGCGGACTCAGGGGCCAGTATCAAAGTCATGCCATATACCTTCTTTCAAAAGTTAGGCTTGGGCGAGCCTAGACCCACTCGAATGACTTTGCAATTGGTGGAGCGAACGGTGAGACATCCCAGGGGCATCATCGAAGACGTGCTTGTCAAGGTGGAAAAGTACATTTTTCGGTTAACTTTATAGTGCTAGACATCGATGAGGATGCGGATGTACCCTTGATACTTGAGAGGCCGTTCTTACGGACCTCCAAGGCATTGATTGACAAGGACAGCGGAGAGATAACTTTGAGAGTTGGAGATGACAAGTTCACATACCGCCTTGCTGAAGCCATGCGGCATTCTCTTGATTTCGATGATACTTTGTATTTTCTAAACGCTACTGATGAGATTGTTGATATATACATGCATGAAATGTTCAACCTGGATTCATACGAAGGCTTGTTCGACCAAGAGGAGGACAATGAAGAAGTAATTATGCTTGGTTCGATGGAAGAAGTACCATCTACCCCGGGGATCTTGAAGAAGGTGCTCCAGAAGATGAAGAGGGCTAGGAGACGCCACCGGAAATGCTCTAAGGCTGTTGGAGACGTGCGTGAACCGAAGAAGTTGGATGAACCATTGTTAGGTGGTCCCAAGCCCAATAATTCACCCTCTACCCTCAAGAGATTTTGCTCGTCGTGCTTCCAAGCCATGGGTAAGAGGGCAACTTTCATCTATGAACCCCCGTGAGGTAAGATAAGGTACATCAAGCTAAGTGACATTAAACAAGCGCTTCTTCGGAGGCAACCCAAGTGTTTACTATTTTCTTAATTTGGTAGTTTAGTGTTGCTTGAATAAATTGTTGAGTGTTGGTGTCTTGATTTTTATATACTTGTGCTGCAATTTTATTATGGGTTTTAAATTGTCATCGTGTGTTTTTAAGTGGATTTGGCGAAGTTGGGTCGTGTGAGTTATTTCTCATGTTTTTCACTAGTAAAATTTGCATATTAGGGCAGGCTCTGAGTGTGTAAACATGTTCAGAAATTTTTTGCAGAGCCTGCAGAATTTTCTAAGGCATCCAGAGAAAACACATGGCCGTGTGGAATTTCCGTACACCCATGAATTTGCATTGCGAGCTCATCCAGAGAAGGCACAGGGGCGTGGACTCGTGAACGACTATGCGATTCTTGCACGCCCGTCGGTAATTTCCGCACGGGCATGTGAATTCCTACAGAGATTGGCAGATTAGCCCGAGAGCACACAGGGGCGTGGACTCGACCCTGTGGGCGACCTTGTGAAAATCACACGGGCGTGGGCAATTTCCGCACGCCCGTGCGAATCTCTGCAGAGGAGCTCTCTCCATATCGAGAAGGCACAGGGGCGAGTGCTTGCCCCTGTGAGTTGGGCCTGTGAATGTCCATGCCCGTGTGGAATTTCCACACGGGCGTGCAGAACACTTAGCAAATTTTCATGGATGTCCGGAGTTGCCACAGAGATGTGCGGCTGCCCCTGTGGGTCGGGTGCACGGGCGTGGGTATTTTCCGCATGCCTGTGCGAGAGCATTTAGAGGCAGTGAGTATTTTTCTGAGATCACACAAGGGCATGCATCTGCCCCTGTAAGGCTTTCCTGTGGAGACGCACGGGCGTGGGTAATTTCCGCACGCCCGTGCGGATGTATAGAACGCCAAGAGACGCGAGTCCTCTTAAAAGGATTATCGTTTCTCTTCACCCTCATATCCTCCATTTGTCTAAGAGCACTCCTATATTGTTTCCCGACCTTGTATCGCCAATTTGGAAGGATTTTGCTTGGTTTTCCGGCCATTTTTCAAAGCTTTCTCATCTCACCTCGACGGTAAGCCCTATCTTTGATTTCATTCACAAATTCATGATTTTCATCGATGAAACGAGTCAATAATGCTTCGTTTCTTCAATTAGAATGTTTATTTATATTTAGAATGATGTAGAAGCATTATAATGGTGCATTTGGGGAGTTTGAGGCATGGTCGTGCGTTTGTTCAAACCCCGTGGATCCACATGGGCGTGCGGAAATTCCGCACGACCGTGTGGATTTTTGCAGCTATGTTTAATTAATTTGTTTGATCGATTCTCTTTTAATTTTTGTAGATTATGACACCTCGGTCAATGAAGCAAGCTAATAAGAGACCGCGAGAGTCGTCTCCTGAGTCTGAGAGCATGAAATTCACCATCCCCGCGCACCAGGCTCAGTTTGAGCGTTTGTTGAGACTTTGGTTCGGACAGACTCGGTTCTTAGACATGAGCATACTGAGAGATTTACAGTAAGGAGACGAGCTCGCCGATGAGGTTAAGGATCTCATGTCGGTGGGTGGTTGGAGGCGGTTGTTGTTGATTAGAGAGTCTGCCATCCGGGAGCTTACACTGGAGGTTCTGTCGTCATTCGAGTTCGACAGATCCTATGCGAGATTCGACGACCTCGACATTGTTCAGTTCATAGCACTTGGACATCATTATAGTCTGAGTATCACTCAGTTCTCAATTCGGCTCGGCTTGTATGAGGAGGCATTTACAGACACTAAGGAGTACTCTCAGTTACCGACAAATTATCATGGAGCCCTGACCCCACAGAGAGCTTATAGAGCATTATGTGGTCAGGGCCAGTATGAGCCGGGGGTGTCCAAGGCCACGTGCCTTTCTTGACCTACGTACCAATATCTACATGCCATCATGAGCAGATCGGTGAATGACCATGGTGATAGCGCTGGCGTTCTGAGCCCGCAGGAGCTTCTGTACTTGTATTCGATGATGCAGTGCATACCGATCCATCTAGCGCACATCGTCGTTGAGTACATTCGACATGAGGGCCACTATGCTAGATTGGGAGCGATCTTCTCGGGCCCTTACATTACGAGACTAGTTTCGGGCATGGGTCTTTTGGGCGCGATTCGTGGGGCCTAGAAGATGAGTATACCTACGCCCTTGAGCCTGGAGACGATGAGATTGATGGTCATGGTTCGCAGGGTTCGCACGAGGGTTTATGCTCTGGTTCTACCAGCCCCAGAGATAGCCGAGGAAGAGGGTGATGATGCTGAGGCTTCCCAGCCTGCCCCGAGCCTCAGTCAGCACCTATGGAGACTGAGGCGCCTCCGGTGATAGAGGACCCACCCCCCGTGCGCATGTTTTCACCATCTCAAGCCTATGATCATTTTGAGAGCCTCGAGAGCCCTGTGGGGGTGATACGAACAGAGGTAGCAGAGGCTCGAGTAGAGATTGCCAATATTAGGGCTGCGTAGGTCGCACAGTATTGACAGGGCTCCCCATAAGTGCACGGAGTTATCGAAGTAATAAATCCCAAGTGAGTGGGGTATCGTATCCACAGGGAAAAGGGAATAAAAATACTTAATTTGCTTCTTACCTATATGAAAGAATGAATAGTGATATGTGTGACAAGATTCAATTCTCAATAGTAAAATAACCCGAAAGTGAGCAAAAGTAAAGGAGAAGATAAGGCAATCGATAAAGATGGGGTACCCGGGTATTGATCCGCCTAGGAAAATCGTTTCAAGTGCAAGAACTCTCTATTATGCTTCCTAACTAATGCAATGGTGAGTCAGGGACATCCTTTAATGCATGGCTCCGAATCTAGGGTTAACCAAGCCTATTCCTCTACATGTCCCGGAGGAGAGGTTGAACAACCTCTCAACCTCGCACTCGTAAGAAGGATTGCATTAAGCTCTAGGGATTCCAAGTGTTAAATCTCTTCCTAATTGTAGACCTAACCCTTGCTCCAGAAGAAAGGTCCCTAACCACAATTAAGCCCTAGATACTAAAATCACCTCAACGCTTCACTCTGTTGCACTCGCAACTAAGCCCTAGCGGAGGTCATCCCTTAGCTCATTCGCTCTATTATGGCCGCAAAGAACTCGAGGAACGGAGGTAGAATCTATCACACCGGGGGAGAAAGGGGACGCTCCTGTACCTTTCGACTCACCCTTTCAACCCTCTCCAATCAAGCTTTGTCTAACTCTCGTGGTGTGTCACTCACTCACAAAGGTTACCACATGAATTCTCAACCCTAGTGTCACTCTAAGGCAGTATTCAAACAATCAAACAATCAAATATTCAAGATTGGAACTCACAATAACATCAATTAATTGAAAGCATAATAAAAAGATTCAATGAAACTAATACATCCTTGGGTTCACAAATACCCAAGTAACCACTAGGGGTTTAGCTCTCCATGGAGCACAATACAAACGATAATGAAATCAAATGTAAAAGAAAATAATCCGTAGTAAAACCCCCTCGATAGTCGTGGCGATGGTCTTGTGGAGAGTCCTCTACTCGTCGCAAGATCCCCTTGTCTAGTATATGATACGCTTCGCCGAATCAATCCAACGGAGGCTCCCTTACCAACCTTCTTCCAAAGAGATGACAATGTCGGAGCCGTAGAACCTCTCCAAATCCCTAGCCAATACCTCTCAGAACCCTAGCCGCAACCCTCTCTCAAGTTGGGGAAAAGATGGAGAAAAGAATGTTGAAATCGGGGCTGAAATCGGCCTTAAATAGGGTTGGAAATCAGGATTCCACACGCCCCTGCGGATATTCCACACGGGCTTGTGGAAATAATGCACGGGTGTGTGGAATTTCCACACGCCCGTGTGGCTCCTCTGTTTTGCTCCTTCTTCGGCCGGCTGTGAGCGATACCTGCTATAGTGATTTGTTACAGTGATTTCTACAATACCCTGCTACAGTAATTTCCGAAATACTCCCCGAATCCATGCTTTCATCGAGGTAACGTAAATGGGCACATGTTCACGTTGTAGATCATCTTGGTTCTTCAATAAACGGTCACGTTGGTGGAAATCTTGCTAAATATGCACAAGCCGGAATACTAGGATGTAACTGCCTTCGTGCCCCTCCGAATCATTGCCTTAGCTCGAATACAAGGAGGTTGGCACACATTCTAGCATTCTAAACCCGACTCATGTCTCTGCGTTTGAGCCTTCTCAAAATCTCCTCCAAATAATGAGTAAAACGATCTACAATGGCTTCTTTTGCAAATAATCAGCCTCACAAGCCAACCTGCATAAAAGTACATAAATACACACGTATTAGCACTAAAACCTGACAAAAGTAATGCTCATCATAAGGAAAGAACCCTATGCATTCTTATCGCACAAGCTCTTATCAAGTATATAGAGTTTATGGCATGTTTCGACACATTACAGTTGATCTTAGAGCGAGACGTCAGCTCATCATTTGTCCTGCAACCGAGGACTCCTCAGGCTCCCTCGGCATCTCCGGCACCTCCATCCCCTATTCCAGCACCAGTTGATCCACCATGTACTTCATCATCATCATCAGCAACAGCAGAGCTAGAGGACAACATCGACACTTGACTTTATATTTTATTTTACTTTTCATTTATTTTACTTTTGCATCTTGTTTTGGACTTGTACACTCAGAAAGGACTCTCCTTCTGAGTTTATCTTTTATTTTGTTGTCTCGAGTTGTATTCACTGCTTCATCTTTTATATACTCGAGTTGTTTTATTTTTATTGAGCTTCACTGAACCCCCTTGTGTATACGTGCAGATGGTCTTGTCATCATGGGAATTGAGACTTTGTCATTGGCACGACCAAGGTGTTTTGGCACTTGGCCATGTGAGCTTCACAACCCGTTGGAACAACACTCCCAAGAACTTAGCTCCATCAAATGCAACACTAGGAGTCAGGGGAGTATTGTTTTGATTGCTTCCCCCACTCTAAATTCAATTGATTTACATTATGAATGAGCTTGCATGCGTACATTGGGGACAATGTACAACTTAAGCTTTGAGGGGAGTTTCATAGTGCACGCATCTCTTTTATAGTAGTTTTTGATTGATATACATGCTCCCATAGCCAATGGCGGTTCACCTTAGTTGCATTGGTTGTAGTCTTAAGTTTAGGAGATTTTTTTTAACATTGAATGTTTTCATGCTCTAGTTTTTGCATAAATTTCTAAGATTTTTTGCCCGATTGACACTTGTTGCACTACTCACTCTTTGAACTTTTTTGGAAACTCATGTTTGATGTATAAGGGACTAGTTATAGTTGTTTCTTGTGTTAATTTTGAAAAAAGAAATGGAAAAAAATGAAAAGAAGGAACAAAATAGTTTTATTATTTATTTGTGCTTGTTGGGTGGAAAGAGCTACCACCTATGATGTATGAAGCTACTCTCATAAGTCGGATACTAGTTATGCCCTAATGAGAGAAAGAGCTATCTCATAGGATGAGTGAAAGCTACCACTCCGGTAGAAAGGGCCACCACTTCGAAAGTGTGAAAGCCACCTTAGCGGCCGCTTTGGAAAGGGCTACCTTAGAGGATGTCTGAAGCTACTACCATTTTTGAAACTTTTGTTACTATTTGTAGATAAATAAGTCCCTTATACTTAGAACAGTGAGTAGTATACTTTGGGTTGTTTTGAGTGAGTTCACACACTTACACGGTTTCTGGTTTGTTGTCCTTTTTGATTCAAGTTTTTAGCTAGAGCATTGATTTTTCGTATTTAGTGTTGAAATTTTCCTTACTTGTAGAATGCTCTCTTTGTATGCTTTGGTGAATATAATGACAAGCACTTCCAATGTTTCCTTCATCTATGCATATAATGTTTTAATATTTGCTTGACGACAAGCAAAAGCTTAAGTGTGGGGGAGTTTGATAAGTGCTTGTGCGATAAGAATACGAAGTGTTCTTTCCTTATGTTGAGCATTACTTTCCATGGGTTTTAACACTAATATGGGTGTATTTATGTTACATTTATGCAGATAAGGTTGTGAGGCCAATTATGAGAGAAAGAAGACAATGTGGGTGGTAATGCACTAATTTGGAGGAAATCTTGCTAAGTTTCAAATGTGAAGACATAGGTCGGGTTCCAAATATAGGAATGTGTGCCAACCTCCTCGTACTCGAGTTAGCACAACTATTTAGAGGGGCACAAGGGCAGTCACATTCAAGCATTCCGACTTGTGCATATAGAACAAGATCTCCACCAACATGTTCGTTATTAAAGAACCAAGGTGATCCACGACGTAAATGTGTACCCGTTTGCGTTGCCTTGATGAAAGTATGGATTCGGGAGTATTTCAGGCCGGTACTGTAGCAGGGTATTGTAGAAAACACTATAGCAAAAATACCGCACCAGCACTATTTACAGTCGGTCGAGAATACAGGAAAATAGAGAATCCACACGGGCGTGTGAAAATTCCACACGCCCATGTGAAAAATCCACAGGGGCGCCCACATGGGCGTGTAGATTCCCGATTCTAGCCCTTTAAAAGCCGATTTCAGCCCCAATTTCCGCATTCTTTTCTCCATCTTTTCCCCAACATGAGAGAGGGCGGCGGCTAGGGTTTTGAGAGGTATTGGCTAGGGCTTTGGAGAGGTTCTATGGCTCTGACATCACGCACCGTTTGGAAGAAGGTTAGTGGGAGAGCTTTCGTCGGCACCGATCTAGCGAGGTGTATCCTAGGCCAGACAAAGGGATCCTTACGATGAGTAGAGGACTCTCCACAAGACCACCACCATGACTAACGAGGCGGTTTTCTATGGATGTTTTGTTTTTACATTTGATTTCATTGATTGTATCTAGCTCCACGGAGAGCTAAACCCCTAGTGGGTACTTGGGTATTTGTGAATCCTAGGATGTATTCGTTTCATTGAATCTCTTTATTATGCTTTCAATTAATTGATGTTTATTGTGAGTTCCAATCTTGGAGACTTGATTGTATGAATACTCCCCTAGAGTGACACTAGGTTGAGAGTTCTTGTTGGTAACTCTTGTGAGTGAGTGACACACCATGAGAGTTAGACTAAGCTAGATTGGAGAGGGTTGAGAGGGTGACTCGAGAGGTAGCGGAGTGTTCCCTTTCCCCTCCGGTGTGATTTATCCTACCTCCATGTTCCAAGAGTTCTTTGCGGCCATAGTAGAGTGAATGGGCTAAGGGATGACCTTACGCTGGGGCTTAGTTGTGAGTGCAACGGAGTGAAGCGTTGAAGTGATTTTAGCACCTAGGGCTTAATTGTGGCTAGGGATTTTTCACCTGGACCAAAGGGTTAGGTTTATACATAGGAATAGGGTTTATCACTTGGAATCCCTAGAGCTCATTGCAATTCTATGCGAGTGCGAGGTTGAGTGGTTATTCAATCTCTCCTCCGGGACATGTATATAGTTAGGCATGGTTGACCTTAGATTTGGGATCATGTAATTAAGGATTTCCTTGACTCATTGTTGCATCAATTAGGAAGTATAATAGAGGGTTCTTGCACTTGAAATGATTGTCCTAGGCGGATCAATATCCGGGTACCCCATCTTTATCGATTGGCTTACCTTCTCCTTTACTTGTGCTCTCTATCTTGTTGCTTTTATTTTCGTTATTTCATATTTTGTCACACTTATCACTATTCATCTTCCACATTAGTTAAGAAATAACTTAAGTGTCTTTATTTCCTACTCTTTGTAGATACGATACCCACTCATCTGGGATTATTACTTCGACACTCGTGCACTTGCGGTTTACACGCATATACGGACGTGTCAGGAGGATGTTTGGTACCTTGGATCAGTCCAGAAGGAATCATGATCTAGAGAAAGGAGAACTAGGGTGCCATTCATCATCCTTGCCACAACAACCATGTCACTTATTTGCAGAGGAATGGACATCAAATATTAATTATATAATGTCACAACCTAAGAGTATACATATATATGAACTGGTTAATTTTCCAGTGATCTCGCCCGCATTCTCATTTGATTCTATCCACCATTTGCACGAACTAGAAGGTAACCATCTGAATTAGTACCATTCCCTGAAATTCGAGGAAGTTAACATTAGATTAGCTTCAGTAAAAACTGTATGTACAGTTTCAGATTGACATGTAGCGTACTGAAATGGTTTCTTGGTCATTGAATACACTAATAGTATCCATTGTTGTTGGGCTTCATCTAAATCTCAAGAACTTGTACAGAAGCACGTGTACATGGTTTTGATTACAAACCTGTAGAAATACATGACAGTAAAACAAAAGTTTGAGTTTTCTTCAACAATGAACTTTGTTGGACATTCTTACAATAAGTATTTCTGGAGGCATTAAAAAATCAGCTGAAAACTAGAGAATCAGTGCATGCAATATGATTTGGAATGAGAGTTGAGGTTTCATCTGCAGAAAAAGACAACATACATTGTGATCAAATTACATTAAAGGTTATATTTCTGCAGAAATAATACCTTCTGAGGATCATATGTGATGTTCTTGTGACTATGCATTGATTTCGAAGACGATCGATATGAATTCACAGAATGAACAAGAAGAACAAGAACAAGCAATAATCATTTGAGAATTTGAACCATCTCTTTTGCTGAATTTTAATTCATTCTGATATCATGCACTGATAATTATATATTCATATCAACTTTTGTTTAATTAAGTTATAGATTAGTGATAAGATCACCTTTAGTTAGTTTGAAGTAATGATTGTATGCCTAGAATGCTAGCTTGGTTCATAAGAACTTTATTCATAGCACCATATTGGAAAAAAACAATAAATTAGTGTTTTATATATGCACAGTAAAAACTGTATGTACAGTTTCAACTTCTTTGGTTTTAAGTTTCATTACTAACTCTTCTTTTGCTCTTGCTTCCAATCTTAACAAGTGTACTTTTTGTTAACAATGGGTAGAATCATAGCTGTGATACAATACCAAAAAAAATATATATTTGAGTGCTTAGTTTTATATTAATAATTTAATAAAAATATAAGTCATGTGTTTTAGGAATAATATTCATTATCATTCTTGTTGATGGTTGAAAAATATAATAATAATAATTATTTATTAATTTATATTAACAACAATGAGCTAGATTTTTGGCCAAGTTGTTATTAATTTGAAATTAAAAAAAACTTATGTTAAAAATTCAAGTAAGAACTGATGTAACATGATATGTTAACATACAACATATTTTACAAATATATATGCTATAAAGTTAAAAAAATATAAATTCATGTTCTAGGTCATTGTAATAAACATTTTTTTTTTCTAAAATACAAATATAGTATTGGATATTTAAAATACATTCAAACACAAAAGAGCTATATGTATATATATGTATATATATATATATATATATATATATATATAATGATAAAGCTTCAAAATAAAGCAAGCAATCAAGAAATAATTAAAAGCTATTATAAGTGAGATAAATCAAGATTATAATACTGGTTCTCTTACAAGTTATAAGAAGCCAAATCGGATAATCCCACTTAAAGGCATTTATTTGTAACAGATATTATTTTTAATTTATTTTTTTTTTAAGTAACTAATGTGAACAAACCATGAGATCAAATCCCACTTTCAAGAATTGCTTCTTCTATACTTGGTACAAGTTTGGTATTAAACCTGAATTTTCTTGTCTTGTCTTGTTTAACTGTAATCATCATCATCATTTTTTTTTATAGTTTTTTGTTATCTGCTAAAAATGATCAGCTAGGAAATGATTAGTTCATCACTTCATCCCCAAATTTTGTGGATGTAAAAGAGATTAATTCTTACAAATCCAATTGAATCCATTAATCTGAAAGCAAAGAAGTGATTAGTGCATCACTTCATCCCCAAATTTTGTGATATCTTTAAGTGATTTGCTTGGCTTGGTCTAAGTTTGATTATATTTTATTGTGTTATTTTTTTTATGGTTTTTCTTATCACGAGCTATTTGATTGTGCAATGTAGGTGGTGATTTAGGGTTTAAGTGAGTCTAATTCAAGAGAATTTTCTTAGATTTGATTTGAGGATGAAAGGCAGTTAATTCCCCACTTTGTTGGTTTAATTGGACCTTCCTTCTTAGTTTGGAATTTGGTTTTTTTTTCCTTTTGATGTTGGTCTTGTTCCTTAAATTTGTAGCATTTTTTTAGTTTCATTTTGGCATGGAGGGTTGATTGGATTTGTTTTTGGTTAAAATACCAATTAAAGTTGACATTTATAGGTTATCAATTGAATAGTTTCAATTTAGTTTAAAACCTTATATTTCTTAATAGTGCCAAATTTAAATTAGTTTTATATTATGCATTGTATGGGGCATACACATACATAACATTAGTTGCAAGGTAGGATTTCTCTTTTATAATAATCAATATTTGTAACTATCCAATTATTATTTTTTATATATTAAGCAGAAATGAATAAGAGTTGGATGCATAAATCAAGGTTGAGCCAAGAATATGAACATGGAGTGGAAGAATTTCTTAAGTTTGCATTCGATAATGCAAGCCAAGATTGTATTATTGTATGCCCTTGCGTAAAGTGCGTAAATATTCATTGGCGAACCCATGAAGTAGTGTTTGAACATTTAATATGTGATGGAATTCTACAAGGATATACATGTTGGTTTTTTCCATGGAGAACATGTTTCATCACCCACTGATAATATAACAACCACTTTCACAGATGCTTCAATTTTAAATTCTCAGAACATAACCCCTTAAGTCAGGAAAGATGGCATGGATGAATTGTTAAGGGATGCTTTTAATATGCATCAAGTTGATCAAGAGACTTCAGATCCTAATATCTGTGAAATTGATGTTGATGTGAATGTCGGGGATAGAACTTACAGGGGGGTAGATGAAGAACAATCTTCAGAGGAAGCTGCAAAGTTTTGCAAGTTGTTGACAAATATGAATGAAAACCTTTATGAGGGTTCAAAGCATTCAAGATTGTACTTCTGTGTTCGCCTGTTTCATCTGAAATGCATGTGTTGGATGACTGGAAAAGGGCTCGATCTTCTGATTGAATTTCTAAAAGAATTTTTTCCCTTAGTTGCTATTCCTAGAAGTAGTCATGAGTCCAAGAAAGTCATCAAGGATTTGGGTCTTGGGTATGAAAAAATTCATAGTTTCCCTAATGACTACATGCTATATTGGGAGCATAATGAACATCAACAATCTTTTGATGTGTGCGGGTGTTCTCACTGGGTGTCGAATGATCCCAAGCATTCTTTGGATGATGATGGTGATATCATTCATAAGAGACCCGCAAAAGTTTTACGGTATTTTCCTTTAATACCACGGTTGTAGAAGATTTTCATGTCTTCGAAGACTGTAGTTGATATGGTTTGGCATGCTACCGGCCGAACAAATGATGGCTATTTGAGACACCCTGCCTGTAATACCCTGAACCTGTGGATAACTGTTGAAAAATATATTCAGGGTATTACTACAGTTGCAGTAAGAATTTTCTACAGAGTAATCTTGTTGAGAAACCCCAAGTGGACAGAATAAGGACTTAAGTGTAAAAGTTTTTAAAAGATTTTGGGTTAAAGAGTAATAGAAAAAGGATTGATATGAAATGCTTGTGAAAACTAAGGACTGAAAGGTAAGTTGAAGGGATCATTTGGAAATATTGTGTTATAATCCAAGGACCATTGGATAATTTGAAAGGACCTTTTGAGAATATTATTTTATAATCCAGGGACCATTTGTGAGTTTTTCAGGGACTGGTTTGTAAGAAGTTAAGTTTTTGAGGGACTAAAAGTGAATTTCGGCTGAAGAGTTAATTGAGAAAAAAATCTAGACTTTTTGATGATTGTTCATCTTCTTCTCCACCATTTTTGCTACTGATAACCCGAGAGTTAAAAAGAGAAAAGAGTGAGAGAGATTTGGAGAGAAATTGGAAGAGATAAAAGCTTGGTATTTGGAGAGAAGAATGGATGAAGTATTATTTGGTAAGTATTTTTGATGATTTATTTGTTGGTATACTTGAATGTATGTGTGTGTATTTTTGGATTGAGAAATGTAATTTTTTTCTTGAGAAAGAAGAAGGATTTATGATGAAAAAAATGATGAGTTATTGTTAATAAGAGTTGTTGCTTCGATTTTTGGTTGGAAAAACACTTGTATTTGAGTTGGAATTTGCTTGAAATGGAGGGTGAGTTTGCGAGTTCTTGTAGTATTCTCTGTAGCACGAGATTAGGGTTTGGTTTGATTAATTAAGTTGATAATTATGATGATTAGGAGGTTAATGATAATGGTTAGATTGAAATGGGTTGAGTTAGTCCAATTGATTTGATTAGATCAAACCAAGTTGGATTGAATTGATTGAGTTGAATTGATTTGGTTGAGTTGAGTTGATTTGGTTGAGTTGGGCTTGATCAAATCAAGTTGAGATGGAGTTGGGTTTGGTTCGAGTTGATTTTTGGGTTAAGGGGTTTTTGGAGTGAACCAAGTTGGTTCAATGGATTTTTGAATAAGAATTGAGTTGGTTCAAGCTGGTTCGGGTGAAATTAAGTTTGGTTCGAGTGCAATTAAGGTTGGTTCGATTGATTCAGAGGTGTTTAGCTCGGTCGAGTTTGTTTAAATACAAGCTGAAAGGCAATTGGACTATCTAGGTCGGGTTTTAACCGATTGGAGTGAGTGGGCCCGATAGAGTCTATTATTGTTTCTTGTATTTTTCTTTTTGAGTTTAAATATGTTATTTATTTTTTTATTATATTATTACATTAGGGTGTTGTTCGGGTCTTGAGAGGGAGTTCCGGATCTAGGAAGGAACCCAAGGACACCGGGTGAGTTGGTAGTGGCTATTATTTTTTTAATATTAATTATTATTATTATTTTTGAAATAATTGTTTAATAACTAGTATTTTGGAAATAATTATTTAAGTATTTCATTTTATCATGTTTAATTTTCATGTATAAGGTTAAAATATATGTATATTTACTTGCCGTTGATGTTCACGACAATCGTATTGATACATCGGTTTCAGTATAATTATACGTATTTGTGAATAGTGAAAAATACATGTATATGTGATTTAATTATTCAATTCATGTATTTATTTTTTTGATGGTTATATATGCTTTGATTTGGAATGATTTGTGAAATCATGTGAGCGTTTTTAAAATGTTTTACAGACTAATATTTGTGGAATTGGTTTTCATTCTGGAATAGGAATGGTATCATGGATCTGGATTTTCTTGGTTTTATGCGTTGTTATACTTTTGACATTGGCTTTGTGGAAATGATGTTTATTTTTACGTGATGTGAATGCTTGTCTCGGATAAGGATCCTATGATGTGATTTATCTGATTGTTTTATTCTTTGTATTTACATGTTGGTTTTGGATGGTGACGGGCGGGCTGAGGCCCGACTCTCTGCGATAGTGGGTCCCCAGGGCCGACCTTTAGAGGTGGCGTGGTGGACTCGAGTGTTGATTTGTCCGGATCGGTGGGAGGCGTAGAGCCACGATTGGATTATACATCGGGATCCTAGAGTCGCCCACATGGGACCCGATGGGCCCGACGTCGAGGTGCGAGACCTTGGCGGCTCCCAACCTAGTCGCGACGGCGGCTAAGTGGGGAGAGTTTTTCCAGTGTGGAATTGAGAATGGATTTTTATATTACTTGTTATTTTTGGGTTGTGATGAGGGGCGAAGCCCGTGTCAGCTCTTAGGAGGCGAGTCTCTCACAACAATTTGGATTTTCTTAGAAAATTGATTTGATATTGATTTGTGATGAATTTATGTTTTTGTGATGAGGGCGAAGCCCATGTGTCAGCTCTTAGGAGGCGATCTCTCACAACAATTTGGATTTTCTTAGAAAATTGATTTGATATTGATTTGTGATGAATTTATGTTTCAAAAAGTTCTTTAAAAATGTATTTTTGCTAGAATTACGGTATTTTTGGAAAAGTTGGAAATTATTTGAGAGGTTGGTATTTATATATTTTTATATATCTCTGTATTTGAATATTTGAAATTATTAAGCCACTACCGACCAGCCCCTAGATGTCTTGTATGCTGCGAGAGCAAGACCCTAGATTGACTGTTCAAGTTTAGAGCTAGTCGGGGGTTAAGTCCAAGGCTATGAGTGGGTCCCGTACTTTTTCTTTATATTTGTTGGTATCGTGATCTTGTAGCGGTTGTACCCACAAATTTGAGTTATTATATTTGTTGTATTTATGTATTTGAATCCTGCAGTTGGTGTAAAGTTATAAATTGTAATTTGTAACTTTCGATTTGGTTTCTGAGAGGTGTCGGGGTTTCAGTTAAAAGGAATTTTTTTAGCGATGGGTGCCAGCATTTACCTCGGTAGAAGGGGTGGGTGTGACATCTTTTTGGTATCAGGTGTAGGTTGAGATATCACTGGTTGGTAGAGATCGCGGGTTGTGATCCGAGCCCTAAGTTTAGAAGTCGTATCTAGACTTAGAGGGTTAGTAGTGATTAGAGCGAGAAAGTTAAGGGCCCGGTAGAAGTATTTAGAGTCTCCCGATCGGGTTAAAAACCTAAGTTGCAAATTGGGATTGAGGACGGATAGTAGGTTTTTGACATTTGAGGCAATTTGAGTAGTGTACTGTGATCAGGATCATGTGTTGAGATATTTGTCGGAATTGGTTTTATTCAAAATGAGTTAACTTAAAGATGCGAAAGAAAGGTGTTTGGCGTGCTTTTTATATTGATACATAGTGATTTGTAGTGTGATTATTTACTATTGAAAGCGGTTGTAGCAAGAAAGAGCGGGTCTTGGGCCGGTAAGTGAAATCGATGATATCGAGTTGATGTATGCTAAGGAAATTTCGAGGACGAAATAAGGAGGAAGGATTGTAATACTACTGAACACATGGATAAGCGGTTGAAAAAAATATTCGAGGGTATTACTACGATTGCGATAGAAATTTTTCTCTGAGTAATCTTGTTGAGAAACCCCAAGTGGACGGAATAAGGACTTAAGTGTAAAAGTTTTTAAAAGATTTTGGGTTAAAGAGTAATAGAAAAAGGATTGATATGAAATGCTTGTGAAAACTAAGGACTGAAAGGTAAGTTGAAGGGATCATTTGGAAATATTGTGTTATAATCCAAGGACCATTGGATAATTTGAAAGGACCTTTTTGAGAATATTATTTTATAATCCAGGGACCATTTGTGAGTTTTTTTCAGGGACTGGTTTGTAAGAAGTTAAGTTTTGAGGGACTAAAAAGTGAATTTCGGCTGAAGAGTTAATTGAGAAAAAAATCTAGACTTTTTGATGATTGTTCATCTTCTTCTCCACCATTTCTTCTGATAACCCTGAGAGTTAAGAGAAAAGAGTGAGAGATTTGGAGAGAAATTGGAAGAGATAAAGCTTGGTATTTGGAGAGAAGAATGGATGAAGTATTATTTGGTAAAGTATTTTTGATGATTTATTTGTTGGTATACTTGAATGTATGTGTGTGTATTTTGGATTGAGAAATGTAATTTTTCTTGAGAAAGAAGAAGGATTTATGATGAAAAATGATGAGTTATTGTTAATAAGAGTTGTTGCTTCAATTTTTGGTTGGAAAAAAACACTTGTATTTGAGTTGGAATTTGCTTGAAATGGAGGTGAGTTTCTGCGGATTCTACTGTAGTATTCTTGTAGCACCGAGATTAGGGGTTTGGTTTGATTAATTAAGTTGATAATTATGATGATTAGGAGGTTAATGATAATGGTTAGATTGAAATGGGTTGAGTTAGTCCAATTGATTTGATTAGATCAAACCAAGTTGGATTGAATTGATTGAGTTGAATTGATTTGGTTGAGTTGAGTTGATTTGGTTGAGTTGGGCTTGATCAAATCAAGTTGAGATGAGGTTGGGTTTGGTTCAGTTGATTTTTGGGTTAAGGGTTTTTGGGACTGAACCAAGTTGGTTCAATGGATTTTGAATAAGAATTGAGTTGGTTCAAGCTGGTTCGATTGAAATTAAGTTTGGTTCGATGCAATTAAGGTTGGTTCGATTGATTCGAGTGTTTAGCTCTGGGATCGAGTTTGTTTAAATACAACCGAAAGGCAATTGGACTATGCATGGTCGGGGTTTTTAACCGATTGGAGTGAGTGGGCCCAATAGAGAGTCTATTATTGTTTCTTGTATTTTCTTTTTGAGTTTAAATATGTTATTTATTTTTTTATTATATTATTACATTAGGTGTTGTTCGATCTTGAGAGGGAGTTCCGGATCTAGGAAGGAACCCAAGGACACCGAGTGAGTTGAGTAGTGGCTATTATTTTTTTAATATTAATTATTATTATTATTTTTGAAAATAATTGTTTAATAACTAGTATTTTTGGAAATAATTATTTAAGTATTTCATTTTATCATGTTTAATTTATGTATAAGGTTAAAATATATGTATATTTACTTACAGTTGATGTTCCCCGACAATCGTATTGATACATCGATTTCAGTATAATTATACGTGATTTGTGAATAGTGAAAAATACATGTATATGTGATTTAATTATTCAATTCATGTATTTATTTTTGATGGTTATATATGCTTTGATTTGGAATGATTTGTGAAATCATGTGAGCGTTTTAAAATGTTTTACCGACAATATTTGTGGAATTGGTTTTCATTCCTGGAATAGGAATGGTATCATGGATCTGGATTTTACTGGTTTTATGCATTGTTATACTTTTGACATTGGCTTTGTGGAAATGATGTTTATTTTCGTGATGTGAATGCTTGTCCTGGATAAGGATCCTATGATGTGATTTATACAGATTGTTTTATTGCTGTATTTACATGTTGGTTTGGATGGTGACGGCGGGCTAAGGCCCGACTACTGCAGTAGTGGGTCCCCACGGGCCAGCCTTTAGAGGTGGCGTGGTGGACCTGAGTGTTGATTTGTCCAGATCAGGTGGGAGCGTAGAGCCCTGATTGGATTATACATCGGGATCCTAGAGTCACCACATGGGACCGATGGGCCAACGTCAAGGGTGCGAAGACCTTGGCGGCTCCCAACCTAGTCGCGACGGCGGCTAAGTGGGGGAGAGTTTTCCAGGCTGTGGAATTGAGAATGGATTTTTATATTACTTGTTATTTTGGGTTGTGATGAGGGGGCGAAGCCCAGCTGTCGCTCTTAGGAGGGCAGTCTCTCACAACAATTTGGATTTTCTTAGAAAATTGATTTGATATTGATTTGTGATGAATTTATGTTTTGTGATGAGGGGGCGAAGCCCAGCTGTCGCTCTTAGGAGGGCAGTCTCTCACAACAATTTGGATTTTCTTAGAAAATTGATTTGATATTGATTTGTGATGAATTTATGTTTCAAAAGTTCTTTAAAAATGTATTTTGCTAGAATTCTGGTATTTTGGAAAAGTTGGAAAATTATTTGAGAGGTTGGTATTTATATATTTTATATATACTGTATTTGAATATTTGAAATTATTAAGCCACTACCGACCAACTGAATGTGCTGTAACTGCAGGAGCAAGACCCTAGATTGCCTGTTCAAGTTTAGAGCTAGTCAGGGTTAAGTCCAAGACTGCAGTGGGTCCCATACTTTTCTTTATATTTGTTGGTATCGTGATCTTGTAGCGGTTGTACCCACAAATTTGAGTTATTATATTTGTTGTATTTATGTATTTGAATCCTGCAGTTGGTGTAAAGTTATAAATTGTAATTTGTAACTCTGATTTGGTTTCTGAGAGGTGTCAGGTTTCCAGTTAAAAAGGAATTTTTAACTGATGGGTGCCACATTTACCTCGGTAGAAGGGGTGGGTGTGACACTGCCGATGCTGAGGCATGGAAATCATTTGATGCAAGATATCCTGATTTTGCTTCAGAACCATGAAATGTTAGGCTTGGGCTTTCTTCAGATGGATTTAACCCATTCAAGATTTTAAGTACATCTTATAGTACTTGCCCAATAGTTTTGATTCCCTATAATTTGCCGCCATGGATTGGGATGAAACAACCTTCTTTCATCTTATCATTAATTATTCCAGGCAACAAAGGTCCTGCAAATAAATCGACATCTACTTGCAACCTCTTATTAAAGAGTTAAAGCAATTGTGGGTCGGTGTTTAGACATTTGATGCATCAATGAAAAGGAATTTTTAGTTGAGGGCTACTTTATTATGGACTATTAACGATTTTCCAGCTTACACAAATTTATCAGGTTGGAGTACCAAAGAAAAATATGCATGTCCTTGTTGTGCGGCACAAACTTCTTCATGATGGTTAACTAATGGGAGAAAGTTTTGTTTCATAGCACATCAACGGTGGTTAGAAAATGATCATCCATTCCGATTACAGAAACATATGTTTGATGTCACAGTTGAGATGCGTGGAGCTCCTCCAGCAATTTCTGGATCAATTACTTTGTTAATGTTAAAAGATTTGCAATTTACATATAGGAAAGTGATGAAATGTAATTTGAAGAAATCCAAATCTACTTCTACATCAGTGAAAAGATGACATCAAGCATCTAATGTTGCCGTAGACAATGATGAAGATGGGATAGAGGAAGATGAATTACATGCGGCAATACTATGGAAGAAGAGATCCATTTTATTTGAATTACCTTATTGGGAGTATAATCTTTTGCGCCACAATCTTGACGTCATGCACATTGAGAAAAATATTTGTGAAAATATTGTTGGAACAATTCTTAATGTGGATGGGAAATCAAAAGACAATTTAAAAAGTAGATTAGATTTGGTGGAATTGGGCATTCATCGAGAGCTTCATCCCGAATATCTTTCCAATGGAAATACAAGACTACCACCGGCATCCTTTTCCATGTCCAATGTTGAAAAGGACCTCTTTTGTTTTGTATTAAGGAATATAAATGTTCCATATGCATACTCTTCAAATGTTTCCAAAGCGGTGAATGAGAAAGAACAAAAACTTCAAGGGTTAAAATCTCATGGCTATCATATATTACTACATGATTTGCTTCCAATTGCTTTGCGCTCATCCATGTCAAAACAAGTGATTCTTGCCATTGCAGAACTTTCAAATATATTCAAAATCCTTTGTGGTAAAGTACTTAAGGTGGAAGACATTGACGAGCTTCAAGATCGAGCTGCAATAGCTTTATGCAACTTAGAAAAGATTTTCCCACCTTCATTCTTTATTATAATGGTGCACTTGGTTATACATCTTCCATTGGAGGCTAAGCTCGGTGGTCCTGCTTATTATTGATGGATGTATCCAATCGAACGATATTAGTTTCCTCGTTCAATAATTTTTATAATATCTTATCAAGCAAAACTTGTTGGCTGAATAGTTTTTAGCTTATTGTTATAGGTTTTTGCTCAAGTTAAAAAATTATGTCCAAAATAAGAGATTTCCTAAAGGGTCTATTACAGAAGGATATCTGGCAGAAGAATGTGTAACTTTTTGTTCAAGGTATTTGGTTGATGTTGAAACTGTATTTGACAAACCTGTGAGAAATCTAAGACAAGTTCATGATGAGAGTATTGCAAGTTGTTATTTATTCCAAAGTGGTGGAGAGCCAATAGGGAAAATTGATGTGGTGGAGCTGGATGATAGATCATGGGCACAAGCACATCGTTATGTGCTATTACATCATGAAGCTGTTGAACCATTCCAGGAGTAAGCCAAACATTTTTGCTTTTTTAATTTGGTGATGGAATAATGTGTTCACATGCTATATTATCCTTACATGCAGTGAGTATTAAAACTTATTGAGATATCAAATGCATGGTCGACGTTCAAACGCACGGGATGTTGATAGGAAATTTACTGAAACTTTTCATGAATAGTTGGGGCAAAATGTAAGCAATTGGAAAACCTTTTATGTATATCAATTCCCCATTAATACATATGTTTAATTACATACATGTAATTTGGGCATATTTCTAATCGTAGTGAGGTGATTGAAGAAGTTAAATTCCTTTCAAAAGGTCCAAACAGAATTATAAAAAGGTATAAAGGGCTCATCATTAATGGATATCGATTTCATACAAAATCTCGGGAAAGATGTAGAAGAACACAAAATTCTGGAGTTCTTGTTACTTCTTCCATGATGAGCTATGTCAGTGCGCGAGATGCTAATCCATTAGAAGGAAATGTAGACTATTATGGTATATTGATTGATATAATTGAGTTGGATTATTTCAACAAGTTCAAGGTTGTGCTATTTCGATGTGATTGGGCTGATGTGACTAATAGTAGGGGAATCAAGAATGATAAATATGGCTTCACAATGGTTAATTTTTCTCGCACAATTCACACGGGTGAACACATTCTCGATGAGCCATATGTGCTTTCATCTCAAGTGAAGCAAGTTTTTTTATTTTGAAGACCCAAAAGAACATGGTTGGTTCGTTGTGATACCCAATCAACCGAGAGAGGTGTACGACATAGGTGATGAAATTGTAGATCTTGGACCTACAACTGAATGTTTTCCTTCTGTTGATGATGGTATTTTTAGTGCACATGATGATGGCCATTGGGCTCGTCAAGATGGTGACAATGACATTTATGAATGTTGACACTCACCACTCAGTTTTGAGTTGTAGATATTTTCAGTTTTGAATTGTTCTATTTTTCATGTTCTCTTTAATAATTCCATAATAATTTTAGGATTTACTACTTTATATTATGGTCTTCTTCATGTCTTCTTCTATCATTGCAAGGTTATAGGGTTTGCTACTTTATATTATGGTCTTCTTCATGTCTTCTTCTATCATTGCAAGGTTAGTTTTAATTGACTTATTTATTTATTTGGTTGGTATAATTGTTATCTATGTAATATACATGAATTAACATTGATGATGTTTACTCATATTAAAACCTGTACAGGGTGCAAACATCAGGCATATTAGTTGAGAAAAAATAGCTCTATTCTGAAAAGGTGATTCCAGAAGATTACTGCTGGCCCTAAGTACCTGTACAGGGTGCAAACAACAGCTATATTAAAATTTTAGGTTTTCTCTACAATTTCTTCACTCTTGACTGTTGACTTCAATGCTATGGAAATTGCCTTGTTGTATGAAGAATATATAGAAGAACATTAGTTATTGTCATCACTTGATAATGCTCTAGACTTTAGATGGATGGCATGCATATGTGAATTGCATGAGATTTCAGCATTAATTGAACTTCAACTGGAATTTGGATAGCATGCTCTAGTCTTCAATGCATAGCATCCATCTATTAATTGGTACAATAATAAATGTTCAAGTATAAATATATAATGTTCATGTGAATAAAAACATGCACATATTGAGACTTATGTCTTCTGACTGTTAATATATATATATATATATATATATATAGTTAATTGAATGAGTCAACATTATTATAACTCTTTAAAACTAGAATCAAACAAACTTCTTACTTCTAAAGTAGTAGTAAATTCTAGTAAGGCATGTGTTTGTGATAATTTGTACATTAATTATGATTGTGTTTGTGAAAATAAGAGGAAAGTGGAAACAGGCTGCGGAAATTGCAATATAATTTCACTTTTGTATTTGTTTAAAGAAATGGTAAAGAAGTTCATAGAGTAGGCATTTGAAATTTGGAAATGTGTGTTGAGTCGAGTTCCAAAAAAATTAATTGATATTAATGTGGCTGCAATCATTCATTCACCATCCAAATCCATGAACTCCAGCACACTGTTTGTAAAAAAGATACCAAACTTTCAATCAAATCAAAATTTGCAAAAAGAAATTGAATACCAATTGATACCAATTGATCTCACGTTGGATTGAGGTTTTACTCACAGATCTCTGAGTTTTCTTCAAATTTGGAGTCATTGAACTCAATTTAGCTTATTGATTGGTAAATGACACTAATTTTTGGCTTATTGAACTCAATTTAGTTATTTTGTTTTGAAATAATTTCACTCTGATATATTTTATTTTGATTGGTAAATGACACTAATTTGTGGCTTATTGATTGGTAATGATGCCAATGTGGAATTCAAGATAATGAAAATGATGATAAGTTGCTTGGTTATTGTCCAAAGTTTTGGTTCAACTGAAATTTAAAACCATGAATCAAATTGCTAAATTATTAATAATTTGGCTTTTATTTCCAAGATCATTGAATGAATTGTTAAGGTGTTACAAGTGCACTTGTTCCATATGTATCCAATTTTCACTTGATGCAGTATTAGAAAATCTTAGAGCAAGATCAAAGGGTGTTAGCTTAGATCAAGCAACTGTTTTTCAAATACCATACAATATATTTAATATACTCTGTAAATCTAAGATGATTTGCTTGATAGTCACCACTTATGGTTGTTCCATTTCTTTTCTCTTTTATACTCCTATATTTTGGAAATCTTTTCTGATTTAGTCACTGCCTACCATATGTTTATTCCCTTTCTTACAATACAACACACAAAACTCAACTAGATCTTGGTTATTGAACTCAATTTAGCTATTTTGTTTTGAATTTCACTCTGATATATCTTGGAGGCACCTCTTCCATTGTTTCTTCTTACCATGCCTCATTTTTCATGGGCAACAAGTCACTTTGCTGATTTGGAGCTACTTAAATACATCCTATGATATTTGATTTTCTTTCCAAAATTGTTAATGTAGTTTTGTCGATTATTTGGTATTATGGAATGTCTTTGACGTGGTAGACATTAATTCAAATGATAAAGTAAGTTTGATTTATGTCTTTTACCTGGAAATAATATATGTGAATCTCTTGACTCTATTTCCTTATCCTTTTGTCAGTTGCATTGACATTGACATTAGATTGTTATGATCACAGTGTTGCACGCCAAGAGTACCATTGAAGCCACTTTTGTATCTTCTCAAGGTTTGCGTCCTCTAACCACACTTTCTTTGTCTCTCCATGATCGGATTTCGGTTCTCTCGGACACACTCCCTATTATTTTTCTTTTCCTCCTTTATGGTACAACAACTGTCAAATTTGCATGATTGAAGTCGGTTTTTGTTCTTTTATTTTTGATTACTTATATTACCTTTTGCATTTTTTTACGACCATCTATCGATCCTAGCTGAGATCAAAAATGTGAGAAAGAGGCTTGTGACAACAATGTCTTCAGCTTTGTTTTCTTCTCCGAAATCTCCATCCATTATTTATTTATTTTTTCTTTTAACCATCTCTGTGATTTTCATGTCTACTTGTGCATGGCATTCAGCTTCTTGTTGTTATCTTTCAGCACTGAAATTATTTCCTCTCTTGCATGCAGTCTGAAGTACTTGTCTGGCGGTTACCATTGTATTGATAAGATTATTAAGCAAATAGAGCCGCCCATAAATTTTGTTGTGTGCAACTGAAGTTGATCAGGTAATTGAAAGATTTCAAACATCATCAGGTAATTGTTTGAAATCTTTCAGCTGGCCATAAATAGAGCTGCCCATATATTACTCTCATTAATTACTCTTGTGATGGTTTGGATGAAAATTTTTAGATGTACAGCTAGTTTTGAGGCGGTGGTGGTTAACTGCTTGTTATGTTAAACATGAACCTAAGAAAGTCAGGTTGATGGGTCTCTATCACAATTTTCTCTCTTTATAAAACCATCTTGATAGAGGTTGAGTAGGTCATAGCTTGTCATGTCAGATTATTCAATTTAGTGCCATATGCTGTCTTTGACAACCTGATTTTGTTATCACTTCTTTCAATTTAGTGCCATATGCTTTATCATATGATTGTTGAGTTTTTCTATTCTACATAGGTGGTCTTGGCAACTGGATCAGAGTAATTTGGTGAAGACATTTTGGGCTAAAGTAGGAGAGTAGCTAAAAGATTTCAAACATCATCAGGTAATTGTTGAATTAGTCCTATTGAAAAAGTCACACCTAAGAAATATGAATGAGTAACAGAACCTCGTTGATATAAAATATCAAAATTAAAATCATTGTTCATCTAAATAATCTTACTTTGATCATATTTGTTTGTCATTCATCTAACAGAAATCCTGTGTATAATAATAATAATAATAATAATAATAATAATAATAATAATAATAATAATTATTATTATTATTATTATTATTATTATTATAATTATATATGCAGTGTTTAGTAGTATATATAAACAACTCTTTCAATGAGTGAATGGTTATCTCATTAGAATTCAAATTATAGATTTTGTACAAAATTCAAGTATTGAGTAGAATCTCTGCAAATTAAAAATAAAAAATAAAAAAGGCATACCTCTTGCTTGTCCTCTCTTATTTATTGTTTCTACCGAATCTCTCCCCCCCCACCCCAAAAATAGAGCAAATCCACACCTCATTCTTTTCTGCCCAATGCTTATCTGCAAGCTGAATAACAAGGACTACAGAAGAAGAAGAAAAAACAACAAGATTATTCCTGTCAGCAGGAATTAAGATTTTGGTTATGTAAGCTAATGAAGGGTTAGCTGACATCAAATATTATAATCAAAGTCAATAGGCTAAGAGTAGACCCTCTATGTGTACAACTTAAACGGTTAGGGTTAGGTTAAGTTAATGTTGAGTGATGCTTATCAAAAAAGACTTAAGACCTACCTACACATTAAAAATACAAGGTTGCCATTCAAGTGAAACAGTAGCCACTTTTAGCAATCGTGAAATTTTCTACTTCATTTCTTTCTTTTTTATTTTATTTTATTTTAAATTATTAATTTGCCACCTACATACTTTGATTGAGATGAGTAGGCATGATTCATTACAGATAAAAAGCTTAATTTGTTCATCTCTAGATGAACCTTGGCCTGGTTATGTTTTTTGGGCTCTTTTCTCATTTTCTTGGCCCTTGATTTGTGCCAAACTGCTTAACTGTAGCAAGATCATCACCAGATCAAGCCTATTAATCTTTTCAAGTGGTTGATCATTCATTCTTGTTATACCAGAGATGCATGCGTCGCTTCTCAATGAAAACACTTGAAAGAAACGATCTATATAATATACAAGTCATGTATGAAAAACATGAAGTATGTTCTAAACCATATTCTCAACAAAGATGACCATGTGGCAAGTTGCAAGATGCACTAACATTTTTTCTTAACAAGCATCAGTCTCACAATTGTTTGTAAAGATGCAGCAATAAAAGATTAAATAAAGTACTTTTACACCCATATTATAGAGAAAGTTCTATGGTGTCTATTTGGCAGAATTGAAATCATGGAGGTTTATGCAATAAATTAAAAAATAAGTAGAATTTAGGGACTAACATGAAAATGAAAGGGACCTGCAAAGAGAAGTTTATTTTCCTTATTAAATTTAAAGCTTGTGACGCAACTATAGTATCATTTCATTGTCTTGAATTCTATATAAATTCTACAAGGGCTGCTCCATTACCTGACATTACTCCACATAGCTCAACTCCATCTTCATCAGATGATTCAAACCTTAATGATGAAATTGGAACCAATAACACATGCACAAGATTAGATAATCTCCACCCAATAAATGAAGGCAGTGATTTAAATTAAGGTAATTCATGGTCTTCAACTACAATTAAAAATCACTGTATTTGGATTTACTTATAAGTTATGATATGTATACATATTATTATAGTTGATAATGAAGGACAACAAAGAAAAAGAGGTCGAACTACTATAAAAGAGTTATGGACATTACCTCCTCAAGAAAGGATTTTAGTGAGTTCCAATCAATTAGGATAACCAATTGGACCCGAAGCACAATTATTGGCTACATTTCTAGGTATGCTTGCTCAATCGGGTCAACATATTGGCCTCCAATATGAGAGTTGGCATAAAGTACCAACGACATTGAAAGATGAACTACTTAAATTTATTGAGGTAAATTTACTTAACTGAATTGTTCAAATGTATATTATGCTTATAAATATGCAAGCATCTTTTTGTACTAATCCAAATGGTTTATAATGTTTTCATATAGTTACAATTTTCCCTTGAAATTTGAAGAGAGTATGTGCTCAAATCTTTGAGGAAGAAATGGAGGGATTATAAGCATGATTTGAAAACAAAACATTTCAAATGAGAACAAGGTCTACAGGTAAACAAGGACAAACATCCAAGTGCTACTATTTGATGGCAATGGGAACAATTAGTTGACTTTTGGTATTCAAAGAAAGGAGAGGTTCGAGTAAGTATTTTGCTTATTTCAATGAAAGTATCTTATCTTTGTTATTTATAATTTAAAATGCATGTTGTATGTAGGATTCAGAAAAACTTGGGGTTGCTAGTAGAAAGCAACAAAAATATACACACTTGTGAATCAAAGAGTTTCGCGAGAAAGGAAAAAGAAATGGTATGTAACTATAAACTTTTTATGTTTGTCATTCAAACTAATTTTGTGTTCAATTACTTGTAGGAGGTTAGCACAGGAAGAAAAGTAGGTTGCATAGAACTTTTTAGAGCAACCCATATGAAGTGAAGTAGAACAACAAAATACTCAATACAATGCTCTTCTTACCTTTCTACAAAATTAGTTTCCTGGTGTTTCTATTCACGAAATTAACAATATTAGTTCATCCTCACAGTCGCAGGTATTATAACATTGCACGAATTATTTTGGTTATGCCTAGGTCCATCTTCTAATGATTTTATTTTATTTGCAGGATAACCCTTCTGCAAATCCTTAATTAATAGTGTTGGTGATGCTTGGAGGTGCTTAGTCATTTACATATGTGTTATGCTATGACTTTATGTGGAACAAGAACAAGAATAACAGACATTGATATTAGTTAGTGTTTATGAAACTTATTGTCTTATGATTGGAATTTGTAAAATGTGACTTGTTTTTGGAATTAATGTGGATTAATATTAGAAATCATCAACTATTGTATATGGTTAATGGTTTGTGTGTAAACAGGTATATATGTGAGTGTTATAATACCAATGGTTATTCCAAGTTTTTCAGTGGAATCAATACAAAATGCCCAGGAAAAAAATGTGAATTGCTGCATAAATCACACAATTCTGGTATAATTGTTCGCGGCGTTTATATAATAAATGCCGCTAATGGAAAAATAAAAAATTCTCAGAATTCAGATATCTCGGGGTGTTTTCAATGTGAACGCCAGGGTAACACTGATAGGTGAGCGGCGTTTTAATATATAGGCACCGCTGTGAGTGCTAACAATTGCCGGTGTTTATATTTATAAACGCCGGAAATATCCATGTTAATGTTGAGATCGTCGACACAATACTATCGGCGCTTATTGGTTTAAACGCCGCTAATCTTGCGGCAATTTAAATTTAAAACTCCGGGAGTATCCCGACGAATGTATCACCGGCATTTGGCTCGGCATTTTCAAAAAGCACTGGGAAATTTAAAAATAAACGCCGCAAAAAGTCTACTTTGGTGTAGTGTGCCCTTCGAATGATCTTCCAGTATCGTCCACTCATATGAACTTTCAATTCACCCATAATCTCCATTACCGATATCAAGTAGCATCGCCCATTTACTAGATTGACAGCCATAATCACAAGCCTACAACAATAGCAATACATTAAGCAGTGTTTAGAACTTTTAAACAGAAAGCTATGTTTTAAACAAAAATTGGACAACTTAAATGGAAAACTCATTTCTTAAATAGATACTATTAAACACTCCATAATGCAACCATACCAAATTAAAAGGGAAATATACATTATAAACACTACACAGCACAACGAAGAGCACACATATGTGAGATTGCATAACAATCGAAAAATCTATTCAGAACTCTTAAACGGAAAGCTATGTTTTTAAACGAAAACTCAATTCTTAAACGGAAACCTCATTTTTTACACTGATACTATTAAACACTACATACTGTAACCATATCAAATTAAAGGGAAAACATACATTATAAACATTACACAGTACAATGAGATTGCAAAGCAATCGGAAAATCTCCTTCAGTATAACATTATCTCTTTCGATCGTGTACACAAACAAAAATGAAAAACAAAACAAAACTCAAGCCAAAAAAACTCCCTGCAAACTATATGATCATCCAATAATCACACCATAAAACAAAAAAATCTCTCTTTCTAACTGAATACTTTACAAATCAAATCGGAAAAACCCACAGAATGTAAAAACAAAAGGAAACTGCACAGCATCTTCAACGGTGCCCACCTCGCCTCAATACCTTAGAGCATAAACTAATGAAATGCCAAAGAGTTGAGAGGGAGTTCTCATTCTAGACAGTGGTCCGGTACTACAGGAGATGCCTAAGCAATGACAACTTTGGAAAAAGAAAAGCTAAAGAGGCGAAGAGAGAAAATAACCTACGCCAGTAATGGTGTTCTATCTGGATTACCCAAGAAAAAAAGAAACCGCTTCCTCTCAAAGGGGAAAAATCATTGCAGCCAAGGTCATTATGGTCAAACCATGTCTCACTTGCCATAACTTCCCATGCAAGGGACAATTTCATCCAAAAATTCAAAACTAACTCCGTTACATGCTTGTGGGGGTGTTTCAAATTCATTGTATTCAAAAGGAGGGACTTTTTATGGATACTCAAATTTAGGAGGACAATTTGTGCATATTGCAAACTTAGGGGGTGTTGTTGGCAATTTTTTGTATTTAAAATTTAAAATTTATATATTTTTCTTAATTTTTAAAATATCTGAAATATAATTAAATTTAATATTTAAATTTTACCATCATTGATTTAAAAATATATATATATATAAAATGTATATATAAAAAAAAAAGATAAAAGCAAAGCACATCACATGCTTCTCTCAGGAATCAACGAAAGCAAATGTACACTCTCTCTCTCTCTCTCTCTCTCTCTCTCTCTCTCTCTCTCTTCTTCTTCTTCTTCTTCTCCTTCTTCTTCTTCTTCTTCTTCTTCCTCACTTCTTGTAGCCAGGGCCCTCTCAGTTCTCACCGCTACATTTCTCCCTTCACTTCCTCTCCTCCCATCTTTCTCCTTAACTCATCCTCTTTACTCTTGGAAAATTTGTTTTTCTAACCCATTAAGTCCGTATGAGTCAATTGGTTCCCGGGCAAACCTACTGGGTCACACTATTTTGGCTAGGTTTTTTCAAAAGCGACTTAAAGGGTGTAGCCAGACTGCCCTCATGACCGGTTCCCAATTTTTCCGGCCAAACCGGCCGAGCCGGTCCAGGTTTAACAACATTGAAAAATATAACATTTGGGGGTAGAGGTGAGCATGGATGTTGATTTGAATAACCAAGTTGAGTTCAAGTGGTACAAATTGAGTTCAAGTGGTGCCAAAGTTTTGGCTTCATTCATTCATTTATTTATTTATTTATGAAAGTGATAAATGTCATATTTATCAAGGGCGTGCACACAGACTGAAAATTAATCGTCTAATTCACGTACACTTAGCCAGGGACGAGGGGTTTAGGTTGTGAGCTCACACCACAATCGGTGATCCGTTACCATTATTGTGTTCAATGAGTTTTGAACCTTAGACCTTTTAAATGTCTTATCCTCATTTTCTTCAATAATATCAAGTTGTTTTTAATTTGTTTATGCTTGATATAAACTTGATCTAGATATATACATCCATAATGGTAGAATTAAGAGGATGAAGAGAGGATGATCATCTATATTCACAATGTCATAATGTATACAAGTATATATGGACACTAATGTA
Organism: Dioscorea cayenensis subsp. rotundata; assembly: GCF_009730915.1. Taxonomy (NCBI): domain Eukaryota; kingdom Viridiplantae; phylum Streptophyta; class Magnoliopsida; order Dioscoreales; family Dioscoreaceae; genus Dioscorea; species Dioscorea cayenensis. The sequence goes on along the minus strand of NC_052485.1, from coordinate 11,087,637 downwards.
AATGGGCTTTAACATATGGTATTCCTATTACTGGTGCTGTATATGAGCTCAACACGTATCAGGAGGCAACCAATATCCCTAAGTGGTAGTTGGTTATGATTAAGGAGCTTTCAACTTTGGAAAAGACAAGTACTTGTTCCTTTACTTGCTCAAGCCATTCCAAGTACATGCAAGTGGGTGTACAAGGTCAAAACAAAGCCTAATGGTTCAGTGGAATGCTATATGGCTCTCTTTGTGGCTAGTGGTTTTTAGTAGGCACATGGTCGTGATTATGATGAGACTTTTGCTCCTGTGGCTCATCTGACTATAGTTCGCACTTTGATTGTAGTGGCTGCTGTTTGCTCTTGGACTATCTCTCAGATGGATGTGAAGAATGCTTTTCTTCACGGTGATTTACATGAGGAGGTATATAAGCATCCACTTTTGGCATTGAGACATCTGAAGGTTATGTTTGTCGCCTTCGTCGTGATCTCTATGGTCTCAAGCAAACTCTACGTGCTTGGTTTGAGCGATTTAGTTCTGTGGTGCATACAACTGGTTCTTTACCCAGCGATCATGATCCTGCATTATTCATTCATACCTCTCAACGTGGTCGCACCTTGTTTCTGCTCTATGTTGATGATATGTTGATTATTGGTGATAATATGGAATATATTGCTTTTGTGAAGCAATGCCTCAGCCAGTAGTTTATGATTTCTAATTTAGGATCTCTCAGCTATTTTTTGGGGATTGCAGTGACTTCTACAGATGATGATTACTAACTTTCTCAGCATCAATATATTTAGGACCTCATTATATGCTTCGACATTACTGATTCACAAATTGCCGCTACATATAAAATATCTCTGAATGGTTTTGTTTTTTTGAGATGTACACAAGTTATGGAATCAAAACTTTGGATATTTGATTTGGGAGGGGATGCAAAAGAATGTATATATATATATATATATATATATATATATATATATATATGTTTAAAACCTCAATTTGCAAGGCACATATGTAATATTGTTTTTACAGGGGTATTTATATAGCAAATTCATTAATCTTTATAATTATTTTGATTATTTCAAGTGGGAGAGCCTTACATCATTTTAAAATAATGTATGAAAAAAATTTATAGGAATAGATTTATTCTTTTGTAGGGCTTTTTACCTCTTCTTAATTAATTTGGAGCCTATAATTGTTAAAAAAACCGGTGGATTAAATCTTTAAAAAAAATCTTGAAATAGTGTTTCACTAATTATCTTATTAATAAACATAACTATTAACATTAATATAATTAAGTGCTATATATTAGTTATAAGATGAAGTTGACCCGTTTTTTATGTCATTATATAGGACGAATCATGAGTTAAACTTATTTGAATGCAACAGTTTTTTTAGTGTCTTACGTTTTTAAGAGTTATTAGTTCTAAACCAATTTGAGTTGAGTGATGCACAAGTGCTCTATAAAATATAGTTTTTAAGTAAAATATCTTGGATATGCACAAAGAGCAATTTTAGGCATTGTTTGGTTGGGGAGTCTTTGGAGAGGTGAGGAGTTAGGAACTTAGGAGAGGTAAAACTTGTTTGATTGGGTGAGTGAAGAGGACGAGTTTAGAGGGGTGTTTTACCTTTCTAAACTTCTCACAGCCCACCCCTCTAAATCGGGGTCTTTTGAAGGGATGCGATTATTAAAAAATTTTGTAATATTTAATCCTTTATAAAAAGACCAAATTACTCTTTATCAATTTGAGAAATTACCATAATATCATTTTAAACTCTAATTTCATCTTTCATTTTATTATTTTTATTTTTTTAATGTGTATTAATAATATATGTTTTTTAAATAATAATAATAATATAAGAATGATAAATAAATATAAAAATTGAATAATTATTGCATTAGTTTAAAAATAATATAATTATTTGTATAATAATGTTATTATTATACAAATAATATTATTACTAATATTAATATTACTCCCACCGTTCCTAAATACAAGTCGTCTTAAGAAAAAAATTTTATTCCAAAATAGTTGTCATTTTAAAATATCAAGATAATATTTATTCTTTTTTTTCCCCCCAATTTTACCCATCTTCAATTTCCCAAGTTGTATAAATGAATAGATTAATATTTATAGTCCCAAGAAAAATACATGGTTTCAAAAGAGGGATAGTTTAGTAATTTGGTTGTTTTTTATGTTAAAATTTAAATAATTTAATGATATCCTTAATTCTTGTGCAACGGTATGTATTTAGAAACGGAGGGAGTAATATGAGTAATATATTAATATTAATATTAACAAAGTTTGTACAAAACAATCTTAGATATATATTAAAAAATTATTATTATCAATATTATAAAATATATCTCTCTTCACTCGTCCTCACCCTTTCTAACCAAACAAAAAAAATAGATTACCCCCCTCCCACGGGATTTATTTATTTATTTAAAAATTTAAATAACTAGTATGGAACCATATATATTTATTACTATTCATATATTTTTATTATTTTAAATATTTATTTTGAACTATAGTTTTTTAACTATATTATTTAATTATTTTATTAATAATATTTAAGATTTTATTAAATAAACAAGTTTTAATGAAATATATGATGTAAATAGTTAAAAAAATGAGTGAAATAATTAGGATCCAATATTATAATATAACTATTATAGAAGATAATTTAATGGGTTTAATGAGATGATACAGGGATTAAACTCTAAGCTAGGATAATGACTAAAGTTTCTTTTTTATGTGAAATCCGCTTGTTAAAACACGGATATCCCTTGGAACAAAGCCCCATTCATCAACCAACCTATCCACCCATGTATAAATATATTGAGTTTTATATTTACAACAGCCCCACCAACAATCTTTCATTCATTTACATATATGATTTTTATTTTTATTTTTTACTTTTCAAAAGTACTTTAATATTTTGAAAATTTACCTCCACACCCGCAGCAATATCCTCAATTCCATTTTCATATTAATCAGTGAATCCAATAAAATTACAAAATAATACTCTTTAATTTGATTTTCTCTCTCTCTCTCTCTCTCTCTCTCTCTCTCTCTCTCTCTCTGTCTCTGTAATAGCCTATAATTTTATTAATTTTATTTTTTTAATACAATTTTTACACTTCCTTATTAACATTATCATTGTTACATGCACATATACATATTTATAAATAAAGTGTTGAAATTCTACAGACACTTTTTGATTTACCATCTAAATCAAATGGTATGGTATCTCTAAATGGTGATTTACCATTTAAACCGCATGGTAGATTAGTAATATCTCATTAAAATAGTGAAGGGTGAATGTGCAGTATTATAAAAAAAACTATATAATAATATTATAGAGACATTGTACAATGCTTTTTATTGATTATTCATTGGGTCTTCTGTGAGAGGAGTCATATTTTCTAACTCTTCAGAGTTATATGATAAGGAGAATTTACTATCACAAAATAATGTCTCATAGTAATTATATTATAGACTTTTAATATATTTTCTTACAAAAATACATATATTATATGGACCCCAACAAAGTTTCTTCTTTCGTATCCGCTCTTGAAAATTTGAGATATATATATATATATATATATACTTGAAATTTACCCTATGCTGATTAATTAATTTAATTATAAAAAAATTTCCGTAACCCTCAAGTAAATATCTAGAGTTTTTGCTTCTAAGTATCTCTATTAGGTCTGTACAAATATAAATAATTATATAAATAAATTTGCTTTATAAACGGTTCAAACTAAAAAATGTTAAGGAAGAGATGTACATAAAAAATATATAAGACATTTCATTAATTCTGAAGATAATAAATATAATCGAACAAAGAATAATTCTTCTAGAGGCTTCCATGAGGAATTTTATGGGGGTATTTGTATAATTTAAATTTTTTTTTTTTATAGGACTATCAATGGAAAAAACCTGAAAAGCAAATAAATGACTTAAATAATACAGTTTATAAATAGGTCATACCCTGTGGGATTTAATCATTTGACCCATTTATTAAATAGATTGGATTCAAATCAAGCATAAATCGAGCCGTTTAAAACTTGAGCTGTCAAACAAGGCAGATGTGTATACAGTAATGTGATCACATACACCTGTAAATAATTCTTGAACTTGCAAATCATCAACAGAAAGTGAGACTTTGTTGCCTTTGCACTATCTTGCAATTAGAACCACCAAATGAGACGATTTTTCAAGTGTACCGAAAATATCCCTGCGAGATTAATTCTGAAAACTAGACTGAAAACTCTATGTTTCACTAGGATGCATCAGTGCTAGAAACTACATTACAATCGAGAAAATCATCAAAACCGCTCAAACAATACACACTATACACAGGAGAAAAAGGGTGGATCATAATGTTAACTAACTTGGTTCACAATCAACTCAGCACATTGGATTAGCCGCTATAAAAGCAAGAAAATTTTGCAGCAAAAAATGGCTGCAGGCAATCAATGAATATGAGTGAGAAGCAAGAGGCGCTTGATTAGTTCATCTGAAATTGCAACACTGGGCTTGACCCCTAGACAACTTCTCCCACAGGCACATCATTTGCCTCGGTGACTGGTAGTGAGCAGTGTAGTAATTCTCTATGCATCCATACTGGCAGAACTTCCAGCTGTGCGAGTACTGAACGGGTGTGGTGGCATTGAATTGTTCGACCCACATTCCCATGCTAACATCTTCCATCTTGAACAACTGCAAGCATGCCAATATGTATCAGATATGCAAAGGATATTAAAGTCAAGTTTGATGATTTTGGCATCAAAAGCTTACTCTTAGACTATCATTGGCATGTTGAGAGGCAATAAAGTTTGCAATATCACTTGAGATCACATAGCCTGGTCCATTGGCATATGGTGGATATATCTCTTCTGGCCATTCCTAATCCCACAGATGAAAATAATAGGACAATATAAGTGAACCATTAGATGGCAATTTGAAAAGCTACTTATGAAAATGAAATGCGCAAAACTCACTTCAAATGTAACCGCCCATTTCCCACTTCTTAGAGGCCTATGCAAAAGGTTCAGATTACCCATGTAAAGAGACCTCTTAGGGGCAATGTGTTCAACTTCATTCATCACAGCATCCAGTCTGATAAATGTATCATCATCACATTTCATGACGTATGCAGCAGTCAAATTCCAAACCTGCAGATCAGTGTAGGAACATAGATATTGAAACACTTGAGGGGTTAAAAAAAAGCTTTGATGTCATGTACTCTGATTGAAAACTATAACCAACTCACCCCATATTCACAAATTGCAATTGTCTTGAGAACAACCAGCTCATACCGATCCATAAATGGTAGAAGAACTATATCTCCAAAATATTCAGCTTCCTTCTTTAGCACTGCATTCACCTCCTTCCTTGTATTCTGTAAATTGGACCCATACATATAAAACAAGAAATAAAATAATAAAAGGAATGCAACAAGGTAAGTAAAAGCTTCCAAAATAAGTGATTCATAATTTGAATAATGAAAGAATGAGAAAGCAATCCATCCACTCAGAAGAGTGTTCTTCCTAATTGAGATAGAATCTTATAATTCCAATGCATAGTGCTAACTTCGACATCTTCGAAACCACATGTTCACTCGTTGCAAGTATATAAAGTCACCAATGAAAAAAATATTAAAAAAAAAGGGGACGAATGTTGATTCAGTTTCAACTGGCATAGGAAAAAATGAATAAAATAGATACCAGAAACCAAGCCATCATAAAATAGGTTAATTGGTATCAACTAGCGATGTTAATGGAAACTTGGACACAGAAGGTGAAATATATACTTTTTTAGAGTGAAAAAAAATCACTTATACATTGTTTTCGATTGGTACAACAAGATGGATAATTCAAGGATAATAATAAAACAGGTTTTCAAATATCTGCTTACCTCTTTGTTTTTCAAAATTTACCTTTTTTAGTAGTTCATGTTCATTTTGGATTTCAAGTGCATAATATGGTCTGAGAATATGTTATTACCATCATAAATAGAATATGTATATATGTATTCCACGTCAATAAAAACAATTTGACATGGCATACATTCATGTATCTCAATGATATTTCACATCCTCAATATCTTTTCATCCTGATTCATAAACGTTGGGCAAGGTAAATGAAATGTGGATCTAAACTAAACTGAATTTCTCAGAATTGTAAATTATTGAAATCAACAGATCAACTTCTATCCTAACAAAACTCCTTCCATGTTGAAGTTACAAACCATTGTAGGCTCTAATCTTTTTTTCTAGTCTTTCCTTTTATTCAATCAAAGTTGCACTTGGATTTTATTCATGACATACAAACTAAATTTAAAGAAAACACAGGGTACTTATCTAGAATATCATATCTGCAACCAAAGGAATGGAAGTTTTTTGGCAGATAATGTTAGATATAAACCAAACATATATTATTTAGATGCAATTCAACTAAAAAAACATAACCAAATAGAATGAGAGAACAAGCTTATTCATATTTACCAAATTAACCAATGTGGATTTTTCTAATATACCCTCTCGATACATACTAATCTATTTTAACTAGCCATAATATAAACAAATCAAACAAACAAATTAATCAACCTTTGATATTGTACTAGATGCACAACCAAACATATAATATACACGCCCAATTCAAACCAAAACCTCAAGTTAATAGGACAAGAGACCCAAGCTTACATATTCACGTCCATATATACCAAATTAATTGATATGGGACGATTAGTTACTTTAATAAATAAATAAGAAACAAGAATTTGAGATCACATTCGTCTCAAGCTTAAAACTTAGGATCTTGCAATTCAATTTGGGTGCACCTGACCTACTCTATTCATCGATCACCTCTCTTTCATTTAGGTCAGTTCAAGTGGCTGTGAATCCAAAATAGGTTCAATACTAACCCACATAATAATAAAAGCTTTCCCAAAACTGTAGACAACACCAGCAACTAGTGGTCCATAGTATATGCAATATAAAAATATATAGTTCCCATCCAGTTTGCGCAAGAGAATCTAATGGCAATGAAACTGACTTTGACATTGATGAATTTCAAGGGCAAGTATAACTAGCAGATATAGCTTAAACAAATTATAAAGTAAGAATGACTTCACACAGATTACTTCTATAAAAGATATAAATGAAACAATAGTGAAGAAAACCATATTTACCTACCCATTGCATCATCAGGCAGTTAATAATCATATGAAGAATTGGAAAGTAAAAGCATTGGTATTGTTATGTCAACATAAAAAAATAATAATAATAAATAAATAAATAAATAATAATGTGAACAGTGCATGTTGCACCAACATGTGTGTGGGCGACACATGACCAGGATGATCATGTACATATTTGGCCCTAATTTGCACATTAACTGACTATGTTCCACCAGATCATTCCAAATTCATCACAATTTCATTGTTGTAATGTGAGTCAAAAGTTACAGCAACATTGGGTCACATCATTCACGTCTTTATGAAAATTCAACTGTAAAAGAATGAAAACTCACCAATGCAACGAAGAATCGTGCAACTATGTTCCTTGCCTTGATTTGAGGAGATTGCATCCAAGTTTTTCTAATAGCCATACGCTCTGCAAAGTGGTTTGCAGCTGAAAGAATACCGATAAATAGATAAATGGGACTTTCTGGCAAAGGATCAGTTTTCCATTGCGGAGACATTTCCAGGACTTGCTGGAGTGAAAAACTAGGATGGGATTTGGGAAGAGAGGTAGCATATACTGAATGTATATCCACATCTCCCTTGATAGCTAAACCTGTTGCATCTTCGAGAGCAAATCCCTAGATAACCAGTTCAAACAACATTAAGTAATTAGTTTGCATATTAAATAAATGGGCAAGGAAATACAGATATGGTCACAAAATTGAAGATGGCATGTATGTATTGAACAGCATAATACTATTCAGACAAATATAGTTAATCCAAAAATTTATTTTGACAAGTAAAAGGTAAATTCAAGATTAATTGATGGCTAGATATTGAAACAGGAAATAGAATTCAAAGAATAAGTTCTCACTGTGCGATATGGGAATGAAGATACATGCCTCCCCCCTGCATAAATGTGATAACCTTCAACACCAGCTTGAAGCGTTAAAACAAAAAGTTTCCCCTCTACAAAAGGGAAAGGCCATTTGATATCTGGCCTTTTTGCCCGACCAATGAACCTATGTAACCACGAAGTTGTCTTCGATTCTTTTGAGTCAACATTGTCACTGCGTTCCCATCTCTCACATTTGCAGAATCCATCCACTGTCCAAGAGAAGAATTTTATATTGCATACTGTAACCAAATAATAGAAATCTCTCAAGAATACAAATAATTCCATTAGCCAAGTTTGGAACTAACTATGATTTATATACATCAAGTAGGAAGCAATAATTGACTGTGAGAACTCAAGGTAGAGATTATGACCAACAATGGCAACACCATAAATCTTATTATCAGATACTTATGCTGGACGTTTGACATAGACTCGTGAGGCCTTACCAGTTTCTTGTTTTTTCTCTAAAAATATATGCCAAAAGTTTGGCATCAAACTCCAACTGAAGAGCAAGGCTAAAATCTTTACTTCTGACTTTAGCTACTCACAAGGAACAAATTTTTCACAATTAACTTCAAAGCAAGAACTGAACGCACAAATACACTACATATAAATCAATACACAAAATAGGATCAAATTCTCCCATAAACTAAGACTACAAGAAAAAAAATAGCAAATGAGGGATTCACCAATCAACAAAATTGCACAAATGAAGATCAAGAACAAGCAAAGAGAAGAAGCAGCGCAGATAGAGCATACCAGTATAATCATCATCATTTGAGGGCAACCCATCACACCTCATGGCCTTCCCCCATTGCATTCTATAACAAGTATTATGCTCAATAACCGGCAGCTGGCTCCAGTCCCCCTTCAATCTCGGATTGAAATGGAGTATCTTTGGAGCCTCCTCGCCATCCACTGCCTTCAAACCCTGCAACTCCACCGCGAACTGCGACACAATCACCACCCCATTCCCACCCCGCAGCTTCATCAGCCGTGGCACAAACTCTCTATGCCCCGTCTTCGGCGTCCCCACCACCGTCACCGCCGAACCCACAACCATCCCGCACGGCAAGAACATTATCGTCTCTCCACTACCACCACCCATCGTCACCGACGACGGGCACGCCGCGGTACTCTCCCCAACCAAAACCGAAGAGTTTAGGTCGATGCTGGCGGGGTCATCCCCGGAGACATCATCCCAAGCTTTGAGACCAAGACTCCAAGCCTCGCGCACCATACGATCAAGCTCCGACGAGTTCCCACCCAACGGAACACGATCGCGGCGGAGAATCTCCGCAGTCAACCGACCATACCGAGCGCGCCGAACAAGAGGGTCATCAAGCCGGCCATGTAGGGATTCTTGCCGTTGAACGGAGCCAAGAAGGGGGCCAGCGGGGGGGTCAAGATCGACGAAGGGACGGAGATCAAGCAGCCGAGAGAGCTTGGAGGAGACGAAGAGATAGTAGAGTCCTACAGCGGCAAGAAGGATATGCGAAGCCCTCCACCGCCACCGACATCGCCGGAGCCGACAGAGTGTGTCGGCGCTCCGAGCACGCTTCATCGGGATCGGAACAAGCCCTCTCCGCCGTCGATTTGGGATTTCTCGTCGGAAATCGATTGGTGGGTGGTCAAAATGAGTTCCGAAAAGAGTAACCTTTAAAAGTTTGGGACGAAGAAAAAACGGCCAATTTGATCAATTAAAACAAACATTCAAACATCGAAAAAATGGACTCACTACGTTTCATCAACTTGTTTTATTGTTTTAAATGTTTCATTTTGTGGGTGTTTGGTTTTTTCAAGGGGGAAAAAATTAATATTAGTTTTTTTTATTATTTGTTATAGTTGTTATTTTCTTTTGGGAGTTTTGGAGTTGGTTTTTATTGATATGCATTGAGTTTAGCTTAGTTTGGCTCTTTTGTTTTCGGTTATAGCAGTGAGATGCGTATCAATTGAGTTGGTATTACTTGGAGTTTTTTATGCTTATTTGATACTGTCTTTAAATCTTTGGGCAATTGGCTTCTCATGTGGAATTTGTCGTCAAAGCTACTATGCTACTAAAATATTTTAGATATTATATTATATATGTTGGATGTCGAATTTCATTATATAGAAATCAAATAATGGATAAAGATTATTAAATTGAGACATTGTTCTCTACTTTTTTTTTTTAATATTAAAATAATATACAATGAAATAAATTTTGATTTAATATTTATTAATTGTCGCTAATATGTTATATAAAATATTTTTTAACCACTACCGTCAAGATTTAAGTAGACTATTGTGGGTGTTTGTATTTGATCAATATTGAATTGGATTACTACAAAACTCTTACGGAGTATGTTGTTTTAAAAAATCTTTAATACTTGAAAGTGTTATTAAATATTAAGTATAAATTATATAAATTTAATATTATCAATTGATAATGCTATATATGGAAATTATTGTAGTTATACTAGATGAGAACTATCATTCCTATCATAGGAGAGGAGATTTTAGATTATGTTCATTATGTTGAATGAATAATTGGTCAGTTAATTTTGGAAGTAGTCTATTATGTAAAGTATAAATTGTTATAAATGGTTTGTAATTGTTTTATCCCTAATATAGAAAAGATTGATAGCGTCATTTTTATCTAATTACATCTACTTGTTGGAATATTTATTAATAGAGACTAATATGTATTATATTATATTATGTCTCATATATCCAAATTAGTAAGGATTAATTTGCAAAAGATACCACATGCTCTAACCGATTATCCTATATCTCATATGAGATTAAAGTTTTTTTTTTTTTGTTTCTAAAGCACATATTGCTATCAAAGATGGCTACAACAAAAACCTTGATATTTATAATAGTTGCTTCAATCAAGCAAGATAAAAAATCATTTCTTCAAAATTAAGAGTGAAAAGTTCAAATGTTTCGCTTCTCTGTGAGATAACCATGATCTATCATATATATATATATATATATATATATATATATATACATTCATGTGTTCAAGTGATTTATTCTTGGGAATTAATTAATTGTTAATTAAATAATAAAATTGTTTACTCTAATTAGAGTAGGAAAATTTCTAACACATCCTCGAAGGCATAAGACAAACGAAGTTAGTTATATTTTCATATCTAATGCTTTAGAAATTGCTTACTAATTAGATTCAAGTTTAATTTAAGGTTTAGAAAAGTAGACCAAAATCAAAATAGAATTATATATATAATTAATTTGGATCAAACTAAGGGTGTGTTTGGTTCAGAAGTGCTTCCCAAAAATCATGGAAGTCTTGAAGTACCACTTTTATGGAAGTCATATTTCTATAAATTTAGTTGCTTGTGGAAGTGACACATTACCATCAACTACTAGTGTTTGAATTATGAAGGTGATTATCTTGAAGTGTGACTTCCGCAAATTTTAGTATTTGGTTAACTTGGATGTTTGATTCTAATCACTACCTCCATTAGAGGTGAAGTTACCTCTAATTTTGGTTGCTTGAGTTTATACCATATAATTTAACTTTATTTGTTTCATTTCTTTTAAATTACATATTAAATGCTAGAGTTCTTTATTTATACATCAAAATTTTTTTTCCTTGTTATCTATTATTATTATTATACAAATAAATTTATGATTACATATAATTTCTTTTAATTGTTTTATGTTATTTACTCTAATAAAAAATCCTACTCATACCGTAGATTATATACTGGCTTTTCATAAATTAACGTTTTCATACTTTTCCAAAGGGTATTCCTAATCATATCATATTATTCTATTTTATAGCTGAGATATTATTGAACATATATTCTATATAATTAACACATCCCCTCATTTAATTAGTAATTTAAAACAAATGTAGTTGGTAATCTAAAGTGGTGTTTATATTATTCGGAGTTACATGCAACTCCAAATACTTAATCTTTTAAAATTTTTTTATTTCAAGGAATTTTGCTTTTCTTAGTAACTCCAAATCTAGGTAAAAGTTAAAAGAGGGGATTTGGTTTCACTACAAAATAGTCATAAAACCTAATCTTGTATCTCAAATCCTCCATGTTGCTAGCAAGTGAGGGATTTGACGGTTGAGAAAGAGAGTGAGGAACTCCCGAAGGCTGTGGTCAATTCTTTATGTAGGTTACTCTGATATTTTCACCCCAAGAAACTTAACTATGACTATAGCCGTAGTGGAAGCCATGGTTAGGCTTGAAACTAGCACCTATAAATATCTAATCAATTATTATGAGAGGGATTTTTTTTGGTCTTTTGGGAAATCTCTTGGAGAGACTTCTTGGAGACCTCATCACCTCCATTGTTGATTTAGTGACAAATCAGATAAGGTAGATCGAGGAGGATTTAAGAAAGATTGAAAGCATTGATTTAATTTCCTTAGAGATCAAGGCTCCCACCCATTATCTTTATGGAGAATTCGAGAGATTAACTATGTTTTCATTTATTTCTTGTAGTTATCTTCTTTTGCATGGATCTTGTGAACATGATGTGCTAAGCATCCTTCAGGTGCTTGGATCTTGTTGAATTTTGAGTTGTAATTAGATTCTTGACTTCTTTTCTATTGAAGCTTTCGACTTTGATGCTATGATTCAATTATGGGAGTGTGAAACTTCAAATAGGGTCTCCATATTCTTTCAAATTTAAATCAAAGCTTCACGGTCCATCAAACTCTAAATCAGATCTTTGTTGTTCGTAAAATTTTAAATCAAACCTTTATAGTTCACCAATTTAAATTAGACTTTCATAGTCCACCAAATTCAAATTAGACCATTGATGTTTTTCTTTTATTGAAAGAGGTTCTTGAACTTTATATATACTAATGTAAAGGCCTTTGCTTACGCTGTGGGCTTCAATATATTAAACAAAACTGGTTTTAAATTGTATACATAAATTATTTTATTTTCTTTTATTTCATTTATTAAAAATATTTATGTTTGCAAATGGATTAAATAAATTTTAAATGATAAAAATGTTCAAATATTTAAAAAACATTGAACTTGTTAATAATAAGCACATGATAGTAAGTATGAAATAAGGAAATAAAAGTCATACTCAATAGTGATTTATTCATATATAAATAAACTAAAACAAAATTTAATTTTCCTTTACATTCAAATCATGTGTTGGGGAAGAACCATTTGTAATCAACTTGGTATCTTGAGTTTAATTTATTGCATTATCTTGGTATGGCAGGAAAGCTAAGTTGTTAGACATCTTAAACACTATTCATGGGGATCTCTTTCCGGAATTCATTAGCCTTAGATTCATGCACTTGGTTTATATTCTCTATCAAGGTTGAAAGAGCTACGTTCAAGCCTATAAACTGTGTTCTTGTAGTCTCTAAATTTGCAGTGTTCATATCAATCTTAAGATTTTTCTAGGCTTTTTGGAGCATTGTGTGTAAGTACTTTCCTTGTGCCTCAATTCTCATTTTCACTTTATTTTGGACCTATAGAAGAACTACTTATTAATCTTGGTTTTTTCTAAGAAACTGGAGTGAAAACATTATTTCAGATCAAATAAGAATAATTATGCTAAACTAGCTCTTATATAGAATAATTTAGTGTTAGATTCAAATCTAAATAATAATAATAGTAATAATTTTGTTATGCATTCTATTTTGTATTCATTAATAGGCATGCAAATATTGTAGGTACATGAAATATATTTTTTTATTAATGTAAAAAATTTAAATACATATTATTGTTAATATGAATTTGTATGTATATAACATCGTGACACTTGCCTCTAGTTTGCTCATCCAGTTTCTTTTGTACTTCAATATGATATCTCAAAGCTTCAGCAATTGGGATTTCTTTGGATATGAATAAATATAGGCCAACATTCATGCATTATTCATCACATTCTTTGGAGAATTTAACAAGTAAATCATAATACAATGAATGTTATTAGAAAACACGTAGATATGGTGAATAATTTTGACGTAGGTTGAATAAAAAAGGTTTTAAGGATAAAAGTGAGTCTTACCCTTCATTACATTCTTTTTAGGATTTCAATAGGTGTGATTGATCTTTTGTGTTCGTGAATTCTAAGATAAGGATATGTGTATGATCTACTGTAGTACACAAGTCAATCAAGTAATAAAAAGTGTGCATTTAAAATATAAGATGTAGATCCCACAAGGAGTATAAGTACTACTGCTACCTAATCTTCTATTATCTACTGTAAAGTTCAATGAGTTTTTATCAAAGGAATCTAAGTAAATCAATGAAGAAATTAAAAAGAAGAAAACACAAGGATAAGAGTTATGAGGATAATCAAAATATGGATATGGTGTGATATTAAGGACTTTTGGTCATTGTTGTTTTCTACTCTGGGTGTGTGTTTAGTAGTGTATTTTGAGTAGTATGTAAAATTCTTGGTTGTAGAATGATTGTGTGAACCATTCTTAGGCACCTGGGAGGCACAGCGGCACTCACACGACTGTGTGTGAGGGCGGGTAACATTCCCAGGAGCCACAGGGGCATTCACATGCCCGTGTGGGTGCCCTTGTGTCTTTATGGTGTTTGCCATACTATAGCAAAAGTAATGTAGCGGACAGCATTATAGCAAAATTACTGTAGCACGAGACTATGGCAATCGCCAAAAAGACACATGGGGTGACACACGACCGTTTACAAATGTCACACGCCCATGTGAAGTCTTTTGTAGGACATTGAGCTGAGGGTATTATGGTCTTTTACCCATTTTCTTACCTTGATGATTTCTTCTTAGATGAAAGTCTTCACCAACCCTCTCTACCTCCTTTACCTACGGGTTAAAGGATTATCCTTCACTCTTCTTTCTTTTTTCTTGAAATCATCAAGGTTTGTTCTTCTTCTCTTTGATTATCCATATTCTTCCTAAATCATGGACCTAGGGCTTTGTTGGATAATGATTATGAGCATTCATTCTTGTAATGTCTTCTTGTTTGATGTGAAAATGTTGTTGAAGTATCATTTTTATGGTTGCTTCCCAATCTTGTTGAAATCTTGTTTAACCTTCATGTTTAAAATCCATGGATTACTGTATCACTACTGTAGCACAGATGAATTCACTTTTTTCAATTGCTTTCTTAGCCTTGAATGGAGATTCTTCCCAAGGGAATTCATAAGGATCATTTGGGCTAAAGATTGAGCCCTACCCAAAGCCATGATTAGACTTAAACTGCATTCTAGGGTTATAGTTGCATCCTTGCATTTCATCTTGTTTTTCAATCATTCTTTTGTTGATTTCCTTGCATTGTGTTGGCGTGGTCTTAGGCAGTGAAGCTTCGACTCTTGGCAATGAACTGGCGGAGAAGTAGGACATTTGGGGAACATTTGTCTCCTAAGTTTGTGAGTGTGTTAAGTTGAAATGCATGGTTCTACTATGATTTTTCAAATACTTTTAATCATTGATGAAATTATTTCATGGCTTCATCATATTAAATAGATGGGTTGGTTGGTTTAAAATGGTTTACTATGTTATTGCCTTTATAGGAGATTCCTAGATGCTTGAATGGAAATAAATGTGGTTTTACTTGTATTCATGGAATTGAATGATTTGTTGAATACGATTGATTTTCGCAAAAATATAGTTAATATGGGACATTAAACCATGGGTTTTATTTGTTAGGCTTTAAAATGTGAAAACCTTGCTTGAGGTATTCCGGCCTATATATATATTATTTGGTTTTGATGATGGTAATGGAGGGCCTTAACCCCAACCTATTTGTGCTTTGACATTCATGGTTATGAAAATGACTTTCATATATGAAATGCAAATGCTTGTCCTTACCTTAATGTGGATGTTATGATATGATTGACATGAATTGTATTATTCGGACACCCCCAGGTTTTGAACATATACAAGAAAGTGTTGGCTACAGCTTTGATGTTCTTGCAAGAGTTTAGTTTTGATGGTGAGGGGGATCCTCATGGTCCAGCCTGTAGAAGTGGTGTGGAGGGTCTCATTTATGGTACCCATTTCGGGAAGCATGTAGAAGTCTCGATGGGGTAATACACCGAGAACCCAGAGGTCACCACATGGGATCTCCGTGGGCTAACGTCAAGGGTATGAAGTCCTTGATGGCTCTAGACTTAGTCTCGGTGGTCACTAAAGTCGGAGAAGTCTTCAGGCTATCGTTTTGAGAATGGTTTTGCATTTCGGTTCTTACAAAACTATGATTTCTTGAATTGGATTTTTAAATTATGGACTTTCTTTTATATCTTTAAATATCCTTTTTGGAAAGATGTTCTTATTGATGAGTTTTGAAGTGGAATTTTGATTATGTCTTTATTTGGATGACCATATTATGTCAAAAGTTTTCTTGTAAAACTTGAAGTTTTTATTCAACTTCAGAATACCAAAATATGCATTGTTAATGATTTTACAATGAGGTTCATTTGATCTCTTTCAAATTTTATATTATGCCAAAAATTGTTATTCTTGATTATTGGAAGCCTTATTTAGTTAATTTGATTCTTATGCTCATTATGGAACCTATATATATACATGTTGATATATATATATACACGCTATAATGTTTGAAGTAATATATATTGTAAAAGGTTATCTATTCAGATTTAAATTTTATGGTTTTATGTTCTTTTAGAATTATGATAATCCACTCACTAAATGACTTTAGTTGCTCACTCCTCTTTCCCCCTTGATATCACGGTGAGGTGAAGTGTTTGGTAACTGCTAGTTTTCATCCACCTTCATCTTGACTCTTGATGAATGTTATTTTTGAGTATGTTGCATTGTATAAGGAATATGGATCTGATAAGTGCTTTTTTGTTAAAAATGCAAAGTATTCTTCCCTTGCGTTGAGCATTACTTTTATCAGGTTTTAGCGCTAATACATGTGTATTTGTGTTACTTTGATGCATGTAGGATTGTGGAGCCAAATATGTAAGAAAAAAGCTAATGTAGATCGTGAATGCACTATTTTGATAAAATCTTGTGAGGAACAAACGTGAAGACACAAGTTGGATTCAAAGATAAGCGAATGTGTGCCAACCTCCGTGTATTCAAGCAATCACATAAGGTCATCAGATCTGTGGCATCAGCACCGGCTGGCTCATCGCCACTCTGAGGGCCTCCCTCACTCTCTGAGTCATCCCAACCCTCTGAGTCAGAGACATCGGACTCCTCTAACTCCAAATCAGTAGTATTGACTCCCATATAATGCAGTGCGGGGGCTGGAGAGAGTTGTGGAGGTCATAGTTGTATGCCGAGGCGATCGGTGATCCTCATAATACTCCTGCCTAACCAACACCGGTAGAGTAGTGAACTCGCCAGTGGGGAGGTGTGGTTGGCAAAGGGTCGAGTCAGTGGTGTAAAGGGAGAGCGAGGAGTTGAAGGAGATGGAAGCAGTAGCACTTATGACACAATACTGGGTCCCACTCATCGTCCTCATAGACTACACCATCCTCATAGCTTGGAAGGTGTTGATGGTGATTTGGGCGCTGCCACCCTCAATCATCATACCGCTGATCCCTTCTCGAAGGCCCATCTTCTGAATGAGGTAGGTAATGTATGGACCATCAAATATGACTCCATTCCTGGGATTAGCCCCCTGATGTTGGAGAGCAAGGGTGACCTCATATCCCAAATGAAGGTGGAAGCCATCGATCATGTTGAGTAGATAGTTAAAATACCTCCAACTAACTATTCAAGTGTTATCTCCCTGCCCTGCCAAAGAATGACTTAGGAGATGATGGATGTACTTGAGGGTGAGAGAGCGAAGGCTAGTAGCCTTCAAACGTTAGGTGTCATACCTGTTGAAGATGCGGAGTCTGCTCTAGCAAGACTCTTGGACTCCCCTGACAAGCGGTCTATTAGTAGCGCATTAGAAGTAGGAGTCCGAGTGAACACCTCATCATAAAGCCCCAACCTGACAAAAATGTTTTGTCAGGCTCATGCGCTGCAAGGTCCCAAACAACTAAAACTGAATGGTGCTCACCCTGTGGAAGCTAATCATCCCCCGCTCCAACTCAAAAGTCGTGAAAACCACTATCATCAGCTCTCTATAAGTGGTGTTGGTGATGGAGAAGGGCTAACCCCATGCCTAACACTCAAAAGTCGTGAAAACCACTATCTGAAGCTCCTTGCCAAGTCCCACTTCTTATAGGACCTCCCTGTTGATCTCCAGGGACTCGCACATACATCAGGTAATCAAGTGGTTATATCACACTTGATGTACTGGTACATTGAACTCAGGCCCTGCTGGTGTAACCCACAAACTACTCTCATCCCTAGCCCACATAGATGCATGCCCAGATGAACGTGTCTTTTGCCTCTATACAATATCCTACATAAAAATTAGTACACAAATCAAAATAAGAATTTTTAAACTAAGCACGGGTGTGCTCAACAAACAGCACAAACGGGCTTGGCACGTAAGAGCACGGGGCATGCTTCATTGGAAATAAGCTAGGGTATACAAGAGCACGACCGGGCTTGATCATCATTCTAAACGAGAAAATAGGCATGCATGCACGGTTTCTAGCCCTAAATCCATGAAACAAGCAATGAAAATCAAGTAAACCATGCATGGATCATTTACAAGAGATTTAAACACCAAAAACACACTTTAAAAGGCTAGATTCAAGGGAAAAGGTAGTACCTTTGCATAGTTAGAAAAACAGCACCCTAGCAAGATAATGTACGACCTATCTGTAGGAGCGGACTCAACCACTTCCCTAATGTGTACCTTAGCTAGATGGATCTCTTGATCATCATCTAGACAACCAATGTACAACTATGGTTAACATGCTATCAAGATTGCAATTACAACTGCGGGTAACATGCCTATCAAGTTTTGCTCAAGCAACTAACGGTAATTCCCACGCCAAGTTTTGTAACATTTATATCAAGGTAATCAACCCAAGAGTTTTGCAAACCAAGATAAACAAAAAGGAAAATATTAAGGAAACTCAATAATCAAAACATCAAGTTAATACATCAAAAGTCAAGGCTCATAACCCGGTACACTGAATGACAGTTAGCCCCTCATGGTTCTACAATACAAATAAGATAAACAAAAAGAGAATGAGAGGAAATCTATGAACTCCTTTCTTGCTTCATAATCCTCGTCGGAAAGGGTCCAATGATGATCTTGCTAGTATTCCTTCAGTACCACAATGATCTCACGGTCTAGATCCAACCCTAGATGGTGTCAAGCTCTGCCCGAGCCCTTGTTTCCCCAAAAAAGGAAAAAGACCCTTCAGAAACCTAACTTTGGGCTTAAAAACAAAACTCCTGATGCAAGCACAGTCATGCTCTTTTCGTGATGTCTTGGAGCTTGTTTTCGGTACGACTGTAGCACAACTTGTAAAGTGCATGGGCTAGGAGCAAGGAAGCTGTGCTCTTCTCTTTCTGAAAATTCCTGTAAAGTGCGCGGGCGTAAGCATGCTCGTGCTTCCCAGCACAGGTATGCTTTCTCAGAATGGTTGGTTTTCTTTATGTCCCGCAATCTACACGGGCGAAAGCATGGCATGCTTCCTGACCATACTTGCCCTGAAAGTGCATTCCAGCTCTATTTTGCGTAGAAATTGATCTAAACTCATTCTTTTCATTCTAAGACCTAATTTCCTACATAATTAAGCACACATACCCAATGTAGCACTAATTTATCATAAATATAATTAAAAAGACAAGCAATTCATACAATAGGGTATATTACACATCTATATAAAATGCACTCATTAATTTCTCTCTTCACTAAGGCCCATGTAATTACATTACGCTCAATGGGATTTTCCTGTAATAAGAGTAAAGGGGACAAGTCTTCTACCTAAAAGCTCACCCTCTAATTCCTTCAACCTTGGTGAATCTAACTCTAGTGGGTTTCTCAACTCGTCATTAAAGTGATTAAACATGCAATCAAGCTCTCACTATAATGGATTACATGGCAATAAGAATACAAGGTTGAAACTCAAAACTAATCTCAAATTAGAGAATAAAAGTTAAATCATACATAGCAATAGTTCTAGGGTTCACATGCCAAGTACCAAAAATGATTTAGCTCCTCATAGATGAGCAATACAATAATGAAGAACAATAATGAAATAGAAGAAAATCCAATGATAATAACTCTCCTAAACCTCACAATAGATGAATCAATTAAGCTTTCTCTAACTGCCAAACAATCCAATCCAAAAGAAACCAAATACATCACCTCGAATGATGCTTGGGTAAGTACCTTGATTGACTTGTGGATGATGGAATCGATGAATAAAGAAGATAAAACCTCTCTTGGCCGCAGAAACCAAGTTTCCAAACCCTAGCTGCTACCCTTGCTTAAAACTTATGGGGAAAAAAGATTCTTAAAATAAATTTAGAATGCCTTTTATACCAGGCCGTCAAGGCTTCATATGGCCATGTGGTTGCCTATGTGAGCCACAAGGCATGTCATACAGCTGTGTGGGTTGTGGTATGCCTTTCTAGTTGTTGAAAAGTTGGAGAATTTTCCCAATGAATAGTACATTACCTGCATATGGGATATTTGGATTTCTTTGTAAAAACACCTAGAAGTTGCACACACGCCCATGTGGATATTCTAGGTCGTGTGTTTTCCCTGTAGCTTGCAAGAAACCTCCAAAAAGTGCTCTATACCACCATCTTTTGCTTCCTCTTACTTCTAATGCCTTCTCATGCCTAGTTGTACAAAAGAATGAATTACACACGGCATGAGTGTACATACATGAGGAAAAACCATACTCACTCCATATAAAATAATAACACGAAATATGTGAAAAGTGTTATATTATACATATTCTATAGATCATATTTGGCACTTAAGTAGTCCTCAAGAATGTGTTTTATGGATAACTAGTACTTAGTTTGTTCCATTATTTATCACTTGACAAAAGAGGCACAACAAATGCCAAATGAAGGAAATTAGGAGCAAAATGGTGCAAAAAGCAACAAACAAAAAAATACACGAGCAAGGTACATGGTTGTGTATTTACCCATGTATACTTCTACAGATGAGCAGCGAGAGAAACACACAGACACTGTGTACATAACTGCTCACTCCCTGACTAACTTTCTACCAAGAAGAACACGACCGTGCAGATGAAGAACGTGCCCGTGTACATTCAGAAGGCTATAAAGCATATTCAAGACAAGAACACGAGCAGAAGTAAAGTACATGGCCATACAACTCAAAAGCTGAAATGAAGATTTATCGAGAGAGTTACATGGCTAGATGAAGTGATACACGGGCGTGTACAACCATTTGTGTACCTAGAGGATAAGGTTTTTTGGCCCGTCCTGAGATTTACATGTGCAAGATACATGCCCATGTACTTACTCATGTACGGATCATATTCTTGGAGATATAAATAGAAGGTTGAAAAGGTTATTGGGATCCAATTTTTGACCTAATTTCAAGGGAAAGAGATGAGGATTATTGGTTGATATGGTTTGAAGGAGATACAAGGTATCAAGGAGGAGATTGAAGGAGTCACTGATAAGTGTTTGTGTACTAAGAATACGAAGTATTCTTTTCTTATGATGAACATTACTTTTATCAGATTTTATCGCTAATGCATGTGTTTTTGTGTTCTTTTACGCATATAGGGTTGTGGAGCCAAATAGAGAAGAAAAGAGCCAAAGTAGATTGCGAATGTATTACGTTGATGGAATCTTGAAATGAACACACGAGAAGACACAAGTTGTGCTCGAAGACATATGAGTGTGTGCCAACCTCCATTGTGATCAATGGATTATGTAAATTGGAGGGGCACAAAGGCAGTCACACTCATGTGTTCCGACTTGTGCAAAGTTAGCAAGATTCTCATCAAATGTGCTTTTACTTGAAGAAGCGACATGATCTATGGCATAGACATGTGCCCGTTTGTGTTGCCTCAATGAAAAGTGTAGATTCAGGAGTGTTTTTGGTGAAGTACTGTAGCAAATCACTATAGAAATTTATTGTAGCAGTTACTGTTCATAGATCACCGAAATTCATATTCCTGCAGATTCACAGGGGCGTGTGGAAATTCCACACGCCCGTGTGGATTCCCATTTCCAGGCCTATTTAAAGCCGCGATTCAACCCGATTTCAGAATCCTTCTTTCCATCTTTTCTCCATCTTTTGAGAGGCTTGCGGCTAGGGTTTAGAGGGGCTTTGGCAAGGCTTTTGGAGTGCTTCTATGGCTTCAATAATGTTTTTCTCTTAAAATATAGTTATTGGGAGCTTTTGTCGACACCGATCCGGCGAGGTGTGCCCCAGGCTTGACAAGGGGACCTTTGGAGAGGAAGAGGCTACTCAACATGATCATCGACATGAATACCGAGGGGATTTTCTCATGGATTACATGTTTTTACTTTCAATTTCATTATTGATTGTATCTTGCTCCATGGAGAGCTAAATCCCCTAGTGGGTACTTGGACTTGTAAACCCTAGGATGTTATTGTTTCATTGACCTTTTATTATGTTTTTCTTAATTGATGTCTTTAATTGAGTTCTAATCTTGAATGCTTGTTGAATGATTTCTCCCTTAGAATGACACTAGGGTTGAGAATCCATCTTGGTAGCCTTTTTGGATGAGTGACACACCATGAGGGTTAGACAATGCTAGATTGGAGAGG
The DNA here is from genome assembly GCF_009730915.1 of Dioscorea cayenensis subsp. rotundata. Lineage (NCBI taxonomy): Eukaryota > Viridiplantae > Streptophyta > Magnoliopsida > Dioscoreales > Dioscoreaceae > Dioscorea > Dioscorea cayenensis. Next base: position 11,064,954 of record NC_052485.1, on the reverse strand, counting down.
GTTGAGAGGGTGAGTCGAGAGGTAGTGGAGCGTCCCCTTTTCCTTTTAGTGTGATTTATCCTACCTCCATGTTTCAAGAGTTCTTTGCGGTCACATTAGAGTGAAGGGCTAAAGGATGAACTCCGCTGGGGTTTAGTTGCGAGAGCAACACAGTGAAGCGTTAAAGTGACTTTAGCACCTGGGGCTTAATTGTGACTAGGTGTCTTTCGCCTGCACTAAAGGGTTAAATCTATACATAGGAATAGGTTTATCACTTGGAATCCCTAGAGCTTCTTGCAACTGTACACAGTGTGAGGTGTTGAGATTGAGCGATTTCTCCGTCGGGGCATAGTGTAGAGTTAGTCACGGTTGACCTTAGGTTTCGGACCGTGTATTTTAGGATTTCCACAACTCATTAAGTATCATTTAGGAGACATAATAGTTGGTCTTGCACTTGAAGCAATAAGTCTAGTGGGAGCAATGTCCGAGTACCCCACTTTCTATAGATTGCCTTTCCTCTCATTTTATCGTGCCTTTCTTTCTTATTTCTTTTAGATCTTTTTACATAAATTTTATTTACACTATCATTGATTCATCTTTATCATAGTTAAATAGCAATCTTGGTGTTTCTAATCGCTATTCCCTGTGGATACGATACCCCACTCATCTGGGAATTTATTACTTCGACAAACCTGTGCGCTTGCGGGTCACACGCAAGGGGCATTGTCAGTCACCAGAGTGACTATCCATTGGCGACGATATCGGTTCACATCTACTCCAATATTAAAGTCATTGAGAGGAGTTTTTTTTTTCATGGCTAGTGTTTTAGAGATTGATTTTCATTATGTAGAGATGAACATTGGCCCCATGTAAGGCTAACTTCCTTAGGTGTCCAAATTGATGTAGCTTGGGAATAATTTTACTTTGATATTGTTTTTTCTTTTAATATAGATTACCTTCGGCTTTTCAGATTCATCTATGTTGTTATTGTTGATTTAGCGCAATGAGAGTGGCTATTTCATTATGATTTTACATTAGGTATAGAGAGATCCATGTGAGGAAATTACACATAGATGAATAGGTATCACTGTTGCACACTAGAGATAGATAGGCATCATGTACCTTTCTATTTGAATCATTTTAGTTTATCTCTGATTTCTTGATATGGAATTCCTAGCACTCAATGCAATCGTGCGAAGGTAGGTTTAGAAGAGATACATTCCTACTGTAACATAGGATTGGACACCAAGGAGTCTTGAGAGAGCACTTGGTGTATTTTAGAATTCCTTTGGTCTGACAGAGCTAGGATTTATCTATATTGAATTGCAATTACATTAACCCTTAAATTTCTAAGTGAATTATATTTGGACACCATTTCCACCCATTGCTTTTAGTTCTATCATCTTTGAATTGGTCTTTTATTTCTTTTCTCTTTTTTGAGATTGACTTTGATCATTGACTATTATTTAGCTAGTGAAGATACACTACAAGAAAAACAAGAATTTGTCATGGTAAATTTGGCACAGGTTTGGGTCTAAAAACTGTGACAAATTGATTTTGGCATAGTTTTGGCACATAATCTTAATCGTGCCTATAGCATGCGTGACAAATATAATTTGTCATGGTATAGCAAAACCGCAATAAATTTTATCACTATTTTGTAGACTGTGACAAAGTTTGTCATGGTTTTAGGCACGGTTTTTATTACCGTTTTGGGCACGGTTTTTTTGTCACGTTTTTTGGCACAGTTTTGTTTTGTCACTGATTTTGTCACGGTTTGTTTGGCACCGTTGTTGGCACGGTTTTGGTTTGTCACAATTTTTGGCACAATTTGTTTGACATCGTTTTTGGTACGGTTTTGTGTTGTCATGGTTTTTGGTACGGTTTGTTTGGCACTATTTTTTGCACGGCTTTGTGTTGTCACTGTTTATTTGGCATGGTTTGTTTGGCACCATTTTTGGCACAGTTGTGTTTTGTCACCATTATTGGCACGGTTTATTGTATCACGTTTGGCACAGTTTTTGGCACAGATATGATTTTTGGCACATTTTTTTGTCATGATTTTTGGCACAATTTTAAATTTAATATAGTTGTTGGCACATTTTTGGCATGGTTTTAAATTTAGTAAAGATATTGGCATGGTTTTTGTCACGAAATTTGGCATAGTTTCCTTTTAAAAATTTACAAATGGATTTATTTAATAATAGAACCTGTATTTTAATTCATCAAAATGTATAATGCAATATTTGTAAAATAAGCAAAATTGCTATTACAATCATAGCATGGCAATAATAAGGTCCAATCTACATAACTCGACAAAACCCTTAACATAAACCATGTATATTATCAAAAACCCTATACATCATCCTCCAAGTATTGAAGAGAATTATTGATAGATGGAGAAATACGAACTCTATTCAATATTGGAAAATGCTCATCGGCATGTGTCTGTAACTCTCTTGTCAGTGCTTGAGGGGCATGTGGCATATAAGCAAAACTAGGCATCCTAAAAAGGTCAATACCTTGGCCGTGAAGTGCGGCAAGCAATGATGATTCAAATAACTCGTAACGAACCGACTCAGCTTATAACCGATTATCAGTAGCTTGTAACCGATCATCAGCCTCGACACGAGACCTAACAAGTTCTTCCTCCAATTCCTTAACTCTGTTGCGAAGTTGTTCAATTGATTTAGAAGATCCCAAACATGGCTTGTAAGTGGATGAAGACATCTGCCTAATAATATTACCCTTTCCTACCACTCTGTTATGACTCCAAATGGCTATCTCATCCCATAATTCATCTTGGTTAATAGAATTCTCATCCACCCCTTGACTGCATTTATCTTCTATTGCTTTGTCAAATTCCTCCTGCATCCATTAAAAAATAAACATATTAATTGATAATGAGTTAAATTGGCTAATTAGTTTGAGTTTATAAACCAATTCTGAAATATTAAATGAAACTAAATAAATATTAAAGGTTTAACAAGCTCAATATATCAATAGATTATTTCTTTAACCCATTATATTGTTAGTTTATGATTCACATTTTGAAGAATTGGAAAGAACATAGGGTTGGTAAGAGACTTATCATAGAAAATAATATTGGAATGGAGATGGAAACATATCAATTACAAGAGCAGATTTTTCAAGGTGGCATACCATTAATGTTCATTGAATAGATTTTTTTTCTCTAAAACCACCCTCATTAATAACATAAATCTAATCAAAGACTTTCTTTACATAGAACATGAAATGCATTCCCATAATTGAAAGTAGTTATAAAATTAGAGGGAAAAAAACTTGTCCTCAAATTAAAACATGATTAACTAATGTATATCAATAAAAAAAAAACTTATCACAAATAAATAAATTTCACTCTTTCCACCAAATTAAAACATGATATATATATATATATATATGTCATCATTCAACAATCAAGATAAAGCTATCATGAATATAGAGCTTAGCTTATGGAAAAAAATTTATGATTTTTGAGTTTAGTAGGATTTTTTTATAGGTTTTCTTAGAAGTTAATAATGTTGCCGTGACGGTAATAATGCTTACAAAGTATTTGATTTTGATCCAATAGGAGTTACAATACTTACAATTGTTTGTATGTGGCTTGTATCTTCCACTATTTTTTTTCCCTGAAACCAACGAGATTTTGTTTGGTCCGAACCAAAATGGAATGTGGTTTAGTACTTTTTTAAACTTGGCTCAAGTTAAAATCAAACTCAAGCTAAATATAATCTATTGAACATTATCAAGTTGTGCTACATCTTTATTTAATTACTTAATGCTTTTAAAATTTCAGGGTTCTTTCTGTAGGAGCCTGTTCTCTGAAGCCATTCCCGCCACATCACTTGAGCATTTTACTAGTCCTGCCAATGGTAAAATGCATTACTATTGGTCTGCCATGCAAATGTTGAACTCGAGAGGTTAGACTTGCGGGATGTTGGAAGACTCCAGCGTGAAGACAAGGTTGCTGAAGAAGATGAGAAATGTGGATTGGGATTTGGCGGCCAGTTTAGATAGTGTGAAATTTTGAGCGGGTTGGGAAAACTAGACCTAGAGTTTTCCCCGTATTGAAAAGCCTTATATTATTATTACGATTATTATTATATATTCATTATTATTATTATAATAAATATATATAATAATAATTTATTTATTCTTTAATAAATATATATTTATTCCTTAATTTTTAATTTTTAAAAGAATTTAGAAAGTATTATAATTCTTTAATTTATTAATTAATTTATTTATTATAATTCTAACATATAAATATTATCACAATTATATAAAAAATAATAATATCAAAATTTAAACCGGTTCTTTGATGATAGTAAGCTAAACATTTTAGTTTTTTTCAAAAATAAATATAAACTTAGTTTATAGAAAATAAAAAAAAAACACTCGTTAAATTTGGTCCCCCAACATAATGCAATCAATCTCTTGATAAAACTCAAATTTAACATCAACAAACTAAATAGCACAATGTCTGAAATTATTATTATTATTTTATTATTATTATAAAAACAAAAATAATCATACTTGGGAACATATGATATTATTATATGTTTATTATTATTATTAAAATGAAAATAATCCTACTTACACACATATGATACGAATATATAATTAATGCCCCATCTATAACATTTATGATTTCAAATTTTCTAACCAATGCAATCCTTCGTCTCTCCAAAATTGTTAATAACTACAATTATTGATTCATAAAAAAAAAACACTCTATTCCAATATCGACTTTAAAATTAAGATAAGATAATAGGATAGTTGCTCATACACCGCACAAGGAAAACACACAACTCTATTACAACAAAACTAATAATGACAACATATTAGTTGCCCACACGCCTTAAAACTTTACTCCATCTAACGCCTATTGGATAGCCTCGCACTACTATTTTGCTAACGCCTGCACAATGTTGAAGAACTGCTTGACCTTCATCATAAGTTGTCACCATGTCTCCATCTATTCCATACCGTCTGCACAATTGCAGCATGTGTTGTGGTTCAATATGGTATCTTTCCATGTAGATGTCTTGCAGGTCTGATACTATGATTGTGTTGAATTCTCTAGTGTTCATGCTCACCACCAAGTGAGTCTGCGGCACTAAGACATGTGCTTGAGCTCTCTTCTATCCGATAGGTTCTATACTGGGTTGATCCATCAGTGCTGGGATTAAGGAACCGTATGACATATCATCTTGCATGGTTTCGTAAATAATAAATTTTAATTATATTGGTTAATTTATACTTATCTAATTATAAATTAGAATATAAAAAATTATTATGAATAGAGTATAATTATTATAAATATAGAATATCATGTATATGCGTTATTAAATTATGCAAGAAAAATTCTCATATATTTTTGTGAAACATATTAGAGAGTTTCTAAAAAAATATTATGCAAGCATAAATTTAAGTTTCTTTTATTGTGGGTACGTAATTATTATAAATAGAGTATAATTATTATAAATATAGAACATCATGTGTATGCATAATTAAATTATGCAACAAAAATTTCAAATATCTTTGTGAAGCATAGTAGAGAGTTTCTAAGAAAATATTATGCAAGAAAAAAATTAATTTTTTTTATTGTGAGTACTTAATTATTACAAAAATAGTATAATTATTATGTAATTAATATAAATATATAATATCATGTGTATGCATGATTAAATTATGCAAGAAAAATTCTCATATATTTTTGTGAAGCATATTAGAGAGTTTCTAAGAAAATATTATGCAAGTATATAAATTTAAGTTGGGAAAATTACTATTTACCCCCTACACTGTTTCAAATTTCCCAAACAACCCCTGCAAGTTATGAATACCGCAGACAACCCTTCCTTTATCATTTTACTTCCTTTTTACCCCTTGTAGGTCACTTGGACTGGGTCCATATTGTGAAATTCCATCATTGCCCTTAAAAATGGTGGGGAAAAAACCGTCCAATCACATCATGTCTAACATTTTTTACATTTCTTTTTTATTTTATGAAACAAACTTTGGAAGACTTTTATCCTTGTCCTGACCCTGTTTCCGTTTAAAATTATACAGTTTTTTGTTTAAACATAAATGTTTCCGTTTAAAATTATCAAGTTTCTGTTTAAATATATCCAGTTTCAGTTTAAACAGAAATGATTTTAGTAGGTATTCGGATTCTACGAGCGTATCCGTCCCACCTCAAGACCACCCTGACGATTTAGTAGGCCTTCCTTACTCGTTAGATCATTTTGAAGTTTTTTCATTGCATGTCGGACAACGTTTTGTAGGCGTTAACCATTTAAAAAACTCACTTCACTACCACGAGTGCGGACACAATCGTAGATCTTGCAAAGAAACTATCGCCAACTAAACATAAATGATAACTCATATTCATTACATATGTTTGCCACAAACTATCGCATACTATTGTGCATTTTGCTCGTTATTTATGAAAATCATTTTCATAAACAAACACAAATTTAAAATGAAACAATGATATTTAAACATAAAAATAGTTGTACAAGTTAATTATTGATTAATTATCCAAGTTTCCACTTAAAACTTATGTTTTTTCTCAACTATTATTGTCATGTCCTTCTTTCCGTTTAAAATTATACAGTTTTTTGTTTAAGCATAAATGTTTCCGTTTAAATTTATCAAGTCTCTGTTTAAAATGTTATGTCTCTGTTTAAATATATCCAGTTTCAGTTTAAACAGAAATGATTTTAGTAGGTATTCGGATTCTACGAGCATATCCGTCCCACCTCAAGGCCACCCTGACGATTTAGTAGGCCTTCCTAACTCGTTAGATCATTTTGAAGTTTTATCATTGCATGTCGGACAACGTTTTGTAGGCGCTAACCATTTAAAAAACTCACTTCACTACCACGAGTGCGGACACAATCGTAGATCTTGCAAAGAAACTATCGCCAACTAAGCATAAATGATAACTCATATTCATTACATATGTTTGCCACAAACTATCGCAAATTATTGTACATTTTTGCTCGTTATTTATGAAAAATCGTTTTTCATAAACAAACGCAAAAATTTAAAAAAAGAAACAATGATATTTAAACATAAACATAGTTGTACAAGTTAATTATTGATTAATTATCCCAGTTTCCACTTAAAACTTATGTTTTTTCTCAACTATTATTGTCATGTCCTTCTTTCCGTTTAAAATTATACAGTTTTTTGTTTAAGCATAAATGTTTCCGTTTAAATTTATCAAGTCTCTGTTTAAAATGTTATGTCTCTGTTTAAATATATCCAGTTTCAGTTTAGACAGAAATGATTTTAGTAGGTATTCGGATTCTAAGAGCGTATCCGTCCCACCTCAAGGCCACCCTGACGATTTAGTAGGCCTTCCTAACTCGTTAGATCATTTTGAAGTTTTATCATTGCATGTCGGACAACGTTTTGTAGGCGCTAACCATTTAAAAAACTCACTTCACCACCACGAGTGCGGACACAATCGTAGATCTTGCAAAGAAACTATCTCCAACTAAGCATAAATGATAACTCATATTCATTACATATGTTTGCCACAAACTATCGCAAATTATTGTACATTTTGCTCGTTATTTATGAAAATCGTTTTCATAAACAAACGCAAATTTAAAAAAAAACAATGATATTTAAACATAAACATAGTTGTACAAGTTAATTATTGATTAATTATCCCAGTTTCCACTTAAAACTTATGTTTTTTCTCAACTAATATTGTCATGTCCTTCTTTCCGTTTAAAATTATACAGTTTTTTGTTTAAGCATAAATGTTTCCGTTTAAATTTATCAAGTCTCTGTTTAAAATGTTATGTCTCTGTTTAAATATATCCAGTTTCAGTTTAGACAGAAATGATTTTAGTAGGTATTCGGATTCTAAGAGCGTATCCGTCCCACCTCAAGGCCACCCTGACGATTTAGTAGGCCTTCCTAACTCGTTAGATCATTTTGAAGTTTTATCATTGCATGTCGGACAATGTTTTGTAGGCGTTAACCATTTAAAAAACTCATTTCACTACCACGAGTGCGGACACAATCGTAAATCTTGCAAAGAAACTATCGCCAACTAAGCATAAATGATAACTCATATTCATTACATACGTTTGCCACAAACTATAGCATATTATTGTACATTTTGCTCGTTATTTATGAAAATCGTTTTCATAAACAAACGCAAATTTAAAAAGAAACAATGATATTTAAACATAAACATAGTTGTACTAGTTAATTATTGATTAATTATCCCAGTTTCCACTTAAAACTTATGTTTTTTCTCAACTATTATTGTCATGTCCTTCTTTCCGTTTAAAATTATACAGTTTTTTGTTTAAGCATAAATGTTTCCGTTTAAATTTATCAAGTCTCTGTTTAAAATGTTATGTCTCTGTTTAAATATATCCAGTTTCAGTTTAGACAGAAATGATTTTAGTAGGTATTCGGATTCTAAGAGCGTATCCGTCCCACCTCAAGGCCACCCTGACGATTTAGTAGGCCTTCCTAACTCGTTAGATCATTTTGAAGTTTTATCATTGCATGTCGGACAACGTTTTGTAGGCGCTAACCATTTAAAAAACTCACTTCACTACCACGAGTGCGGACACAATCGTAGATCTTGCAAAGAAACTATCGCCAACTAAGCATAAATGATAACTCATATTCATTACATATGTTTGCCACAAACTATCGCAAATTATTGTACATTTTGCTCGTTATTTATGAAAATCGTTTTCATAAACAAACGCAAATTTAAAAAGAAATGATGAAATTTAAATAGAAACTGTCGTAGTTAAACAGAAACATTGATATTTAAACATAAACTTTGAAACTTAAATAGAACAATTGATAGTTAAAAAGAAATAACAATATTTACATTGAAAATTAAACCTGGCCGTCCTAGACAAATGTGGATCGAGTCGGACATTACAATGAAATTGCAAAACAATCGAAAAATCTCCTTCAACATAATATTATCGCTTTTGATTATGTACACAAACGAAAATGAAAAACAAACAAAACTCTTGCCGAAAAATCTCCCTACAAACTACAAGATCATCCAATAATCACACCATAAAACCGAAAAATTTCTCTTTCTAATAGAATACTTTAGAAATCAAACTAAAAAGAAACCCACAGAATATCAAAACAAAAGGAAACTGCACAACATCTTCAACGGCATCCACCTCGCCTCAATACCTTGGAGCGCAAACTAATGAAATGTCAAAGAGTTGAGTGGGAGTTCTCCTTCGAAGCAGTGGTCCAATCCTACAGAAGATGTCCAGCCAATGACAACTTTGAAAAAAGAAAAGCTGAAGAGATGAAGAGATGAAGTGAGAAAAAAGAAACCAACACCAATATTGGTGTTCTCTGGGGATTAACCAAGAAAAAAAAACTGATTCCTCTTAAAGAGAAAAAACTATTGCAACAAAGGGCGTTATGGTCAAACCACGTCTCACTTGCCACAACTTCCCATGCAAGGGATAATTTCGTCCAAAAAATTTAAAACTAACTCCATTAAATGCTTGGGGGGTTTCAAATTCATTGTATTTAAAAGGAAGGGGTTTTTAGGGATTCCCAAATTAATGGGGTGTTTTTGGAAATATTAGAAATTTAGGGGGTTATTTTAGCAATTTCCACTTTTTTTTATTGTGGGTACATAATTATTATAAATATAGAATATCATGTGTATGTATAATTAAATTATGCAACAAAATTCTCATATGTCTTTGTGAAGCATAGTAGAGAGCTTCTAAGAAAATATTATGCAAGAAAAAAATTAAGTTTTTTTTTATTGTCGGGTAGGTAATTATTATAAAAAAAGTATAATTATTATGAAATTATTATAATAGAGTACAATTATTATAAATATAGAATATCGTGTGTATGCATAATTAAATTATGCAACAAAATTTATACTTATCTAATTTTAAATTATAATATAAAAAACTAAGTTTTTTTTTTTATTGTGGGTAAGTAATTATTATAAATAGAGTACAATTATTATGTAATTACTATAAATATAGAGTAAAATTAAGTTTTTGATATGGTTTTGGGTTAGCCGTGTCAAAAACCGTGATTGAACCGTCACAATCACGGTTTTTGGCACGGCCAAGCCTACACCATGCCCAAAACAGTGTCAAATGTCATGTACTCCATTGTTACGGTTTTGGTACAGTTTTGGCTTTATAGTGCCAAAAATCATGACAAAGAAAAAGTTGATGTGCTTGTCATGGTTTTTGGCACAACCAAGCCTAAACCATACCAAAGACCATGCGAAATGCCATGTACTCTATTGTCACGGTTTTTTGCATGGTTTTGGCTTTGCTGTGCCAAAAACTGTGATAAAAAAAATATGGTGTGTTTGTCACGGTTTTTGGCAAGGCCAAGCCTAAACCATGCCAAATGTCATGTACTCTATTGTCATAGTTTTTGGCATGGTTTTGGCTTTGCCGTGCCAAAAACGGTAACAAAAAAGGGTTGATGTGTTTGTCATGGTGTTTGCCACGGCCAAAGCCTACACCTTGCCAAAACAGTGCCAAATGCCATGTACTCCATTGTCACGATTTTTGGCATGGTTTTGGCTTTGTTGTGCTAAAAACCGTGACAAAGAAAGATATGGAATATTTCTTACGATTTTTCTCACGGCCAGGCCTAAACCGTGCCAAAAACTGTGCCAAATACCATATACTCTATTGTCACTATTTTTGGCACGGTTTTTGGTTTTGCCGCGCCAAAAACCGTGACAAAGAAGTCTTTGTCATAATTTTTGGCACAGGCAAGCCTAAACTGTGCCAAAAACCATGCCGAATGCCATGTACTCCATTGTCATGGTTTTTGACATAGTTTTTGCCAGGCCTTGCCAAAAATCGTGACAAATAAAGGGATAATGTGTTTGTCATGTTTTTTGGCACGGTTTTGGCATAGGTTTTTGTCTAAATTTTAAATGAAAATATAAATGGTGCTAAATACTATGACAAAATTGTCATGGTTTAGCAACCATGCCAAATACTATGACAACTTTGTCACTACCTTTGGGTTTGGTTCAATTTCCGTAACAAATTTGGCACTTAATCTATTAGGAATTAAAAGGGTTGGTGTATTGATTTGTCACACAAGATCAATTCGGAGGCACATTTCCGCTGTCCTTAGAGGGATTTGCGTGGCCTATCACAAAGATCTCCTAAGACGGTTTTATGTGGTTTCTCCTAGGATACAACAGAAGATCACGACTTAGGAAAATGTGATTTTTGAAAACCTCACTATTTTAGAAAGAAAACTTGAAGACAAAGTTGTTTCAATGCAAAAAATAACCTCTATCATCAAATGTCTTGAATTAACCAATATTATAACCTTCAAAAGACTCCTTTGAAGAGTAACAACTTTACACTTAATGAACCATTAACCCTCAAAAGATGCTTGTTAAGTGTCACATCTTTTTGGTTTAATAGTATCATTGAAAAGTCACAACACTCTTTTAAAACATATTAATCAATTTAATTACACTCAATAGATGTTTTTAAAAGGTTACATCTTTTGGCCTAATAGTTACATTTATTTAAATTAACAATCTATATAACATTCGCCCACTAGATTGTTAATATTTACAATCACATGTCTCCAAACAACATGAGTATGCATAAAGAATGGTATAGTTAGATTTGAACCATTCTTTTAGAGTAAGCTCTCAAAGCCAAAATGGAAAAACTAGTGGCTAGGTTGCTTGAACCAATTATCCTATATGTCTCGATCGGAGAACAAACACACACACTCACACCCTTCTAGTTAAAGAGATATAAATTGGTAGCACTTTAATATGGCCATGTGCTCATCCTGGAATCATAAGTATTTACAAGAGATACACTCTTAACTCTTGTTAGAAGCGGCTCCACTTCTATACTTATTTAGGTGGGATCAAAACCAACACATAGTCTATCCATTAAGAAATATTTTAACTATATCTCACCCTTAGTTCAACTATGGTACTCATGTATCGGCAATTCACAACAATTTGTTCTTACCCTTAAACATCGAAACTTGTGATGTGCAAGAATGAGGTAGGGTTCCATTGTCATCAATTATAAGGGTTTTAAGCCCATCTTGGTTTAACTTGCAATAATTTTATCTCGAGACAATGCTTTCGTTAATGGATCTACTAAATTATTATAGGTTCTCACAAATATGATGCCTATAACTCCATCATTAATTAATTGTCTAACATATTCATGTCTTAACCCAATGTGTCTAGACTTTCCATTATAAACTTCATTATGGGCACGAGACATAATCGACTCACTATCACAAAAAATAGAAATTGGAGGCACCGGTTATGGCCACAAACCTATTTCCATTAATAGATTTCTAAGCCATTCAACCTCTTTACTAGTTTCTGCCAAGGCTATAAACTCAGCCTTCATTATTGAATGTGAGATGAAAGTTTGTTTCTTGGATGCCCAACTAATAGTCCTCCAGCTATGGTGAAAATCCATCCATGAGTCAAACTTTGATCACTTGCACTTGTGATCCAACTTGCGTCTGTGTAGCCTTCGAGCACACTAGGGAAACTATTGTAAAGCAAACTTAAATTAAATTACTATTTCGTTTCAAATATCCAAACACTCTAGTTATTCTCTTCTAGTGGTCAGAACTAGCCTTACTTGTAAATCTAGGTAATTTACATATAGCAAATGCTATATCCGGTCTTGTACAATGTAAGGCATATATGAGGCATCCTATGGCACTAGCAAACATTGACTTCTTAAATATTTTGATTCATCTGCGTCATCCCTATATGTGTGTGTGTGTGTGTGCGCGCGCGCCAGCACGCCTTATTATCCCAATAGCCATCAAAGAGCCATTTAATTGCTTATTTTGATAAGCATGCATAAAAAAGGGAAACAAGTTAATATATACTTTAAGTAATAAGATGGTGAAAAGATGACAACCTATAAGCATACATGTGAGTTATCTTTTCAATATTTTTTTTGTGTCTAATAGTGTAATTCAACAGAAATGTACAACTATATCAATATTTATAAGTAACCTATTATCAATTACATAATATAAATATTAAGAGGAAAAAATTAAATATAACTTACTATATAGATTTGTATTATAACATTACTATGGGTTACTGCATGCTTATTAATATAGTAAACAATATAAGTTGTCTGATAGTATAATCACTACAACATAAAACGCAATTTGCGACACATTTTTGCGACACAAAAAATTAAAAATGTGTCATAGATGTCAATTTGCAACATAATCTGCGACACAATAAAATGTGTCGCATTTCAGATGTCGCAAATATTTGTGACACATTTGAATACTGTGTCGCAAAATTTGCGACACAAAATAAAAACGTTGCAAATTTAATCGCAATTCATGAATCTTCTGAAACAATATTTGCCATTCAATTTGCAACGATATGCGACAATTGATTGCGACACAATTTCTGTGTCGCAATAAATATTGCAACTATTTGAGACTTTTTGCAACATTATTTGTGACCAATTTTGATTGTCGCAAAACTTTACGCGTCGTAAATTGTGTTGCAAATATTGAGTCTTTTTGCAACAAATTTTGTGACCCATTTTGTTTGTCGCAAAACTTTTTGTGTCGCAAATTGTGTTGCAAATGTGTGAGATGTTTTGCAACAAAATTTGATACACATTTCGATTGTTGCAAATTGTTTCTGAAATTGTGTTGCATCTTGGTGAGATATTCTGCGACACAATTTTATTGTCGCAAATTAATTATTCATAACCATGATTATTTATAATAATTTTTTAACTACTTTCACAAACCTGTTTTAAAGCCTAATTTACAATCCTGAACAATAACTTTTATAATATTTTTCAAAATAAACATTCCGATCGATAAATATCCAAAATAACAATGCAATACAAAATATAATAGTTCAAACATCTAATACAACAAACAAATACAAAATGTAATAGTCCAAAATGTAATAGTCCAAGTATCTAATGTAATAATCCAAAACACCACATTCATTTTGTTGCAATATCATCGACAGGCTGAGGCTGTTCAACATCCTTTGAAGTGTGAGGGGCATGGGAAGCAGACTCTCCAGTCCTGGAAGGAGCATGAGAAGTACGAGAAGTTGTCTCAAAGTTTACCTGAATACCTCGAGATTCTAATAGAGAAAGGATGTACTGGTTTTGCTGCTTCTGCTTCTCGTATGCTTTCTCTAAAAATTTCAGCTTCCTCATTACCTCTGGAGGCATAGATTAATTTTTTTCTTATTAATTTGAACATAACATCATCCTCTTTTAGCAATGAAAAGGATGCAAAGGTGTTTTCTAAACTATTTATGTTGTCTGTATTTATATTTGAGGTAACATCATCCTCCAAATCTATGACTGAAATAAACTGTTGATCAAGAAAACTAAATATCTAACTGAAATGAACTGCTGATCAAGAAAATAAATATATATATATATATATATATATATATATATATATATATAATTCAAATACAATAAAAGCCTCGATCAGCCAACCATGCCATTTAAATTGCATGAAACTATTACCTTCTTGCATTTTAAAATGAATTCTGGTTTCACAAACCCTGCAACATGAGTCAACACTATCTCTCTAGCTTCCTAGCAGAACCAAAAAAGGAACCAATGATTAAATAAATAATGGGCGAAGTAGTGCTACGAATTATGAAATGTGATGCAGAATGAAATGTGTGTGTATATATATATCAAGGATACAATTTTGTGATTTTTCCATAAAAAGCTCATAGGCAGTTGTATGGATATGCAATCATTCACCCAACTACCCCTTATTCAACCTCTCTTTATTCCTACCCTAGCACCTCATAGCCCTCTATCACATTGCCTTTTTCTACCTCTGAAAATTTTCCAAATAAAATAAAGGTCAATAATGTTCTTTAAGTTTCCTATTTATATTATATTGTCTCTCTTTTCATCTTAGACATTGATAGATGACAATCTTACAAGACTAAAGTCTTTCGCTCTTATGTGAAGAACATATGAATTTTCAATTTGGTGCAGAGGTTTGTAAACTCAAACTAACAAAGGAAACCAAATTATTTGCTCTGTGCTGGAGGAAAACTTGGAAAATGTAGATAAAAAAAAATGGTAGTCTTTGTCATGTTGAGTAAATTCCGCATTTTGCCAGCACATAATATAAATATGTATGTCATTCATGTGAAGGATTGGATTTGGATGTTTGGTTCACTCATGGATTAGAATTTGTGTCTGAGAATAGTACAATTTGAATCAACAATACAGATCGATAAAATGTAATAAATATTAAATAATATATATAGTACATATAGTATGTCTTTGCAATTCTATAATTGATAAAACAAGCTAAGAAAACTATTAACAAATTAAAAAATTAATAAACACATATATCAGCAAACCTAAATGTCAAGCCTGATTTCAGATATGGATGGCGTGAGCCCTGAATTTCAGCTTAATCAGGATGAACTTAGTCTCAAAGAATTAGCAGAATCTTGAACCAGTTTGAAAACTCAAATACCAGGTATTGCCATTAATTTTAACACATTGGTTCCTAAAACTTACCACATTCTATTTTGCAAATTTTGATATTTCAGTGTAACCCACTTAAGAATGAGAAAATCAAGGCCAATTTTACGTCTTTTTCATTGTTTCCTCACTTTAGCTATGATCATATACACTCAGATAATAGTAAGTGTCAGATCACAAATGACAAGCACATTAAATAGCTTATCAAGATCATCTAAATGGACATATAGGTGATGCAATGCAAAGTATTTGATAACTAGGTTAGCACTAAGAAATGTATCAATCTCCTCTCAAGGTTCTTCTTAACAATTGATATCATACATGCACTCTAAATGACAATGTTACGTCTTTTTCATTGTTTCCTCACTTTAGCTATGATCATATACGCTCAGATAATAGTAAGTGTCAGATCACAGATGACAAGCATATTAAATGGCTTATCAAGATCATCTAAACGGACATATAGGTGATGCAATGCATGGATCTTACACTTACACTCGCAGCTTCTAAAGGCTCTATTTGGGTAAGGACTAAGGAGTGATGAGAATGCATGGATCTTACACTTACACTGCAGTTCTAAAGGCTATCATGTGACAAAATTTACTGAGTGTGATTATTTTTTTCTTCAAATAAGATCACATTCTTTTTCAAAACAAAAACTAGATGAAAGCAAAGTAAATTAATATTACTTATTATTTTATATTTCTGGTGCTTCTGAAGGTTACATATAGAGATCTTTTGTTGTAATTTAAAAAACAATAACATTATACCAACAAATCTTCAGCCACATTAAGACCACTGATTCCATATATAATGGCTCCTAAGCAAGGGAAAAAAGTGCATCACAAAATTAATTACTTAGAAGTTAGAAGTCCATTCTTTCAAGGGTTTTCTTAGTATCCTAGCAACATTAAGACTGCCAAGTACTTAAGTCTTAAGTTATAAAAAATATAATTAGATATCAGTTTCTACTAGCAAACTAACCATTCAAAGTCAAAATAGTACATAAAAAATCAGTTTTAACAACAATAAAATCAATGGCATGTAAATCTGCATCAAATTTTAAGTCAAGAAGCTAGTCACATTAAGGATATAAGATAAACCAACTTACAGAATAAAGAAGTTTACCTTATTGTCAGAATGTTTAGCTTCATCTAACTCAAAATCTCTGAAACCAACATCATCGGAATGCCTTCTCATGCTTAGATAAGACTCAACAAGGACCATAACACTATCAACCTCATCGGGAACTTGCTGTAAATCAATCTCACAAGTTATGTTGGAAAAACTAGAAAGAATAAGCTCATGTTTAAAAGACATAGAAAAAATCCTGTCAAGAAGATCAAATGGAAAATTGTTATTATAGCTCTTTGATTATCAGTAGGAAAAAAGATAAAAAGAAGCTCTGCATATAATAGCTTGTGTAAATATGGATGATGTATAAGTAAAACAAACTTGAAATTGGATGCCATGCTAATAGCTGTTTAATCAACTTTCCATGAAAATACAGGTGAGAAATAGTTAGGAAGGCGCATAATTATGTCATTATCACATAGTATACATGATATTTTTAGTGTAAACTCTCTTCAAGACATGCTACGGCATACAAGAATAACTGAGCCCATCAACTAGTACACGAGAAACATGTGCTTTGCCACCAAAGCAAAATGCATGCATATGCATCTAAATATACATTTATATGCATAAATATTAATATATGTTTGGATACACTAGCATTAAAATTATTTGAACTACCTTAGAAACAAAAGCATAAGGAATTGCTAAGTATTATTTGTATTTTAAGACAGACATCCAGAAACATACTACTAAGGCATACATTTTGGATCAACCCTACAAGTTTATAAAACCAATTCACAACACAATTTCATGACAACAAAGAATCAACATGTGTAGATACACCTAATTCATACTACCAAGAAATTTATGAGAAACATAAACTCAGTAACCATAAGACCGACCAACCACCACCCATACCACTAAATGCCTTGAGAAAAGAAATAATGTTACCTCAGATAGTTCTGCACCTCCCCAAGGTAAGCAGGATAAGATACATGTAACATAAAAGTCAGCACATCATTGCAACGGATTTTCACCTTCATCATCAACGACCTTGGAATCAAATGATAGCAGTTTCTCGAAAACCTCAATTATAGAACCAGGTAGAAGAACTTTGCTGCACATCTACACAAAAGGAATAAGAAAAAAATTTGAGCATAAGATGGCTGGTAGAAAAATAGCCAATAAGAAAAGATAAGACACAGATTAAACAGATCAACCATCGAATAAAAGAAACCTGCACTCAAAGTTCAACAAAATAAAAGAATACTTGGTATGTACTAAAAGAGAAATAAGAACAGGCTAGTGGAAGAGTATCCCAGAGCAAACTCAACAAATCAATATCAAACTTGATTTAGAACATAAAATGTGCATACTTATTTCACGAATGCAAAGCATATTTTATTGACCGACAAAGCAAACACAGAAACAATAAGACACACCCAATGAGAAATATAAGAAAGGCAAGTGATGATAATATTTGTAAAAGAGCTGAGAAAAACATGAATAATTTATTAGAAGAATATCTTGGGAAAAAAATGGAGACAAGTGCTTTTTATAGAAGAATTACCCTTGCATTTGACTAGCTCTTGCATCCAAGGCACTTGTTATTTGATTAGTTATTTTACACATCTAAATCAAGCTATGTGAAATTCATAAACATGGCAAAGAAGCCAGACTATTACAGAAAAGAATCGAAAGCTTAAAGGAAAGGTGAATGACTTCATAAAGCACCTTGTTTAACCTACCAACCCTGTTAGGAATCGCATAATTATACGAATTCTGTCACAATTTCCCAAAAACAAGGCCTCCTGAAATGTTGGTAGCAAAATGATTATTGACTCAATTTCTATTAAAAATATATAAAAACATCATCTAGACAACAGATACCAAAGTTACATGTTGCATAGCAATCATGCACATTGAATATTACCACTTGTTAAATTTGCATATTATGCACCATCTCACAACTAACCAAGCTGAAAATGTACGTCAAGCAAGAAACAAAATACAAAAGTACAATAAAAAACAAAATGAATTATATATATAACTTATCAATTGAATTTCAATCCTCGCAGACAATGAAAACCTAAGATTTGGAACCATGGAAAATAAAAGATTAAAATTAAAATGTGGAGTGATTGTTTCATGCAATCAGAAGGAGAATTGTAATGCAGCCATGAGTTACCTGTAAGATGGTTTGACTTGCATCAACCACACTTTTAGCGAAGTCCTTATCTTCAAGGTTTATTAAACCAATCTGCAAATTTTACAAATGAGCAAACACCATATTATACTTACAGTAATATAAAAAGTATGCCTTATCCACTAATCATACAGATTTAGATAGGAAAAATCAACTGACATGGGTAATTATGCAATCAAGATTAAAGTCATCGGGGTTTTATTAGACTTTGCTCCAATATATAATTGGACACAATGCAATCGAATAAATGCTCTTCATATAGTACATATAATTCATTCATAATAATATTTGGAAATAAAAAGACTAAAAAAAGGAAACTCACTTAAGAGTTTGTATTGAGACAATCAATCTAAAGAAAATATGAAATTTGTTCTCTTTAGAAATCTGACTACTTGAGGTATTTAATCAGACTATGCAATTGAGTAATGGTCCATTAATCAAACAAAATCCCAACTCCATATGTGTGGGCACAAGTTCCATCAACATCGGTTGTAGGCTGTAAATAATCCCATGGATTTCCCCATACTCTGTTCATCAAATATAAATTTCATCACAAGTTAATATGATTCGATCTCTTCACAAAGAAAGTGAATAATATGTGAAGAAATGTACCTAGGTACTCGACTGGTTTATATTTCCTTTGAGGTGCAATTCTCCTTCACAGTTATAATACCATTGTTCCAAGCTTCCGAACTCATGAGATCAAATGCTCAGTCTCGACATTCTTGAGATGTTTCCGGGAAGAAGTAGCAAGACCAATGAGATCGTGAAGAACCTGTAAATACAGTAAGAAACATGGACCTAAACACCGAGTGTTTTATGCATGAGTTAAAATATAACTTTCACATCGATAAATATGAAGTTTCTTTCAAGAATAAATAGCAAGTATTTGCTCAGGAGTTAATCATAAGAGCAGAGATATAAATACATTACAAATATTGAAATTCAAAACCATCACAACGTCTTCAAACACTTAAAAAGTATTCATCAACAATAAAAGCAGCCATTTGACCAGAAATTTATCATAAGAACCAATAAAAATCCTTCACAAGGACTGAAATTCAAAACCTTCACTACCACAGTAGGAATTATAACATAAACAGAGTTTTATCGATAATAAAAGGAAGGCAATTGAGCATAAATCCATCATAAGAATTGAAACAAAATCCTTCACAATGATTAAATTCAGAACCTTTATAGCCACTGTGATCCTGCAGTATAAACCATCCATAAGTATTCAATAATCCATTAAATAATCCAAGTTTTACCACGCACATGATTGTATCAGCAGGAACAACCTCCCTGCTGAACTACAACAAATAAAAGGCTAGCATTATTACATCTCACCAAAATGGACAAAGACACATATAACATGTATTAGAAATGAATCAGAAACATTCAAAGCACAACAAACTCACAAATTCCCAATTCACAAGTTGCATAAGTGATCAGGAAACTGTAATGCAAACATAAACCACATCTCTAATTAATATGGATAACAACAAAAGAGATATAAGCAGCAGATGCTCAAAGATGATATAATTCCAACATTTCAAAAATATAAGCAGCACATAGTCATAAATCCTCAATTTATTGTTTGCATAAATCATCGAGATACCCAGGATGGAAGTATCAACGTAGCTAATGGCAAAGAGATAAACATAGCAAATCTTCCAAAATATAATACCATCAATCAAAGATATAAGCAGCACATACTCATGAATCCCCAAATTCACCATTTGCATAAATCATCCATCAGACTAGTTACCCAATCTCCATGCAAGTTCGTGCATTCAAGCAACAAGGATAAAAGAAAGACAAGCAAAGAAATACCTCAATCTCATTCTTCGATTTAATAGGCCCTTTCATGACAATCACTTCCTCATCACTTGAAACAATCACATCCTCCATAATCTCACCTTCTTCCGCTTCCTCCACCTCATCACCTCCATCATCATCCTCTTCTTCACCACTAGAAGAACTAGAAGACTCCTCACTCGAAGACTCTTCATCACTCTCAAACTCACTGCCAACTTCCTCCTCTTCCCCCTTAGAATCCAAACCTACTCCTTGTGTGCCATTCGCTTGTTCACTACCGAGAGCCTCCTCAAAATGCCCCATTTTCTTGATATTCTCATCAGGGCTAGCCACAGCTTCACTGCCGCCATTGATCACTAGATTAAGAGAAACCTTATCCATTTCCTCATCGATTGGAGAACCTAAAAGCTCAGACTCATCGGCTCTGGATTCATGCACAGCGGGAACATCATCTTCTTTGAGAAGCTTGGACTCCTCGACTCTGGATTCATGTAGAGCAGGAACATCATCTTCTTTTGGCTCAATTTTGGCGTCTCCGGCATTAGAGATTGACATCGGAGAGAGATCAAGATCAACAAGCCACCTAACCACGGGATTGAAATCAAGCACGGAATCCAAGAAGGGTTGACAAGGAGCTTCTCTAATGGCTGGGATTCGCCATCCCACCATCGCCAGAGGAGAGAGAAGGGATTAGGGTTTTTCGAGGGACGATGATGATGCTAGGGTTTTCAGTGTTTGGCTCATAAATCAAACTAGGGTTTTAGCAATTGGGGAGTGATCTCGAGATTGGGTTATAACTTGTGTGGTTCCATCTCGAGGCACTCTAGTTATGGGAGCACAAGCTTGTATCACTTGAAGAGAAGAAACTCATGAATTAGATAATAACTTAGTCAAGCAGCATCACCTTTAACCATTCTATTCAGATGCCAAGCCGGCCAAATATAAAAGAAAAAAAATTTTAAAATGAAATGAGGAGGATGTCTCAAGGGATAAATATTCTTAAAAATACTTACCTTCAAATTTAGCAGGTCATCCTGCAAATTAATGTATATATATATAATATTTAAATTAAATATTTACTATTTCAAGGTTGGGGCCAATTGACATCCCTATTGTAATATATAGTATTTATTAATGTTAGCAAATTATATTTTTCAAGTAATGTATTTTTGTAATTAAAACATTAATACATAAATTTAATCAAAATACATAACTAGTGAATATAATTTTATTTACTTTTGATTTATAAAGTGAGAAATTTTATCGTTATATGTATATATCAATATATATAGGATATATATGTAATTTTTTTAGCCGGGCGAGGCAAGGTAATACCAAACCCGCCCGATTTTCACCAAAAAAAACCTCCCTGTTCGGGGCGGATCAAGTCGGAAACCATGGGGCGGTTCGGATTTTGTCATCCGTAACCAAAACCTGCCTTTTTGGATGGGAGAAATATATTTTTTTTATTATTAAAATTTGCGACGATAATTGATCGTTACAAATGATGTGTCGCAAACCAATTTCATGTGCACCCAAAGTTTGCGACACAGTTTGCGACGCCAAAAAATTGTTGCAAATAATGTGTCGCAATCTGTGTTGCAAACCAATTGCATGCTAGGTGCCAACGTTTGCGACAAATTTGGCGACACCAATAGATCGTTGCAAATAAAGTGTCGCAATATGTGTCGCAAACCATTACATGGTAGGTGCAAAAACTTTTGCAACAAAATTTGCGATATTCTTGGATGGTCATTTTTTTGCGACGCAATTTGGTTATGTCTGCAACGTTTTTGGTTTTTTGTCACAAATGGTTGCAATTTGTGTCGCAAATCTGCGACACATTTATGTGTTGCAAATATATGTGTCGCAAATGGTATTTTTTCTTGTAGTGAATATAGGGAAACTAA
This sequence comes from Dioscorea cayenensis subsp. rotundata, assembly GCF_009730915.1. Taxonomy (NCBI): domain Eukaryota; kingdom Viridiplantae; phylum Streptophyta; class Magnoliopsida; order Dioscoreales; family Dioscoreaceae; genus Dioscorea; species Dioscorea cayenensis. The sequence continues at coordinate 11,042,395 of NC_052485.1, read as the reverse complement.
GTCAATCAGGAGTCATAATGAATTAAAGTATATTATTAGAATTAATTAAAGACAATATAGGAACCTCTGATTCATGATATTACCATTATAGTTTTGCAATATGCATATCAATAGGTAACAAGTTACTGATAGCATAATATAGATATTAAGAAAAAAACAATTTAATATCGGTTTTTATATAGTTTTGAATTTTACTGCTATTAATAGGTTGTTATATTGTATTAATTAGTAGTATAGGTGACCTATTAATACTATAAAGGCAGTATGTTAATATATATCATAGTAACCTTTTGATGAACATTAATAGAAATAGGTTACAATATAGGTTAGTATATTAATTATGTGGTATAAAAAGATGTAAAAAAATTAGAAGAGCACCAAATCCAAGAATTGATATTAATATTGGTACCTATCATAAAATCTAAAGTTTTACTACATAATTGTCTTTATTTTTGTGTTTTCTTTGCGTCACATTTATGTTTTCTTGAATAACAGGTATGATGGAGAAGGAGAACTATTGCAATTGGTTGCCATTAAAAATTTCAAATTGAATTTTTTTTATTAGTGTTTATATATATATATATATATATATATATATATGGTTTATCTCTTGGATAAATTTAAATTTTGGAGAGCAATTTCAAGTTCTATATTAGGAAAGATAAAGGAAAATGGAGATGGAGCAAGTGTTAAGGCGAGCCTGGCTGTCGACAATGGTGAAGGGTTCAGTGGTGACAGGAAGTAGTGAAAAGAATGGTGAAGGGAAGTGTGGTGGAGATTATTGGCAAAAGAGGCTGTTGTATGATATACATGGCTAAAAGATTATTGCAAAAGTGAAGGGCAAACCTATAAGAGTGTGAGATCTATGAAGGACCACCGGAGGAGCTAGCATTGATGGATGAGATTGCTAAGATGCATAGTGGAGATGCAATGATACTGCCTGTGGCAGTGTCTCTGGTGGTGTTCATTAGGAGGAACCTGGTTAGAGGTTTGGATCACCTTATAAACATCCATATCTCTGGTCAGCTCATTCCCATCTTGTAAGATGTTGGTGCTCTTTAGCTTTTGGCTGACCCCTCTTTAATAACTAAATTATATAATAAACATTGTTTTATATTACTTAGTCATATATTAATATAAGTTAATAATACACATATTATGCTAATTATAAACTAATATTAAATAAATCTATTATTGTGCTCAATTAATCTCCAATTGATTTACAATATATAATTATTATCTATTATTAGTATATAATAACATATTTTATATTAAGTAAGAATGTGTGTTAACATATATTATTATACATAATTAGTTTATTATTATTATTATATTTGTTCTGATTTGGACAAATTTAAATAATTTGAATCATTCAAATAAATCTGATTAAAATTATAACAAATTATTTCTAATTAAAATATCTTCACTTAATTAAATTAACTCATGTCTATCATGAAAATTTAAAAAATAAAATTAACTTTATTCTTATATTTCAATGAACCTCTATTCTCATTTTTTTTAAGGGCAATAATTGTCATGCCACACGAGAGACTTATTTTTGGTACCACTAACCACTTGAACCAAATGGTTTTAGCCCCCTATTCACACTTCATTCAAATTTTAAATATATATAATAAAATAAAATAATAATAAACTAAGTGAAAGTCCATTCAATTATTCACAAATTCCATCACCATCCATGTGGCACACCAACACCTCATATTTTCTTTTTTTGAACTTAATAAAATCTTAAAATCTCATTTCCAGAATATATATATATATAAAGAGTAATGCTATATAGAATGAAGAGATCAAACGAAATCAGCCACACGAATGATGTGGTTGGTGACGTGTGATCTTTTTTTTTAAAAAATTTTTTTTTGAGAAAGTAAAAAGACCATCACCACGAATCTCTCTCTCTTTCTCTATCACACACACTCTCTCTTGGGGCTTTCTCCCAGTCCTAGTTGCCGCTTCCCTCCCCCACTCTCGGTCACCGCTCCCGACCGCCGCTTCCTCGCTTCTGCTCTCGGCCGCCGCTTCTCTCACCCGCTCCCGGCCCCCGTATCTCTCTCGTTTGGTTTGGAAGAGAAGCTAGGGCATAGGTCGGAGGTGCACAAGAGAAGGGAGCAGCGGCCGTAAGTCGGAGGTGCACAAGAGAAGGGAGCGGCGGCCGGATCGGTGGTGCACGAGAAGCTAGGCGCCGCTCCCCCTCCTCTCCTTTCTCGTACGGTAGATCACTATCCTTATCTCACTCGTGCCCTAAAAGAAAAAACTACAAAAGAAAAAAAGAAAAGAAAAGTATAAGGCCTCGTCTCCTCCTCGTGTCAATCGGGCCGTCGTTCCACCTCCATCTCCTTTGCGGTCGCCGCCACCGTCCTTTCTGTTCATCATCTCCTTTGACATTAATAGAGCTCTACGAGCAATGGAAATCCATCTTGTAGATCCAGAAATTCAGGAGGATGGTTTCCTATGCGGGCTTCTACTGCTTCGTCACCCTCATCAGCTACGCTTACACCAGTAACACGTACTCCTCTCTCTCTCTCTCTCTCTCTCTCTCTCTAAGGCAATCTATCATCACCCTCTCACTCCAATCCTCTTTGTTTATGGAATTCTAGAACTAGGGCTGGCATGTCTAAAGCCGATCAGTACTACGTGGCTTCTCACTGATACAACCAAGGTTTAGCACTTTGAATTGCTTTAATTCTATGGGAAAATATTTCTTTGTTTCGTTGAATTAATCTCTCTTAGACAAAATTTGATTTTTTTTTTTTGAGTGGATATTGTTGATTTATCTGTTAACTATGGTGTGGGCAATGCACATTGATGGAGTTTTAGGGGAATTCGTTGATTTTGTTATGATATAGTTTTGTGGTGGAGGTGGTACTTCTATCTCTGCATCTTTGGTATTATTTGATTCGTTGTTTCTTTACTGCTTTATAGGTGTTGATATTGGATGAAATGGACTTGAATGGTAATAGCATGATGAAATGCAAATGGTTTTGACTTAAGATTCACTCTTTCCAGTTGATGGCTAGCAACGACCCAAGATTCACTTTTTCCAGTTGATGGAAGTGGCTAGCAATGACCCCTTTCTCTATAGATGGAATGATTCAAAGCTCGATTTAATCAAACCCAGAAGATGAAAAACATCCTATGGACTTTATTCAGATCATGTTCCTGGCGAATCATAGAGCTGAACAACATAGCAGATGTGGAAAATAGCTCTTCTTTGCAACATTGTATCAATAGAGCTGTTCTTCAGAAATCAATATTATTGTCACCTTAGAGAAATTCATGAAGAAATAAATAGACCAAAAATAAAAGTTATCAAAGGAATTTTTATACACGCACAATCCAATAGAGAACTAACCCTTGCAATGGATTCAGCTGAAGGAGTACCAAGAAGATCGGTCATGATATCCAGCTGATGAACCACATTCTTACCAGGAAATATTGGCTTTCATGTAAGCATTTCTGCAAATATACATCCTATGCTCCAAATGTCAATTGCAGGTGTGTACTGCAAAATATTTAAATGAACATTTCACAATTCATATAACTCCTAATGTCTTGCTTTTGATTAACACAGATAAGAGATTATGGCATTATACTTCTTATGCTTTATAATTCCTACTTCAATTAAAAAAGGCAACATACAATGGCATTATACTTCTTTTAAGAAATCTGTGGGTTGATAATGAGTGCAAAATGAATGAGAAGGGAAATATCACATCTCACATAATGTGAAAGAATAGCAAAAGAATCTACATGTCTTCCACACAGTTGTCCCTTGATTCAAGATGCCCAGACTGGTATGAGTTTTAAAAATTACAAATACAATATGTGATTACAATTCCTAAAGAAAAATCCCACCTTAGAGAAAAAGGAGCCACATAATCCTGTAGAAAGGATTACAACTCAATCAACATGGAGTGCCAAAGAAAATGGTGAACACAAATTTGGAAAACATTTTCACCCTATTCATCTCTCAGAAAAATATATTCTAAGTTTCTAACCGCTAAGTCACCAAATCCCAACTCTCCCTATGGGAACAACGTTATCAGAGAAAACTCCAACCGAATATTAAAGATCCAAGAAAAAAAAACAACACAAATGATGAGACCACCTGGAACGCACCCCGAGTAATCCAAAAGCTGGAAACGAAACTCTTCCCATTTGAGAGATAACAAGATATGAAAGAAGTGAAGAAACCTTCTTGTGAGATTCGAATGCGGCCACGCACGAGCGCTTGGGAACTCGAAAGGGGCTGAGCGTGGAGAAGTCAAAGCCTTCGCCGTGAGGCCCGGTCAAGGATGTGGCGCCTCTGGGGCAATGGGATCGGCAATGAAACCAGCTGCGCCAGACGAAATGGCAGCCCCCGCATGGTTCTCTGGTGCACCACCGACCTGTGTCCTAGCTTCCCTTCTAAACCAAAGCGAGGAGATCACGGGGCCGGGAGGGTGAGGGATGCTGGCCGAGAGCGAGGGCGGGGAAGCGGGACCGGGAGCGGGGGAGGGAAACGGCGGCAAGGACTAGGAGAGAGCCCCACAAGAAAGAGAGAGTGTGATAGAAAGAGAGATTCGTGGTGATGTTCTTTTCTACTTCCTCAATTTTTTTTAATTTAAAAAAAAAAGATCACACGTCACCAGCCACATCATTCGTGTGGCTGGTTTCGTGTGATCTCTTCGTTCTATATAGCATTACTCATATATAAACGACTGCAAACCCTCAACCAAGGAGAAGATTGACTTTAGAGCATCGTTTGTGGAAGTCAGAGAAAGTTGAAAAACTCTATATTCAAACCGTTGAAAATCACTTATTCTTGTTTTGAGATTTCATTACAATGTCATATTTTTCAGTTGTTCATGCTAGTATATAAATTATTATATAAAATTGCATTTGTGTGTTGCCAATTGGTTTTTGTTTTATTTTGTTCTATTTATACATATAATATATACATATATAAATAAAAACATTATTGGAACCCATAAATTTAAAAGTTGGATAAAATACCAAACGGGGCTGCAAGGGGAGAGAAAATTGGGGACCCTATGCATTTTAACCCCATTTATTGATGTTGATATCGTCTCCCTATGCAACCCATCACCAAGCGTTTTTTTTGTTTTTTTTAAACATGTACAGGGTTTCTTTATAAAAACTAAGTAACTGATTGTCAAGCTTTTGCAATTTTCTTTTTGGAGGGCTTGGGATTTTGAGTATTTATTTATTAAAATTCTAACCTATTTCATTTTTTTCTTGTGAAGTTTGAAGAAGTTAACTATATATACATGTATAGTAAACCTCTATATAAAATAATTCTCTTGGGACTAATAAGAATTATTATTTAATAGAGATTATTTATCTATCGGTAAATAAATAATTTATTAATATAGTGGAAGCTTTTATATTTTATATAATATGTTACAAGCAACAAAAATTCAAAAAAATTAACATATTAAATACTATTAATTTTATTAATGTGGCTTGGAATATTAATGTACAAACAACAGTTATTGCAAATTATTTTCCATATCGCAAAATCTGATCATAAAAAAGAATGACTTTTGAGCAAGTTGGTGAAGAGAAAGCATATGTGGAATAAAAAAAAGTTAATTCTAGTCTATAGTATTGACATGAAATGGATGTTGAGCAACTTTTGAACTATTATGGTGAAAATAATACTATAATGAAATCACTTACATATGAGGAGATTATTGGTAATGGATACACCAGTTGATGAGGATCTAAATCCAAATGATAGTTGTGTTTTACCAAATATTTTTTCAAACAAAGAATTTCTAGCAATAGATGCTTTGAACTTATATATATATATATATATATATATATAACAAATATGGTGTGTATTTTGTAAAAACTTAAGGATAAGATTGAATTTAGTTCACAGATAAAAAAGAACAAATGGCTTTATGTATATTTTAGAAAAGAGTAAAATTTAAATATAGTAGGCTGAAAACTTTAATATTGTGAATTTTGTATGTTATTTTTCTATGTATTAGATGAATTATTAATTTATATTTTTAGTAGGCCCAAAGGAGTGTTTTTTTAAATATTATCTTATGCATTTAGTGAAATTATTAATTTAGCATATTGGCCTAAGCCGGAACTGAAAAAAATATTATTTAATCGAGATTATTAATTTATATAATGTTTATTAGTAGAGATTTTAGTGTATATCTAAAGGAAATGAAGAGAGTGAAACACTTGAAACTTTGTATTGCATTAAAAAAATGAAAACTCCTTTAAGTTTTTAAACACCTAAAATCAAAAAATAGAACCAAGCAAATGAATGCACATGATGAAAACATTATCAAATTAATAAATCATTTCAAGTAGTCTAGAATTAATTTGAAACCATGCTTATGAACCCACAAAAAACATTGAACAGTTTTTGGCTAGGTGTGTGCCAAGGTATTAAAAAACACATCCAGCTTTGATATGTACTCAATTAGAGTGATATTTGGGTCCCAACTTTGATATGTACCTAACACACACCACAAATCTATATATGTGTGTGTTAGGTAGACAATGATTAATCTCTTCATTTGTGGTATTTTTTTTTTTGGAAAATAATCTTTTTTTCCTCATTTTTATAGACTAATTTTTGTCTCCTCCAAAGGGCTACTCACCGCCTATCAGTCCTAACTGATAGGCTATATTGGATCATTAAATTTTATTAGCCCTTAAAATCAGAGAATTAAAGACTAAAGTACTCATTTTAACAACAAAAATATTTGGAAATTAAATAATTTGTTTTATAAATTATATGAGGAAGATTTTTTTATATATATATACCAAATCCGATAAGAATATAATGCATCTTTTTGACACATTGTGCAGGGGACGGCATAACTTAAAATGAGATTCTTTTTTCAATAATTACATTCATTGGTTTAGATATATAAAATAATTAGGAAACTTAATCAAAATTAAAAAGTTAAAAAAGAGGCTTAAAAATAAACATATAAAAAAAATGTTATAAAAACTTCACCATCTTTTAGTGCTTGATATTTGCTGCCATATTTTAGATTTATTGTATACCATTATAGCAATTTTTCAGTATTCAACTGCGTAAAAAAAAGTATAAAAATAATTTACAATGCCAATACCTCTTCATATGATA